>NW_011495079.1:1846268-1853560 GCF_000754665.1 Bison bison bison
GGAAAAGACTCTGATGCTGGGAGGGATTGGGGGCAGGAGGAGAAGGGGACGACAGAGGATGAGATGGCTGGATGGCATCACCAACTCAATAGACATGAGTTTGAGTGAACTCCGGAAGTTGGTGATGGACAGGGAGGCCTGGCGTGCTGCAATTCATGGGGTCACAAATAGTCGGACATGACTGAGCGACTGAACTAAACTGAACTGAACTGATACCCTTAGGATGATTTGTTTGAAGCCTGTCTTTCCGGGGAGCACATTTACTCCACAAAGACAGAGCTTAGGTGTCTTCTGTTTACTGCTGTCTGCCACAACTAGATTAGAGATTTCCACATGACAGATCCTTGGAAGAGAACATCAGAGGAGAGCTGAGCAATTATAAACTTTCTGAATCATGCCATCATTATTGTTGTTTAGTCGATAAGTCGTGTTCGACTCTTCGTGACTCCATGGACTGTAGCCCACCAGGCTCCTCTGTCCCTAAGATTTCCCAGGCAAGAATACTAGAGTGGGTTGCCGTTTCCTTCTCCAGGGGATCTTCCCAACCCAGGGATGGAACCTGTGCCTCCTGAATTGACAGGTGGGTTCTTTACTGCTGAGCCACCAGGTGAACTTGCCCATTTTTATCAGACTCTGGGACCTCACCCTCAGCTTTCTGTCTGCTATCAGTCTATTTATTATCTTTTTGATACCTAAAAACTAATCCTAGACTACTGGACTGTGGGGGTCATCCAAATGGTTCTCTTTACTTTTAAGAAGCACTCGGAATCTCAACTAGTCTTCACAGTTTGGACCCAAGCTTCTCTCAAACCTCTCTTTAGAATGGTTGATGTCCCAGTTGTTACCCCATGTTTGTATTGCAGGATCCTCTTCGAGGCCTCGGTTGAGTTCTGGTTGAGTATTTCTAGTCAGAATCGGTGGTTTTGTCAAGTTACACTGCTGACATGGAGCCTGAGCACAGATCCATAAAGAAGCATCCCACATCAAAGGCTTTGTGTATGCAATTTATTTTCTTGTAATATTTAGGTTTAAATATTAATGAAATTTGTATCTGTACAAATTAGATGAGAAAACAAGGGGAGAAAAGTGCCTCCTAGATTCCCATGAGACAAATCAAGCAAGGGCACATGCTTCCTTCCACAACAGGACATGTTTTGAAATTCCCCATCATTCATATTTAAATTTGAAGTTGAGCAGCAGTGATTTCTGAACAAGGATGACCAGATTTATACAACAGGAAGAAAAATAAAGTACATTGTTAGTCAAACCAATTTTTTGGTTCACTGGAAAATTACTAAAACATCATAATTTCACCAAAATGGAATAACCAGGACAATGCATTTAGGAAATGCACATATAAGCTCCATAGTAATATATTTTCACACAGGGATATATATTAAAACATGATTTCTCACATAAATTTACTTTTATTTACTCTTGCTTATTTTTGAAATTTTCTATAACATATACATTTCCAGTTATATTTTATAACCCCACCCTTAAAGAGTTAAATGAGGTTTTGCCTGAAGAAGACATTTTACTGCTAAATCTTCATTTATAGTTAGATTTGGACCAATATTGTTCAAAAAGCAAAACTAATTAATGGGAAAGTTAGATTAGCTCTTAAGGTGCTTCCTATTCTAGTCCATACTTGAAAGTAAAGATACAATTTTATATCCAAAATAAGTGAATTAGCTTGAATATTAAGTTTCTTGAAATAAGTTATCTTGTCAGCTTTCTTTGAAATCATCAAATACCTAAATTTTATTTGAGATCATAGAATACTAAATATTCAAAAGAAAAGGTTAAAGGAGTTGTGATACAATTGTTTCTAAATATCTAATGAGGACACAATTAATTATTCTCACCTGGACTCCATAAAAAACAAAGAGCATACATGTTTACCCTGAGACAGTAAAAAAAAAAGGAAAAAAAATGTCTTCCCAAGAGTGACTAAAATACTAAAAAAGATTATCAAAGAAGATCCAGGAGTCACTTCTGCTATTTTTTAAATATCATCATATATTTTATTCAGATTGCAAATGTTGTACAGCTACATAAAATGCAGATGCTGTGGAACTAATATTATAAAAAGTGAGAATCACTCCCAAAGGTAACTACCCTGAAAAGCTAGGTGCATATTTCTCTGATGCTCTTCTCTAATTCATCATTATTTTAAAATGAAATCATATCATATTATTGCTCTGCAACTTGACTTTTATACTTATCAATTATCTTAATCACCTTTTCATATCAGAAATGTTATTTTCTCTCTCTCTTTTTTCTATTCTTTCTTTTTCAATAGCTGCATATAAGTAATCCATTAAAATAATTTTCTCATATTCTTAACCATTTTCATAGAGATAAACTTTTCAGTTATTTTCATCTTGGGGTTAGTCCAAACAATACTGCAATGATTATTCTTTTATGTATTTATATGTAAAATGTGGAAGTATTTCTCTAAGAAAAAATTTCCAGAAAGCTTGATATTTAAAAAAATTAAGAGAATAAAATAACTAACAGAAACTCAGTATTGTTTTCTGAAAGTATGTACCTGTGTCTACATACTCATAATTATGGTACCAGTTACAGAGAAGGCAATGGCACCCCCACTCCAGTACTCTTGCCTGGAAAATCCCACGGATGGAGGAGCCTGGTGGGCTGCAGTCTATGGGGTCTCTATGAGTCGGACACGACTGAGTGACTTCACTTTCACTTTTCACTTTCATGCATTGGAGAAGGAAATGGTAACCCACTCCAGTGTTCTTGCCTGGAGAATCCCAGGGACAGGGGAGCCCGGTGGGCTGCCGTCTATGGGGTCACACAGAGTCGGACATGACTGAATCGACTTAGCAGCAGTTTTTAAGTATTCTGCAAATTTAATAAAACCAGCATTCCCTTATTTTCAATTTCATTTGGATTTCTTTGATTTTTAGGGATGCTGAATAATTTGCTAGTGTTTTTTCACCAAAACCACTTATTCTTTTTCCTGTTACAGTATCCCTCTCTTCCCTTATCCACAGGGAGATACTTTCTAAGAACCCCCCCCAACAAGTGGATGACTGAAACTGCAGATATTACTAAACTCTATGCAAACTATGTTTTTCCTGTACATACATAACTATGATAAAGGTTGAGTTACAAAATAGACACATTAAGAGATTAACAATACTAATTAATGATAAAATAGAACAATTATAGCAGTTATTTGAATGTGGTGTCTCTCTCCCTCAAAATATCTTACTATTTTGTATATATTCGTGTTTCTTCTTTTTTGCAATGAGCTGTGAGTCATAGTCCAGGTAGGACAGAGTGGGAAGCTGCATGATTCCATTTTGCTATTCAGAATTTAAAACTTATGAACTGTTTTTTCCTGCAATTTTCCATATAATATTTTTGGTCTGCAGTTGAACATGAATTAACTAAAACCATGAGAAGTGAAAACACAAATAGTGGGGAATTACTGTATTTTATTTCCTTTCTTTTGGTTTGTTTCTTTTTCTTATTGATTTTTAGGAGCTCTTTATAGAGTATGGACAAAACACCTCTTTCATTAAATATTTTGTACATATGTGGCAACAATATTACTTATATTTAACTTTGTTAAATTGAGACACTTAAGGTTTACTGGTTCAAAGTCAGGGAAACACCAAAGCTTGTGTTCAGGCTTATTTTTCATTTTTGGCTACTGATAAACACATTCTGGTAAAGAACCCACCTGCCAATGCAGAGGACGCAAGAGAGGTGAGTCCACGCCCTGGAGAAGGGCATGGCAATCCACTCCAGTATTCTTGCCTGGAGAATCCTGTGGACAGAGGAGTCTGGCGGACTATAGTCCACAGGGTCAAAGAGAGTTAGACATGACTGAAGTGACTTAGCACACACACACAGACATATTCGTGCATTCTAAATCTAAGAGTAAAATTGATTTTCAGACATGAACTCTTTCTGAAAATATTTACCTCTATCTAATCTATTTTTCAGAAGCTATCAGTAAACGTTCCACAAACTCATGCGTGCCTCTTCCTATAAGGGTACTAATTGCACCATGAGTGTCCCACCCTCATGACCTTATTACCTCCCAAAGACCCCATAAAATTCCACCATGCTGGGAAATAGGGCTTCAGTATATGAATTTTGCAGGTACACAAACATCTAATCCATAATACTGAGATTTTCAGTTTTTTGTTGCTGTTGTTGTTTTCTTTTTCTCTTCTGTCTTCTCACTGCTGCTGCTGCTGCTGCTGCTAAGTCGCTTCAGTCATGTCTGACTCTGTGTGACCCCATAGATGGCAGCCCACCAGGCTCCCCCGTCCCTGGGATTTTCCAGGCAAGAACACTGGAGTGGGTTGCCATTTCCTTCTCCAATGCATGAAAGTGAAAAGTGAAAATGAAGTCTCTCAGTCCCACTAACTTGGTTTAAATCTCTGTTTCATTGTTAACTAAGTACGCAACTTTAGAAAATTTATTTACCTTTTTATGTTCTCATTGTGCCCATTTCTTCACCTGGAAAGTGGAAATTATTGTATTTCCCTCATAGGATTGTGATTAGAATTAAATGTCTGTAATGCACGATGGTGTGACCACTCACCTTGAGCCAGATATCCTGGAATGCGAAGTCAAGTGGGCCTTAGAAAGCATCACTATGAACAAAGCTAGAGGAATTGATGGAATTCCAGTTGAGCTATTTCAAATCCTAAAAGATGATGCTGTGAAAGTGCTGCACTCAATATACCAGCAAATGTGGAAAACTCAGCAGTGGCCACAGGACTGGAAAAGGCCAGTTTTCATTCCAATCCAAAAGAAAGGCAAGGCCAAAGAATGTTCAGACTACTGCACAATTGCACTCATCTCACACACTAGTAAAGTAATGCTCAAAATTCTCCAAGCCAGGCTTAAACAATATGTGAATCAATAATTCCAGATGTTCATGCTGGATTTAGAAAAGGCAAAGGAACCAGAGATCAAATTGCCAACATCCGCTGTATCATCGAAACAGCAAGAGAGTTCCAGAAAAAAATCTAACTTCTGCTTTATTGACTATGCCAAAGCCTTTGACTGTGTGGATCACAATAAACTGTGGAAAATTCTGAAAGAGATGGGAATACCAGACCACCTGACCTGCCTCTTGAGAAATCTGTATGCAGATCAGAAAGCAACAGTTAAAACTGGACATGGAACAACAGGCTGGTTCCAAATAAGAAAAGGAGTACGTCAAGGCTGTATATTATCACCCTGCTTATTTAACTTATATCCAGAGGACATCATGAGTAACACTGGGCTGGAGGAAACACAAGCTGGAATCAAGATTGCCAGGAGAAATATCAATAACCTCAGATATGCAGATGACACCACCCTTGGAAGAAAGCGAAGAAGAACTAAAGAGCCACTTGATGAAAGTGAAAGAGGAGAGTGAAAAAGTTGGCTTAAAGCTCAACATTCAGAAAACTAAGACCATGGCATCCAGTCCCATCACTTCATGGCAAATAGATGGGGAAACGTTGGAAACAGCGAGAGACTATTTTTTTTGGACTCCAAAATCACTACAGATGGTAACTGCAACCATGAAATTGAAAGACACTTACTCCTTGGAAGGAAAGTTATGACCAACCTAGACAGAATATTAAAAAGCAGAGACATTAGTTTGCCAACAAAGGTCTGTCTAGTCAAGGCTATGGTTTTTCCTGTGGTCATGTATGGATGTGAGAGTTGGACTATAAAGAAAGCTGAGCACTGAAGAATAGATGTTTTTGAACTGTGGTGTTGGAGAAGACTCTTGAGAGTCCCTTGGACTGCAAGGAGATCCAACCAGTCCATCCTAAAGGAGATCAGTCCTGAGTGTTCATTGGAAGGACTGATGTTGAAGCTGAAACTCCAATCCTTTGGCCACCTGATGTGAAGAACTGACACATTTGAAAAGACTGATGCTGGGAAAAATTGAGAGTGGGAGGAGAAGGGGACGACAGAGGATGAGATGGTTAGATGGCATCACCAACTTAATGGACATGAGTTTGAGTAAAGTCCGGGAGTTGGTGATGAACAGGGAGGCCTGGCATGCTGCATGCAGTCCATGGGGTCGAAAAGAGTCGGACACGACTGAGCGACTCAACTGAACTAAATGCTATTAGCAAATGTGTAGTCATGTCAGCGGAGAAGGCAATGGCAAGCCACTTCAGTACTCTTGCCTAGAAAATCCCGTAAATGGAGAAGCCTGGTAGGTTGCAGCCCATGGGGTCGCTAAGACTCGGACATGACTGAGCCACTTCACTTTCACTTTTCACTTTCACGCAATGGAGAAGGAAATGGCAGCCCACTCCAGTGTTCTTGCCTGGAGAATCCCAGGGACGGCAGAGCCTGGTGGGCTGCCGTCTATGGGGTCCCACAGAGTCGGACACGACTGAAGCAACTTAACAGCAGCAGCAGCAGCAGCAGCAGCAGTCATGTCCGACTCTTTGCAACCCCATGTACTGTAGTCCGCCAGGCTGCTCTGTCCATGGAATTCTCCAGACAAAAATACTGAAGTGGGTAGTAAGATCCCCCTTCTCCATGGGATCTTACTGATCCCTAGGGGTCGAACCTGTGTCTCTTGCATTGCAGGCAGATTCTTTACCATCTGAGCCACCGGAGAAGTCCTCTGTGCTACTATAGATGTAAAACCCTAGATAATGTACTAGTAAATAGAGTCAAGTAATATAAAGTGAAGTGAAGTTGCTCAGTCGTGTCCGACTGTTCGCAACCCCATGGACTGTAGCCTACCAGGCTCCTCCCTCCGTGGGATTCTCCAGGTAAGAGTACTGGAGTGGGTTGCCATTTTCCTTCTCCAGGGGATCTTCCCGACCCAGGGATCGAACCTAGGTCTCCCGCATTCCAGGCAGACGCTTTAACCTCTGAGCCACCAGGGAAGCTCAAGTAATATAGTAAACAAGCAATTCAATACAAACACGTATGTTTTTTCCCCCAGTGTAAGCGTATTTCATTACTAGAAACTTAGAGGATTAAACGAAATTTTTTTTTATTGAAGTATAAAGTGAAAGTGATGGAGAAGGCACTGGCACCCCACTCCAGTACTCTTGCCTGGAAAATCCCATGGATGGAGGAGCCCGGGAGGCTGCAGTCCATGGGGTCGCTAAGAGTCGGACACGACTGAGCGACTTCACTTTCATGCATTGGAGAAGGAAATGGTAACCCACTCCAGTGTTCTTGCCTGGAGAATCCCAGGGACGGCAGAGCCTGGTGGGCTGCCGTCTATGGGGTCCCACAGAGTCGGACACGACTGAAGCAACTTAACAGCA
>NW_011495079.1:1853660-1910216 GCF_000754665.1 Bison bison bison
TGGCAAGCCACTTCAGTACTCTTGCCTAGAAAATCCCATAAATGGAGGAGCCTGGTAGGCTGCAGCCCATGGGGTCGCTAAGACTCGGACATGACTGAGCCACTTCACTTTCACTTTTCACTTTCACACAATGGAGAAGGAAATGGCAGCCCACTCCAGTGTTCTTGCCTGGAGAATCCCAGGGACGGGGGAGCCTGGTGGGCTGCCTTCTATGGGGTCGCACAGAGTCGGACGCGACTGAAGCGACTTAGCAGCAGCAGCAGCAAAGTGAAAGTGAAGTTGCTCAGTCGTGTCCGACTCTTTGCGACCCCGTGGACTATACCCTACCAGGCTTCTCTGTCCATGGGATTCTCCAGGCAAGCATACTGGAATAGGTTACCATTTTCTTCTCCAGGGGATCTTCCCGACCCAGGGATCGAGCCCGGGTATCCCACATTGGAGGCAGACGCTTTAACCTCTGAGCCACCTTTATAATACTGTTAGTTTCAGGTGTGCAGCAAAGTTATATTGATAGTGTTTCAGATTATTTTCCATTATAGGTTATTATAAAATATGGAATGTATTTCCCTACACTATATACCAGGGCTTCCCTGGTGGCTCAGCTGATAAAGAATCTGCCTGCAATGCAGGAAACCCCAGTTCAATTCCTGGGTCAGGAAGATCCACTGGAGAAGGGATAGGCTACCCACTCCAGTATTCTCGGGCTTTGCTTGTGGCTCAGCTGGTAAAGAATCCGCCTGCAATGTGGGAGACCTAGGTTCGATCCCTAGGTTGGGAAGATGCCCTGGAAAAGCGAAAGGCTGCCCATTCCAGTACTCTGGCCTGGTGAATTCCATGGACTGTATAGTCCATGAGGTCACAGAGTGGGACATGACTGAATGACTTTCACTTTCACCCTATATGTAGTAAATCCATGTTGCTTATCTATTTTATGTACAGTAGTTTGCATTTATTAATCATATACTTCTATGATATATAGAAGTATCCTCCCCTTCCCTTTGGTAACCATAAATGAAATATTTTATGTAATACTTAGCTCAGTACCTGGTAAACACTAACTTTGGATATATTTTGGCTATTTTTATTCTTAACATTATTATTATAGATTATAGGTAGGATAGCATATAAGCATTCAAAGAAATTTTAATTTTTTGATAAATCTAACAACTTTTCTTCCTTTAAGTATATAAATTCCTATAAGTAAGGTATAGAAATAAATTTCTTTATTAAAGAAAGAATAGCTGTGTAAAGATAACTGGCAAATATCATATTCAACAATGAAATTTTAGAAAATTATCATTAATCCCATCACCAAGGATACTTGCTATCATAGCTATAATTTAACATTATCTAGGAACTGTTGCTAATGCACAAAGTCAAGAATAGTATATGAGATACAGATATCTAAAAAGAGTGAAATAATTTATTATTAACTTATGATACATATTTCTACCCAGAAAAATCAAGAGCATCAACTAGTAAGCAAATTTAATAAGAAGGGTACTGAAAAAATACACAAATGAATAACTTTTTTTCCCTATCAGCAATAACTAGTTAGAAGAATAGGGAAAGAGCTCTTACCCACAGAGGAAGGAAAAAACCCCAGCACAGAACTCAACAAGCAATGTGTAATGGCCTGCGTGAAACAAATGGGATGACGATGAGATTTTAAAAACCTGTTTAAATAAAAAAGAAATTGCTATCTGCATGGATGGAAATAATGTTCCTTTTAAGTTATATAATGTTCCTATTAATTTTATACAAATAAATCAATAAATTTAATGAAATTCTAAGAGAACTTCTGAAGAAATTACACATCAAATAAAACTACAATTAAAAGAATATTATATTACGTGGGAAAATTTTCTCAGTACAATGTAAAGTGAGGGAAAGAGAAAAGTATATCCACTAATATGTACTGCTCCTATACAGTTGACCTGGAATGACATAGGTTTGAACTGCATGGGCCCATATATATGCAGGTGTTTTCAATAGTACATACTACAGTACTACAGAATCCATAGTTGGTTGAATCCACGCATGTGGAACCCTGCATATGAAGGGCCAACTATAAGTTATACCTGGATTTTCAACTGTGCAGAGGGTCAGCATCCTTAACTACCCCGTTGTTCAAGGATCAACTATAGTTTTAATTTATAAAAATAAACAGTAATTAAATTATTAAATTGTTTAAATTTAGTTTTATTATCAAATTATTTATTATTAAAATGAAATGATAATTGTACATTTAAAATACAGGAGCAGTACATACAAAATATCTAGAAAAAAAAATGCCACAAAATTTTAACACTGGGATGGAGGAGGAGGACAGGGATCACTGCAACATTTTCCTACATATTTTCAATTTTACACAATGAGAACATATTACTTTCTGTATTTTTTTAAAAAGGTAGACTATAGAAGTAAAATTAATAAAATGATCTTACCAGTGTGAAGTAAGTTGATGATGGCATTTGTTTTCTCTCATTCATGCTTGTACTCTGCAAAAACATCATTATCCACACTGTTTTTTGTGCAATGGATAATATACTTAATAATTAACTCTCCACAGTGTGTGGGAATTACACCTCAATATTAAGTTTTATTTCACATAATAGATTTCAGTAATGTGTTTCAGCACACAGTATAATTAGTTAATGGGGTTATATTCATAAAGACTTGGTCCAATATAGAATTATGCTCCGTTTAAAACCTCTTCTTTTTGAAATTATGCACTCTGATATGCTTGGATCACGTACACACACACACACACACACTTAAATATTCATTTAGATTATCTTAATTTGCGTCTTTCAGAGAGAGCTTTCTATTTTAATTTCTACTTTTACCTTGTGGTAGAAAATGTCAAGAGGTTGAAAATCAGGTGAAGTTTAGAAATATTAGTAAGCCTGTTTATTAAATATTATGTCTCAGCTGCTGCTGCTGCTGCTAAGTTGCTTCAGTCGTGTCCAACTCTGTACGATCCCATAGACGGCAGCCCACCAGACCCCCGTCCCTGGGATTCTCCAGGGAAGAACACTGGAGTGGGTTGCCATTTCCTTCTCCAATGCATGAAAGTGAAAAGTGAAAGTGAAGTCGCTCAGTCCTGTCCGACTCTTAGCAACCCCATGGACTGCAGCCTACCAGGCTCCTCCATCCATGGGATTTTCCAGGCAAGAGTACTGGAGTGGGGTGCCATTGCCTTTTCCGATTATGTCTCTAGAATAAAGTAAAAGAGGAAAGTTCTCATCTAGAAAAAAAATGTAATACATTAATTTGAAAAATTGCACTTTTATACACTCTAAGCTAAGACATTAATTCATATAAATGTTATTTTATATAATAGTATTTTTAGAGAGGATTCATCAAAATTTTTTCACCAGACTAAAAAAAAAAAGTAATTACTATCATTTCAGTTTCAATGAATGCTTTCTTTTGTATTACAAGGCATTAGAGAAACCATCTCCTAGTAGAAAAAATGAGTATGAATTCTTGTCGGTCATTAATACAAAAAATGCCTTTTTATGTTGATGTAATAGAATGTTCAAATTTGGAAGCCAAGCAAACTATATTGAAATAAGCTAATTTTTCTCCTAGTACTCCATGTTACATTTTCATATATACTATTGTATTTATTGAGTTTATTATGTATTGAGTTTAGTAAGTTTGGAATTATTGTTGTGATGTTACAGAAAAAGAAACTAATGCAAAGATACTAATTTTGCCAAATAACAAAGAAAATCATAGCATTTAGGACAAATGCTCTGCAAATTAAAATGTATAGTCCTTTTGGTCTTCATAGTATGACTGTCTATAATATTTCTTCTGAAATTTTCAGTACATTAGTTATCTCACATTTTGAGGCATTTCCATTCACCAAACTGAAATGTCATGCAATTTACATGGAAGAGGAAAGTTTGTCTTTCTCCTTTGCAAGTCAGGAAGGTTCTTTTCAAGACTTTGCTTTTAAGTCCTATCGTTTCTACTTTAAAATTATTGCACATCCATTATTTCTCTCCATCTCCATTGGCCACACTCCAAATGAAGCCCAAATCCCTCCATCTGGACCACTATAGCATCTCCTAACTGGTCTTTTCTTTCTTTTTCTTTCTTTTTTTCTTTTTTTTGACCTTTTAAGTAGCAAAAGTTTATTTCTTACAGTTCTGGAGGTTGGAAGTCCATGAGCAAAGCACCAGCAAATTCAGTATCTGGTTCATATATGTTTGTCTTCTAGCTGTAATCCCACATGGTGGAAGAGATCTTCCTTAGTACTCAGGACATTCTTTGCAAAGTAGCCAGAGTAATTATGCTGAGTATGTGCTCGGTCATGTCCTACTCTTTGCGACCCTATGGCCTGTATCCACCAGGCTCCTCTGTCCATTGGATTTTCCAGGCAGGAATACTGGAGTCATTTACCATTTCCTACTCCAGGGGTCTTCCTGACCTAGGGATTGAACTGGCTTCTCTTGTATCTCAGATTCTTTAACACTGTATCACCCATCATTGTGATTGGAGAAGATGCTTAATATGATTTCAATCTTTTTTGATTCACTGAAATTTGTTTTGTGATGTAGCATGTGATCTATCCTGAAGAATGTTCCATCTGTATTTGAGAAGTCTATGTATTCTGCTACTTTTGGAAGGAATCTTCTATACACATTCTAAAGTCCACCTGGTCTAATGTATTGTTTAAGTCTGATGTTTCTGTATTGATTTTCTGTCTGAATGATCTATCCATTGATGTAAGTAGAATCTTAAAGCCCCCTACTACTATTGCATTGCTTTCAATTACTTCCTTTAAGTCTGATAATATTAACATTTTCTTTATATATCCTGGTGCTCATTCTTTTATTCTTTACCAAAACACTCTATGTATTTGTCTCAAGCACAACACAATCAGTGGTACTTTTATGTATTTGTTTACTCATTTGCTGCCTCTCCTCCAGCACTAGGACTTAGGCTCACTAAGAGCAGGGACCTCACATGTCTCCTTTATCATTGTATACCTTACTGCTGGTAGTTCTTGGAGCATAGTGAGCTCTTGATAAAAATTGATTAAATACATACTTTTTTTACTTGATAAACACATGGAGCCTATACAGAAAATTTAGATACATACTCTTTAAAATATTTCTAACTTCTCATGTAGATTTCAGTAATACAAAAAGAAAATTATAAGCCATAAGATAGGACAGTATTTCATTATTCTCTAAGACCAGACTTTGAAAACTGGCTTATAAAATAGTCAAAGAAAAGCAAAACTTTATTTGATCTAATTCAGCAAGAAATCTGACAGTTTAATTGCTGTAACTGTAGTGAAAATCACTTTTAAAAGATACCTTGGTTAAATAGATATTGTTAACATTAATATAATGTTTTCTTTTGATAATTAGTTTCTTGAAGCCTGTGGTTAGGAAATCTTTTTGTGTTCTAATTAGTTTGTTGTTGGTTTGTTTGTCATTTTTCCCTGAATAGCTAATTACATTTCCCAGTACTTACAGTAGACAATACATAATCTTTTGTACTTGACTATAGATTTAACTTTTTGTTTGGAGTTTTGTCATCCTATACAGACTTCTGCTTTGGGTTGCTTCAAAGAGTGATTTAAAAACGAAAATCTAGTTACCAGCCTATGTAAACTCTAATAGAGGAAATATTGAGTTGCAAATTAAATATGTTATTCTCAGAGGGGAGCACTTATCTTGTTCATACTGTACGGATGGAGCTTCCGTGGTAGCTCAGCCGGTAAAGAATCCACCTACAGTGCAGGAGACCCAGGTTCCATTCCCCTTGAGAAGGGATAAGTTACCCACTCTAGTTTTCTTGGGCCCCTCTGGTGGCTCAGACAGTGAAGAATCTGCCTGCAATGTAGGAGACCTGGGTTTGATCCCTGGGTTGGGAAGATCCCCTGGAGGAGGGCATGGCAACCCATTCCAGTATTCTTCCCTGGAGAATCCCCATAGACAGAGGAGCCTGGTGGGCCATAGTCCATAGGGTGGAAAAGAGTCAGACACGACTGAGAGACTAAGCACAACACAGCACCGTATGGATGATTCTAGCAAAAAGTAAAAATAATACAAGTGGCTGTAGGAAAATAGTGTGTATTATATCCTGCTATTTTTAATAGGCATCTTCAAAGAGATAACCCCCTAAGAAGAGCTTATCTAATCTAAATTAAAAACATAAAGGGATTTCTTATAAATGAACAGACTTGCCTTTAAGTTGACATGTCAAGATTAATTATTAAAATAACCTTTTATTTATGAAATTTTGTAAGTCAAAATACTCCAATGCATGTAAGAAAGAAAAATGAAATTAGCCAGGCAGTTTGCCACGATTAAAAAATAATACCAAGTTGCACACAGCATCTCTCTGCCACATCTTTCTTTTGCACCATTATTCAAAAACCTGGGGCTAGGGCTTTGTTCACCAGCCAGCAGTAAATATTGTGGCTATAATGTCAATGAACTTTAAAGCAAGCTCACCAAAACGGAACTCATTATTCTTCGAGGCACATCACTATTGGCATACAGTACATTCATGCCATGACTTTTCATTGTGTAAGTGGATTATATTTCTCAGAATGATTCTATTTTTTAAATGCTTAAACAGGCATGCATTTTTATTTACTGCAGACCTGAGAAGCATTGTGTGGAGAAACACATCTTTAAGTTAATATAAATTTTGTCCTTGGTGACAAGCTAATACATATTACACCAGGGAATTTGGTAGAGATTGATTTCTGTTTGTGGGTAAGAATAATTCTGGCATGTTTATTCTGCTATAAAGTTTATGAGGGAAGGGGAATAAAGAAAAGATAGATTTTTGGAGTGGTTCTAATTACAAACAGATTACAGCATTGACATTCTATGACAGTAATGGAGAAGAATATGCTTTGATTATGCATTGACATAGAATTGTGGATTAGGGACCAGTGAGCTGGTGAATAAATCGGAGGCAAGGGTGATTTGCAGGCAGATAGATTAGTATTGAGTTTTCCTAGGTTAGGCACAGCCTGATATCAAGGCAATTGTCTGCAAAATTCTCTGCCAGACTTGGGGCCTGGAGTTGATCAGAATCAGCAGATCATCTCAATAATATCAGAATAGAAGTATATTCTGCTCCATAGGGAATAAGTACTTCTGCAAGACAATAACAGCTGGCAAATGACATTTTTGGACATAGGAAATACATAAAACATAAAAACATCACTTCTCTTTCTTATTTTGGAGCCAGGTCATCAGCAGATACATGGTTTTGTCTGTTTTCTACCCTATACACAATGCTATAAAGATTCAAAATGAACATAATCAAAGTGCATCGGGCATAAAAATAAGGCTACAGGAGAAGAGGTAAAACAGTAACACAAACAAATGTATATTTTGCATATATTTAGTTCCTGATATTTGGATACCAAGCACTGTTTTTCCCTGTAAGGATATCAATGTGCCAAACTCTCATTTGGTGGTACATTACATAGAGCTTATCTTGTCTTCTACTACATTTTAAAAAGCTATCTGTTTCTCTCTTTTGAAATTACTTATTACACAAATCATTTCCAATCTTTTCTTGTCCCCTTTCCTCAGATGATCCTAATGTAATCTCCTAGGGACAGATACAATTTAGTACCCCAAATTTCTACTTATTTTTATTAATAATTATTACCAAACCCTGACATTTCTCTGGAGGCTTAGTATTTGCCCCCACATTTCTGTTTTGTTTTCTTTTTTGCTTTTTTGTGTTGTGACCAAACTTAATTTAGCAAAACAAAAGATGAAAACTAGGACTAAAGTTTCCAGTTCTTAATTTCACAAGTACCCCTTTGTGTCGCCTTAAAAAAGTAAATAAATAATAAATTAGGTTTGCTTCAGTTGTGTCTGACTCTGTGCGACCCCATAGACGACAGCCCACCAGGCTCCCCCGTCCCTGGGATTCTCCAGGCAAGAACACTGGAGTGGGTTGCCATTTCCTTCTCCAATGCATGAAAGTGAAAAGTGAAAGTGAAGTCGCTCAGTCGTGTCCGACTCCCAGCGACCCCATGGACTGCAGCCCACCAGGCTCCTCCATCCATGGGATTTTTCCAGGCAAGAGTACTGGAGTGGAGTGCTATTGCCTTCTCCGAAAATGAAATGATAGCTGCGCTTAAAGACAAAGGTCAGCAATCAGCTTGTAGAGGAAACCTGCACACCATGACTGTTGTTTCCACAGTATGCTTCCCAGGTAAGGTACGTGCCTTGATGGCTGTTCTGAACTAAGCACATTGTCTGAACACTGCATTTATTAAATACTTCATTCAATGCCTGCGACATTTCATGAAGTGTAAATCTAGTAAAGTTAACTCTCCTAAGTTCAATGGCTGTATTTCAGTAGATCTATATATGTGAAATTTTCCCTATTTGTACCGTAAAAATCAATCAATCATTTTACAATTCCGCCCTATAATAGGGTAATGATAACTACATGAGCTAATATCTGTTGCACTTACCCATAAAGCAGGTTTATTTTATATTCAGTATCTCATTTGATCTTCTTAACCACCCTATGACGTGGACTTAATGAGCAGGACTTATGGGGTATAATCATACACATTTTGGTCTCCTTTTTTTTTTTCTTTCTAATTTGTACAGTGAGAAGACTCTTTCTGCCCTATCTGGAAACATGGTCAGGCTCCATAATTCCTTTGACTTCCCTTAAGTTTTTGCTAAAACTCCTACAGTCACTTTAAGACATAAAATATGATCTCAATTTTAGTATCTAATTTATGAGGGGCATTTAAGGTAAAAGCTACCTCTTCCTGAGGCTCCAACCTGGAGGTTCACATTTAGCATTTGTACCCAGGCCAGATTCTAAGAGGACTTCCACACCTGGAAACACTTATGACTTTTAAAAATAGCTTAGATCCGACTATTAAATACAAAAGGATTTCTATAAGGTATGTGTAAGATGGAAAGAATAATAATAATGATCACCTAAGTACACAGTATTCATTTTAAGATATAGGACATTTTGTTTGCCTTTTGTACCCCCATTTTGCCAATGCATTTTTGCATTATGTAGCTGTAGTTCATTCATTTCATCTACAATGTTTCACTGTATGAACTTATTATGATTTATCCATTTTACTATGGATTTACATTGTGCTTTTAAATTGCATTTCCTTAACTATTTATGGGGTTGAATGTCTTTTCATATGTTTATTGTTCTTTCCTGTTACCACCTCCTGTCTTTTGCATACTTTTTCTATTGTTTGTACTTCTCTTAAAGATTTATAGGCTTTCTCTCTCTCATGTATGTATATATGTATATACATCCTGACCCCTAGTCCGTTGACGGTTATAGCAGTTAATATTTTCTCCTAGTGCCTTTGTCTTTTCATTTTCTTCATCATCATCTTTGATGAAAAGTTCTTGAACTTATTCCAACCAGTATATAAATAAGTCCCTTTATGCTTTATATTTTTAAAGTCTTACGTAAGAATTCTTCTTAACACCAAGATTACAAATATATTTTCTGTTGCAAAATTTTCTGATTTGTTGATTTATTTTTGGCTGTGCTGGGTCTTTGTTGCTGCATGTGGGCTTTCTCTAGCTATGGGTAGCAGGGACTACTCTCTAGTTCTGGGCACAGGCTTCTCATTGCAGTGGCTTCTCTTGCTGCGGAGCATGGGCTCTGGGTCACTTGGGCTTCAGTGGTTGTGGCTTGAGGGCTCCAGAGCACAGGCTCAGTTGTGGTCCCCATGGCATGTGGAATCTTCCTGGAGCGGTAATCAAACCTGCATCCCCTGCATTGGCAGGCAGATTCTTTACCCCTGGGCCACCAGGGCAGTCTGCAAATATATTTTCTTACATTGTCTTCCAATATACTGTTACCTTTCACATTTATCTGTAATCTACCTGGAATTGATTTTTGTATATGGTATGATTAAAACTCAGTGTCTTTCCTATGCATATGAATGACTCTCTCAGCACCATTAATTGCAAGATCCATCCTTTCCTTACTGTTCTGTGGCGTCATCTCTGTCATGAGACTTCCCCGTACCTGTGAGTCTGTTTGAGTAGTTCTATATTCTGCTCCACTGATCAGTTTGTCTATCCTTGCAGTAATGACACACTATCTTAATTACCAAAGTTGCATAGTAAATTTCAGCATCTTGAGTGCCACACTCCCACATACTTTTTCTCCATCAGCCATATTGTGGCTATTATTGGCTCGTTGCTCTTCCATATAGATTTCAGAATTATCATGTCACAATTCACATAGGCAAGACAATGAATATGATGACCTTGACTCCACAGATTAAGTCAGTGAGCACTGACATCTTCACCATGGCTTGGTAATATGTCTCAAAATCAGTAGATCAAGTCCTTCTTTCCTAACTATGGTTTTCAGTGTTGCCTTGATTGGGGACATTTGTTTTTCCATATAAATTTTGGGCTAAGTTTATTGAGTTATTCAAAAGGTTCAGCTGAGATATTATTTGGATTGCATATATGTGGATTAATCTGGGGAAGAAATTACATCTCCACAAGGGATAGAACCATCAAAGTGCATAAAATGTCTCTTCATCTAATCAGAACATCTTTCTCTTTTATTCAAGTGTTAAGATTTTTTTCCCCCCATGGAAGTCTTGTGTATTCCATTTAACTTAGAATTCTTTGTACTTGTTGCTATTGTGGAAGGTTTTAATTTTAATTAAATTTTCTAGATGCTTATTGCTTTTGTAAAAATGGCTATTTTAATTTTTGTACTTTGGTCTTGTATTTAGCTACCTTGCTAAGCTCTTAATAGGTCTAATATTTTGTCAGGTTTCATTTATTTATTTATTTAAATCTTTCCTTCCAGTCTTCATTTCTCTGATTTCTTTTTATTTCCTCACAACATTGACTAGGCCCTTCAGTATTATGTTAAATAGCAGCAGGGACATTGGTCCCATATCACACTCTAAGTCCTGTTATAACACTTTACGAGACTTCAAGTTCAGGAGGAGGAGTAAGGATACCCACAGACCACTGGCAGGTCTCTTCGAGGTTATATAGTTTGCAACAGTGGGAACTATAACAGAAACCTGCATCATTTAATTCCAAATACCATGATCTTTATACTGTATTTACAAAAAAAAGAAAAATCACTAGAATTCACATTAATAAATATGTATTGATTACCTATTATCCCTAAATAAATATACGAAGTCACTGTGGTTTTTTCAAGGAATTCATATTATAATTTCATGAGAAACACATTTAGAGTGTGTATATAATATACTACTCTTCAACTCCCTCCCCAAAATTAAAAAACAAACCCTTGGAATTTTCTTGCAAGGAGATGCCTCAAACAGATTCGTTAACCAGATGATTGAACAAGAATGCTGTCATTTTTCAAAGCACTAAATTATCCAAGTGAAATCAAAACATCAGTTTTATAAAAGGAATATTTTACTCTTTACTTGAATAGTAAGCCTTAAAAGCTAAAAGTTAGTCATTTCAAGTTTGCCCTTCTTTCACAGTGGTATTTGATTATTCATAATGAGAAGCAGTGCCTTTGAAAGTAGACTATAAGAAGAAATAGATCTTTTTTTTTTTCATTTTCCTAGTGACTGCACAAATGAAGGACCTCATTAATCAAGATGACTCCATTGAAAAGCTGACATTAGACACATCACCATGCAGTTGTCATTTTCGTTCAGTTTCATACACTTGCAAACCAAGTTTTAAACCCTTGCACCCAATCAAGAATCTAACCGCTTGTCTTCAAGTATCTGGAAAGTATTATAGGAGGGAAGGGCTTCCCAGGTGGTGCTAGTGGTAAAGAGACCATCTGCCAGTACAGGAGACAGAAGAGACGTGGGTTTGATCCCTGGGTGGGGAAGATTCCCTGGAGGAGGGCATGGCAACCCACTCCAGTATTCCTGCCTGGAGAATCCCATGGACACAAGGAGCCTGGTGGGCTACAGCCCATAGGGTCTCAAAGAGTCAGTCACAACTGAAGTGACTGAGCTCACACACTTAGGAATGAAATGCATTCAGTGAACATTTATTAAGCAACAATGAGGCTGTTTGTGCCATGCAAGGCTCTCAGGTTACAAAGAAAGATGTAATCATCCCCTCATAAGTCTCCAAGGCAGAGGGAAGACATGAAGTAAGCAGAGACTTCAAATAGGAAGGAATAAGAGCTGTAAACAAGGTCTATCAGTGTTTTGAAAGTACAGATGGATAATGTACTAGATATGTATTACTACATAATATTGCATGTGTGTGCTATGTTGTTTCAGTCATATCTGACTCTTTGAGACCGGATTCTCCAGGATTATCCAGGCCAGAATACTGGAATGGGTTGCCACACCTTCCTCTGGGGTATCTTCCCAGCCCAGGGATTCTCTTATGTCCCCTGCATTGGCAGGGGGGTTCTTTACCACTAATGCCTCATGGGAAGCCCTCTACATACTATGAATATACATTTAACAGCTTAAAAACAACACATATTTATTTTCACCCAGTTCTTGCAGGTCAGGTCTTAGTTGGATCCTCTCTAAGATCTTACAAGGTACAAATAAGATGTGATCTGGGCTATGGTCTCATCTGAAGTTTGACAGGGGAAAAATCCTCTTCCAAGTTCACATGGTTGTTGAGAGGACAATCAATTGTTTGTAGCTGTAATAGGGGCCTCTGTCTCTTGCAAGGTGACATTGGAGGATGTCCCCCAGCTTGCTGCTATGTGGCCCTCTCCATCACTGCAGCTTGCTTTTTCAGAGTTATCAAGGAAGACAGAGACTCCAGCAAGATGGGAACTGCAAATGAGTGTAACATAATTAACTACAGAATAACCACACTTTCTGTCTGCAAGCAAGTCACAGGTTCTGCCCATACTCGAGGGAGAGGATCATGAAGACAAAACAATGGTGCTCTCTGATACAGATTTTAACTCTGGTCCTAGAGTGCTAACTGAGTCCTGAAAACATGAACGGATGCTCCAGACAGAATGTATAATCTCATAGAATAAGAGAGTAAGGACTAATCAGAAACTTCAAGTAGACTTTGGGACTGCTATATGGTGGGAAGGGGGTTAGCCTGGGCTGAAAATGGATGCTAATCGTAATAACCAACTTTTAAAGCACTTACCATGGTCAATTTTTTTTCAGAGAAATTTACATGTGTTGCTTCCCACTAATGGTTACAACAACCATTGATCTGCTTGGACTGTCATAATAAAATACCATAGATTGGTGGTTTAAACAACAGACATTTATTTCTCACAGTTCTAGGGGCTGAGAAGTTCAAGATCAAGTTATCAGTGGACTCAGTTCCTGAAAGAGCTCTCTTTCCAGCTTGCAGATGGTCAGCTACTTGCTATATCCTCACCTGGTCTTTCCTCAGTGTTTCCTTTGGATGCGAGGAGGGAAAAGGACATCTTTGTTTTCTTAAAAGTGAGTTATCCCATCATTAGTGTCCCACCTTCATGACCTAATCTAACGTCAGTTACCTCCCAAAGGCCCCATCATCAAATCATCATTTGGGAGAGGGATGAACATTGAGTCCACAAAACATCCCATGAAGTTTCTTGTATTAATATCCCCATTTTGGAGATGTGAAAGTAGGTGTGGAAAGATGTTTAGAAATGTTTCCACAGAGAGGTAAAGAGACACCAGGTTATAAAGAAATTTGTATACCTTGTCAAGGAATTTTAATTTATCCTGAAGATACTTAGGGAATATTTAACCTAGGGAAGAATATAGGCAGTTGTATTTATTGAAAATTTGTGTGTGCGTGTGTGTGTGTGTGTGTGTGCACACATGAGGGACTAATCTGAGGCAGAAGAAGTACGAATAGAGGAGGGAGCTAGTATTAAGATATATTTAGGAGGTAGAATCTACATTAGTAAGGCACTAGTTCAATGTAAACATTGAAGAAATCAGGGATGATCAGGAAGATTCCCAGGGTTCTGATTGAGTAGCTGAGTGATTGGGTGCCACTCCCAAAGAGAAGTTAACAGGTGGTGGAGTGGGTTTATAGGGGAAGAGGAGTCAGTTGCAAATTCAGTTGAGGGAACTTCAGTGAATTCAATTTTTGTTAAAGCAGGAGGTAAGGTTGTCAGCTAATGTATGGTGACTGGGGAGATGGCTGAGTGTGGATAAGGTCTGAGACAATGTGATAGGAAATTAATAAAAGGTGAAAAAATTGTAGTTATCTACTCAGGCCCAAAGGAGGTTAATGAACATGAATTTGTGGTGGAGCCTAGCATTGGGCTCATAGTCTATCTTTTATTCTGCTACCAGAAAAAAGAAGATGAATAGTGGAAGCTGTTCAAGGCTGAGGATTGGCGAGAGGGAATATCAGGAGGATACGCGAGCATTTTTACTGTGAGCATGGCACCCTGGAGGGTGGGAGGCAAATAGAGCCAGAAGAGAAAAGAGACTAGAAGAACCGGCAGAGCGCTGGATGTCAACTGAAAGGTCATTGTCTTCCAACTACACAGAGAACAAAATCCAAAGACCTGACCAAGGCCCCAAATGTCCATCACAACCTTATCCTTTGTTACCTCTCCAAAAGTCCCAAGCTATATCTTGATTAATGTAATAGATCTGGTCCTATGGCATGATGTTGGCAACTGCTGCTTCTTCTGCCCAGATCACTTTTTCCCAAGTTGTCTACATGGCCCCCTCTAGCTTCATTCAGTTTTCTCTTTTCACATCGACTTCTTAGAGTGGCCCTCCTCGACCCCTTATTTAAAATAACAACTATTTTCACTATCCATCATTCATCCCCTTACAGAATTTTACTTCTTATTCTTAGTAATTGTCATTATTAGACACTATGTTATTACTCTCTTTTTATTTTCTGTCTCTTCTACTAGACTACAAAATGCCGAGAAGAGGACAAAGAATTTACAATATCTTTAAGTAATTCTTTCATATATTTCAAAAACCAAATAATTTTAACGTATACTGCCAAGTCTTAGAGTCCTTCATTCATTCAGTTACTCTTCTAGAAGACAGCCACATGTAATGAATTATTGTGTATTGTTCCAGGCTCCTCATGCAAACACAAGCAAATAGAAATATACATTCTTAGCTTTCTTCTCCTTTTTTGCAGAAAAAAACACATATTACACACACAACTGGGCTGGCTCTTCTGTTGCAAGAGCACTGTTCCCAACGGTGCACAGAGAAAGTCCTCATTTTACTGTTGTTTTAGAAATTTAGAGTTTGGGGATTATTTGATTTATAGCCACCTAGAGTTTCATCATGTAACTATACCATAGTTTATTGGACATTTGGGTGTTTTCTATTTCTCCTATTTAATAAATGGGTAACTTTGTACATACATTATTTTATTGGTGTGTTAATATAGCAATAGATTAAATTCCCCAAGGTGGTTCGGTGTCTACACACATTTATAATTTTTATAGATAATGCCAAATTGCCCCCCATAGGAACCGTGCCAATTTATACTCCCACCAGCCATGTGTAAAAAACAGTGTTTCCCTACAGTTTTGCCAACAGCGAATTTTTTGCTGATCTGAAAGGTGAAAAATGTTATCTTAGTGTAGAGTTTTGTTTGCCTCTCTCTGACTATGAGTAAAGTGGAGCTTCCTTTCTTATGTAAAAGTCTTTTATGCCTTTATATGCATTATTGTTTTCTATGAACATGAAATAAAATATGGTCCTATGAGCTGTTCTGGGCAGAATGGGCATCCTTGAGTCTGCCAAAGGATGAGGATAAAACTGATGCTGTGACTCTTACTGAATATCTGGTTCTCTGCTTCCAAGATTAATGTCTGGGCATTCCAACTTGACTGCCTTGGGTCTAACTACACCCCTTGTCCTCCTATTATTTTTATTCTATCTTTGATTCAGCTTACCTAGGTTTATCAACTGCTCTTGGCTTGGGTCCACTTATTCACCAATGTCTCCTCTCCTTCCGCTTATTGTTGTTCAGATTTACTCTGTCTCAACCCCTTTTTGAACTCAAAGTTCTATGACCCACCCTCTCCCTGCCTTTGCCCCAGAGAGTTAGGTGTTGAATACAGAAAATAAATTTTCTTTCCTCTCTTGTTTTTGTCTTTTAGCAGTAAGTGAAATCATTTGTAATTACCAAAGCCATGTGTTAGTAATTTCCTCTCTCAAAAATGTGGACAGCTGTCATGGAATATGACTTCCTAAACTCACATGACTCTTCAACAAATCAGAGGATAATCATCACTAAAATCTTTGGAGGAGCAACTTATAATCAGTTTTTGAACCTTTGTTATGGTGTCACTGGGTGTTTTAGTAGGTTTTTCCTTTGTTCACTCTTTATATTATGAAAAACAATCCTATTACCACAAATTCAACTGAATTTAGCAAGAATTTATTGAGCACCTAACAATGTTCTCAGCATTGTGAGAGAGGTTGTGGGGAAAATAAATGAAGTATAAGATATACCTTGCCCTCCAGGAGTGTAGGATTTTAAGGAGAAACAATATGTATGCAAATAATCCAATTAGCCCAGAAACCCACAGAGTGCAAATATGGAAAAGTCGAAAATAAAATAAGTCAACTGGATATAAATTACGCTCCAGACACACTGGTGCATTCATCTGCACTGGACAAGCCAAACTTGTTCCTTCTTTAGGACTTCTATCCAAAAGCACTATCTTTAAGCCATGGCATTGCTAGCTTCTATTTCTGGTCACTCAAGACTCAGTAAGACCTTCTGTATTGACCAGTCTAAATTATCTAGCCCTCCCCAGCACCAATAATACTTTCTCTTTATTTTCTTCATACCATTCCAGTCTCTGAAATTGTTTAAATTTTTTGTTTACTTGCTCAGTGTCTTTCTTCTCCCACCAAATGTAAGTTCTGGGAAGGCAGGCACTTGGATTTACCCCTTTCTATATTCCCAAGGACTAAAACAGTGCCAGGTACACAGTTGGGGCTCAATAAATCCTTGAATTAATGAAACAAATAGACAAAAAGGATGGTACTGATACTAAGAGAGAGAAGAAACCTAAGTCTGCTGTTGTTCCTGGGTATGGCTTCATGGATATGGTAGCAATTTAGGTAGTATTTGAAGAATGGTGGCATTTCCACTGAGGAAAAAAAGAAGGATCCTAACTGATGAACCAGTTAGCTGGCAGGTGTCTTGACAGAAAGAAGATTTAATAGGCTTTTAGAATTATTTCTCTTACCTTAGAGATGTGTTGAAACCAAGATCCACTCCCAAGGGGAATAGCTGTGCTTTTCAAAGCATTGTACGTTTAAGAGTTTCCTGAGTGGTAAAGGAAGAAGAGCTCCTGTTGCCACTAACAATCCATAGAAAACCATCAGGATGCTTGATTTTTGCCAATGGCAGAATCTCCTTCCATGTACAAAAGTGTACTTATTATTAGAGGACATTATTGAAAAAATAAACCTACAAGACTCAAAACAAGGAGCAGAAGTTAAAATTCATGTCTCTGAGGATGAATTGGCAATATGATTGAGTGATTTTTTTAGAACTTATTTTCCAAACCCTGGTCAAGCTCTACCACTCAAGAAATAACCCAGAGACACTGTTGTTCTCCTTTTCCCCCTCAATCCAGTCAACCACCAACTTTCATAAAACCTACCTTCTTATAAATCTCTTCATTCCATGTTTTTCACAATGCTACTTCCTTTGTGCAATTCTCCATAGCTCTTACTTGGCTGGCTGCCATAGCCTTCTAACACAGCAGTCCCCAATCTATTTGGGGCAACAGGGGTCAGTTTTGTGGAAGACAATAGGTCACCTCCAGCTGTGTGGCCCAGTTCCAGGGGTTGGGGACCCCTGCCCTAACAGAATCTCATGCCCTCGTCTTGACTTTCTACATTGCAGTCAAATATTGATAAATTCGAAGAAGAGCCAACTCATTGGAAAAGACCGTGATGCTAGGAAAGATTGAAGGCAAAAGGAGAAGGGGATGACAGGATGAGATGTTTGGATAGCATCACCGACTCAATGGAAATGAATTTGAGCAAACTCCAGGAGATAGTGAAGGACAAGGAAGCCTAGTGTGCTGTAGTCCGTGGGGTCACAAGAGTCAGATATGACTTAGCGACTAAATAACAACAACAAAAAAATTTTAAAAAGGAAATCTGACCGCATCACACCCCTATCTAAACCTGTTGCTGCCGCTGCTGCTGCTAAGTCGCTTCAGTCATGTCCGACTCTGTGCGACCCCATAGACGGCAGCCCACCAGGCTCCCCCATCCCTGGGATTCTCCAGGCAAGCACACTGGAGTGGGTTGCCATTTCCTTCTCCAATGCGTGAAAGTGAAAAGTGAAAGTGAAGTCGTTTAGTTGTGTCTGACTCTTAGCAACCCCATGGACTGCAGCCTACCAGGCTCCTCGGCCCAGGGGATTTTCCAGGCAAGAGGACTGGAGTGGGGTGCCATTGCCTTCTCCAATTTAAACCTGTTAAGGTCCTCCTATTGTCTTGTGGATAAATTGCAAACTCTAAATCATGATATCCAAGCCTATTAATGGTTTATCTCATTTTTTTCTCCCCCTAGCCTTACCCCTCAATATTCTCCTAAACTTGCCCCATCCTCAGTCACCTTTACTCTACATTAGAGACATATGGAACTGCTTGCTGGTCACTAAACCAGCAGCACTATTTCTTGATTCTGTAATAATGTAATAATAATGTAATAATACATACATTATTGTACCCTATTGACTCTGCATTAAGATCAGCATATGCCTTATTCATCTTTGTATTCATAGCATCTTACATAAGTCTGGCATGGTTCCAATGAGCACCCAATACAGGTGTTAACTTCCAAAATAAGATGTGCATCGCAAATGGCAAGAAGAAACGATTGGAAAAGTCATGTTCCCAGACACTAACAGTAGCCACCTCATAGTATCAGTTAAGAAAGTGGTATGGGGAGGGTGGGATTGAATATAAAAGTCTATGCATTCAATGCTGTGAAGGAACTGAAGACACAGCCAAGAATAATTTTAAGTTCTTATTTTCCTAGTAAGGCGGCAGCTGGTGCCTGGCAGAAGGGGAAGACTGTTGCCATGTCACTGAACAGCAATCTTGGAATAGCCACAGAGCCAGCAGCCTAAACACTCTTCCCCGGACCAGAACAGGGCTGCAGGGAAAAGGTGGTGGCATAGCGAGCTTCAGCTGGAGGAAACAGCAGAGGCCATGGTGGCATACTGGCAGGGGAACTGCTTCTCCAGATGAACCTAGTTAATTAAGACTACTAGGGCACAAGGCCAGCCTGAAAGGCTAAATACTCCAATTTTAGTGTGTAGCTAAACACACTATTTATAAATTTTCCCATGTAAAGAACCTCAACAACACCCTTTTTTTGCTTCTCACCACCTATACCCCACTAGCCATTTAACCTTGATCTTAGTATCTGATAAATGTCTTCACCCATTCCTTCCATCCATCATTCTTTGACATAACTTTTACTCAGGCCTTCATCATTTAATCTAGACTCTCTTTGTGCTGTGCTGTGCTATGCTAAGTCACTTCAGTCATGTCCAACTCTTTGCAACCCTATGGACTGAAGCTTGCCCATCTCCTCTGGCCATGGGATTCCCCAGACAAGAATACTTAACAACCTACTAATAGATTTCTATGTACAAAAATAATCCATTCAGTCTAACCTCTGTATTCTTGGAACTGATTTTCTATAGAAGTTGAACAAGATCATGTCACCTCTCCTCTTAAGGATATTTGAGCTTCTAAGTGCTGACAGAATAAAAGGCCAATTGCTTAGCATTCTTAAGAAACTGTGCCCTACTTTTCTCACTTGTAAAATGGCACAATAGTACTTACCTCATAAGACTCTTTGAGGATTAAGGAGTTAAAATATGTGAAGCTTTAGAATTGTGTCTGGCACAGCATAAGGACCATGTTAGTATTAATTATTAACATTACATTTTGGTTAGATTTGTTTCCAAGATTCCTTGTGATCTGATTCTATCTAATTGAAGAAACACCAGAGTATATATCAGTACAGACACAGGAGTCACACTGACCTGGATTCAAGTCAAGTCCTAGCTGTGTAACTCTAGGCAAGACACCACTTTAAGTCTCAGTTTATTCATACGCAAACACAGGAATAATAATAATTGTTGGCACAATAAGTTAATCTGATCAGTGTAGTGCAGGAAGAAGAGTTGGCAAAGGTGAGCAAGGAGGTAGTGTGTCTAAAATTTAGGAGGAGAACCAGGAAGGTTGGCTTCAATGCCAAAGAAAAAGTAAAAGCAAACTCTGGGAGACAGTGGAGGACAGAGGAGACTGGCATGCTGTAGTCCGTGAAATCACAAAGAGTCGGACATGACTTAGTGACTGAACAATAACAACAACTTCAACAGGAATAGGGTTGGAGAAGTGATGGAGACAAAAAGCAATTGCAGCAACTTGGAAGTGTAGAAGGAAGTATATTTGAAAAAAAAAAATGTTTCTCTGAAGACCAGCTCCCCTGAGATCTATGGGTAGATGTGAAAGTTGAGACCCATAATCACAGGTTTAGGACTTGTCACTGCCTAAGAGACATGATCAATATCCATCATAATAAATATATGCCAGGTATAACGTTATCAGGTGCCAGCTCCTGGATTAAGTGCTTTCAGTATATTTTAATCATCTCATCTTCACAACAATCCTTACAACTTCATTTTAAGGAGGAGGAATCAGTAGTTAGCAGTAGAGCTAGTATTTAAAGCCAGCTATTCTGGCTCCAGAGATAGTGTATCCATGTTGTATGCTACACTCCTCAATTTAATTCAATATAACCAAAAAACATTTTGGAGTGACTATATAGTATCAGAGACCACTCAAATTTCTTGGGGATGTATCAGAGAACAAGAAAACAAATGACAAAACACAAAGATATATATTGCAGACAATCAAAATTTGTAAAATGTACATGGCTTAAGGGCTCCAACCTATTCTGTTGTACTTTTAATGTTATTAGGTATGGGCAGCATGTCAAGAACATGTATTAAAGAAAAGGTTGGTCTACTTTCCTACCGAAGGACAGTGTGTTTAGTTGTTTTCACCTATTAAAAACCGCTTTGAGTGATGGATTCCTCCTAAGAAGTTATAGTGAGGTGACACATGATATGATATTAGAATGGTCCCCAGGTGCCATAGTCTAATAGTAATTCAGTTAATACATTAGCTACTTAAGACAAGAATATGTGTTATCAACAGTTCCTACTGCATTAGAATGACAGGCAGTGACTCTCTTCCTAGTGACTAGAGTCCCTTCTCAGAAAATCTGCTTCTCTGACTATATCTGTGGGTAGATTCTATATTTCCATTGCACCACTTCCTCTACCTTTTATCTGACTGCACTTCCACTCCAGCAAATTACTTCAGTTTTCTATTGGAATAGTAGCTTAGTTGCTCAAGGACAAGTTCTCTTTAATCTTTAGGTCCTCCCCTGCTCAAGTGTGAGAACTTTGTTTTGGGTTTTTGTTTGGTTATCAGAAGTTTGATCAACACCTAACCATTTAAAACGCCTTTATGAAATCTGGTGTCATTTCAGACCCCAGGAATTACTGTCAATGTCTGCTTTTAGGTCCTCATTTTAAATATATTTACCTTGCTTATTCTTCTCCTAAGAACTTTTCAGGGTGGTCTTTTGATCTATGGAGGCTAGGATGGCAACTGACACACAGTAGCTCCTTAGTACTTAATAAATTATAAAGCAACCCATATAGTGCCCATCACAACACAGTTTTTGCTAAATGGTGTCTCTTGAGTGTATGAATAAATGCATGAACAAATGAATGAATAAACAAACATAGATGCTGGGTGTTTTCATCAGGGATAAAATGCATAAACTGCTAAAATTTCCAAGGAAACCCTGATGGGTGGTATGTTTTAAAGTCAGTAGTAGGAACTAGTTCTTTTTGATGTCTAAACAAAAAAAGAAAATTACCAGTCGACTTGAAAAGCAACTGCTTTGCATAATTATTTTATTAATATTGTGAGTGATGCTGGGCCCATTTGTTGTAAAGTGACAACCATTTCACAGAAATTGCTTGGGGCCAGTTTGGGGATGAAAAATGCTCCTTTTCAGTGTGTGCTTTCATGTGCCATCCACAGGGGCAAGGGAGAGACAAAGAGCTAACTTGGATCCTGTTTAGAAGAATCAAGCCATTATTACATACTCCAGCCTCTTCCCCTGAAAGCCTTGAGGCACAGGACTGACTACACAAAGAGTACATGACCATAATGTATAATCAACAACTGGCCAAAAGTTACAATGCTTCCAAATGAGGAATCTATGAATGTCCCGGGAAGACAAAAAAGAAATGTCGCAGTCACAGTGGAATAAAGCCCTGCTCGTGAGGTCCCTAGAAATGGGGAAAAGGCAACCTCTACAGTGAAGGGGAACTCTAAGCTAAAGCCAGTTGCAGCCATAACGAACCCCAGAGAGTCTTGCCTTCACCTTTTCTAGTACCTTCATTTTGACTCTTCAGGATCTGGCCTTAAGAATTCCCTTTATTTTTCACTCTTTGGCTACCTGACTCTCAATTTTGCAATTCCCATCTTGACCTCTGATGTTGGCCCCCAGCCAATTCCTGCTAATTAGTCCTTGCTCTTAGAATTCAGACACCAGGTTCAGCTGTCTAGCTTTTGCTCATTTCAGCCACAGAACACTTTCCCCTCAGTTTGACTCCATCTGAAACTTGACACCAAAGGCAAGTAATTTAAGCATTTTCTTCCTCTCAACTCCTGATTGTTTACTATCTGTCAAAAAATAAATAATAATTCTTTAGATCTGAGAAAGCAGAATTCTACTGAGAAGAGGGAAATGACTAAAGCCCAGAATAGGTCAAAGAATGTGAGAAAGGAAGTAAGAAGTAGAAAAATAATGTTTTTGTTAATTAATTTATATCCTGTGTTTCTCTAAAATAGAGTCAAAGTCATTTTCAGATACAAAAATTTATAACAAGTTTACAAAAACAGGCAAAGAAAAGACCAGCTAGAACACCTGGATCAAGCTATCAATTTGAATGATGGACAAAATATTTTAACATAAAATCTGATAAACTTGCCAGAGTTACAAATCTGGCCTTCAGGTTATCCTATACAAATTTTATTCTACTTTTAATGCTTTAATTTACATAATAAAAATTTACATTTTATTATATTGTCACCATAATAAAGTTCAAAGTTCTATCATGTTCCATTTTATAGTATCACTGCCATAAATCTCTTTTTCTTTCTTTTTTCTTTTTTTTCTTCATCATCTATGGGATAACACAAAAGAGACTGACTAGAATAATCTCAGGTTACTGGTGACAAGGTAAGGTCCTGTTGAAACCTGACCCAAAGAAAACTCTGACAAAGAGTGTGTAAACCCCAATACCAGAATCTTCAACCATCTCTTTTCTGCTCCATTTTTCCATTACTATGGAAACCTACGTATTGAATCCATTAAATGGAGGAAAAGTCCCAGAAATTATCTTGTTCTGGCACCTTAGCTGGTTCTCTGTGCTTCTAAGATTTACAATGCCACCAATTATGTTCAGGTTTGTGGTTTGAACATATCAGATTATGTACAGTTTATATATATATATATATATGGAGAAGGAAATGACAACCCACTCCAGTATTCTTGCCTGGAGAATCCCATGGACAGACGAGCCTGGTGAGCTACTGTTCCTGGGGTCACAAAGAGTTGGACACAACTGAGTGACTAAGCATATATATATATATATATATATATATGAAAGTTTATCTATGAGAAAAAAAGCAAGAACAGAAAAATAGTTGAGAATACAGAAAGAACAAAAGTAGGAGCAGAAAAAATCTGGGCATCTCACACTACTACTACTCTGCCTTGGGGAGATATTTGCCAGGTATCTGCAGATGCTGGCGCTGGGGAGAATAGTGTGGCTATTATTGAGTTTCCAAATGATTATTGAAATTCCTCAGGATCTTAATGTACTACCATTCATTTAACATTCTCCTATGGTTAGACATGTTGGTGATCTCCAACTTTCTACCCTTATAAATACACCTTTGTAGACATCTTTAATCATGAAAGCTTTTCCACAGTAAGATATTTTCTTGGAGAGAGATTCTTGGTGGAATGAGTAGCCTCAACTCTGAATTCAGATTTCCTCTCTTTTATCTTATCTCCACCATTCATCAGCTGTGTAGCTGTGGATAGGTTACTTTACTTCTCTCTGTCACTAGTTTCTTCTTTTACAAAATTAGGATAATGCTAACAGCAAATGCTATGGGTAGGTTATGAAATTCAGTTACTATATCATCTACAAAGAGCCTAGAAAAGTATCTGATACATAATAAATGCTCAATAAACACAATTATAATGTCCTACTGTGGAAGCTAAACTGAGTTTCCAGTTGCCTATGAACTGCCAAGCACAAATGCTAAGCTTTCATTATATTTATACCTTCAGGTCCCAGAACAGTGCCCCTGTATAATAGGTACTCAGATAGGCTCCATGAGGGCAGGGACCATCTGTGCTGTTGACTGCTGAATATCCACAGCCTCCAACAGTTCTTGACACCTAACAGCACTCATTGCACATTTGTTGAATGTCTAACTATTCATAGAACAAAATGTAAGTCATTTGAAACTCGTGTGGCCTGAGCAAGAAATAGTTCATCGCATTTACTATTGTTGCTTGGAATGCTTGGAGTATGAGACTGGGAGCAAGTAAGTTTTTAGAAGATGTGTTTGTGGCAGGGGCAGGGAGGAAGGAAGTGAGGTTTGCATAAGAAAGGGGTGCAAGCTGGGGACTCAAGGAGGAGGAAGAATATGCCCAGAACAGAGGCTGCAGGCTTGCATTGGAAAGTGGAGCAAGACCATGAACTCCTGGGGAAGGGGTGGCTGTGGAGAAGAGGGGAGGAGGATAAAGGCAGGTAGAGGTGTAGAGAAGTAAACTTTGCTTGGGCTTCCCTGGTAGCTCAGCTGGTAAAGAATCCACCTGCAATGCAAGAGACCCTGGTGTGATTCCTGGGTCAGGAAGATCCCCTGGAGAAGGCAACAGCTAACCACTCCAGTATTCTGGCCTGGAGAATTCCATGGACTGTATAGTCAATGAGGGTTGCAAAGAGTCGGACACAACTGAGTGACTTTCACTTTCTTTCCACTAAGACAGCCAAAAAAATGAATAAAGTTCTTCTCCAGAACAGTTGACACAATCAAGCTGTGAAAGGATCAATTGGGTATTTTTCATTAAATTGAGGGACCGTGACCCAGTGGAAGGGCTTCCCTGATGGCTCCGCAGTAAAGAATGCACCTGCGATGCAGGACACACAGATTCAATAGCTGGGTTGGAAAGATGCACTGGAGGAGGGCTTGGCAATCCACTCCAGTATTCTTGCCTGAGAATACCATGGACAGAGGAACCTCTGGCTCATGGGGTCGCAAAGAGTCTGACATGACTGAAATGACTGAGCACGCACGCACAACCCAGTGGAAAGAACAGGATGCAGGGGTTGATTAGAACCAACAGACTTGGTGTACAGTCTGTCTCTGCCACTCACCAGTGTGTGACTTGACAGTGAATCTGTTTCCGGATCCTCAAAATAGGACCAATACATTCTCACTTACTGGATTGTGGCGAGGGTTAAAACTTCCATTGAGACAGGGCACTTGAAGCTTCTCTGTTTAGTGCCTGGCACCTAGTGGGTCCTTAATAAATGGTAACTAGTTGTATTGAAATTAATCACAGTAATCAGGCTTCACAATAAAAACTGACATAGGGCTTATCAAACGAATTCTCTCCACCGCATGAAAGAAACATGAGAACAAGCCCAAATTAGCTTCCTATTTTCCGGCAGCAAGCAGAGGAGATTGCTGAAGGTCATAGCAGCCATCTCACAGAGAAAGAAAATGACATGGAACACTGGGTCCCTGCTCATCGGCAGTGAATGCCCACCCAATTAAGCAGATTAAACATTCACTCCTTGTGATGAAAAAGCCCCGTGCAGCTGAGCTAGGCCGCCTTCTCTGCTTCCTAGTCCAGAGCCTCTATCTGTTAAATCACCCTTCCTTTCCTTTCCACAGTCAGGAAATAATTGGCACTTGTTTAATGCCAAATTTACATTTGTTTTGCATGGGAACAAAATTTGCTTGCAAACAGCTATGTGTGTGAGCAAATGGGCATTTGTGCTGGTAAATAAAATAGACATGCAGTTTTCCAGTTTGCAGATGTATTATTCAACAAAACAAGCAGCAATAGCCTTTAATTTTCAGTTATTCCTAAGTACTTAGGCACAAATTGTAGCAGAAAAGCCCTTTTTATTTTCATCACTTATGCCTGTTCCTGAGGTTTTCACATTTGTCCTAGATGCCTATGTTATCAAAACTGACTAGATTTTTTAAAAATTTAGATTAGATCTCTTCGATGAAGTAACTTATAGATTTGGCAAATATTTGCTAAGCACCTACTGTGTGTTGGTTTGGAGGGATTCAAAGATGAATTCAGAGCCTGTCTTTGGGGATATTGGAGAGTCAGGGAGTTGGGTTTGTAAATAGAATATGACCATGAAATAAAAGAATTACCCTGAGAGAGCTCTACATGACAAGTTAGGGAACAAAAAAACAGAATCATTATTTTTGCCTGCACAGTTGATAGAGAAGATATTTGATTTTAGCAGTGAAAGCAAAGAAGGAAATGGATTTCCCATGCTAAGGGAAGAGCATGGGAACTTGTGAGAATCCAGGAATCTTTGAGGGCTTTCGTGATTGAGCCTCAGTGTGTTTGGAAAAGTGTAGTGGGGCAGGAGATAGGTGGGCCCCAGGTTGGGCAGCTGGAGTTTGTCCCCTGTGAACAGATCATTCAAAACAACAAGAGTGAGAGAGGAGTTGAGCCCTGCCCAGATAAAAGATAGAGATCACTTATATCTCATTCTCAAGTTCAAGGAGACCTCCCTGACTCTGCATGTGCAGAAAGCCTTCTTGAAGGTCAAAAGGAGTGGTGTCAACCTATGCATAGGCTTCTTTGCTAGAATCCAGTTTGGCTAAGACGTACATGGGGGGACCCTCAGATAAACCAAGTACAGACTCAGACATGCAAAGCAAGATGATTGGTCAAAGGAAACCTGGAAGAAATGCCCCATACAAGTGATTCAAACTACTACAAGGACTCAACTCTTTCTCTGAGTCCGCCCATGTGGCCATCCACATGTATTCTTTTTCCTTCTAGTTAATTCTTACCTTGACTTGCTACTTCCGTGTCTTTGTGAAGATTTATTTTTACAAAGCTGACAGGCCAGGCCTTGTCACTGACCACTGGTTCCTGGTGGTCTGGCGGCTAGGATTCAACAATGTTACTACTGCAGCTGACTTCAGTCTCTGTCCAGGAGCTGCAATCCTGCTTCAAGTGACTGCAGGCTGAGGCCACCCAAGATCAGTAGTGGGAGGACATGATACTGCATTTTGAAGGGCCTAGAATGTCATGTCAAGAATCTGGACATTATCGATGCTTCTCTAACTTTAATATGCATGTGGATTACCTGGGAATTTTGTTAAAATGTTCATTTAACTCTGTGGATGTGGGATAGAGCCAGAGATACTGCATTTCTTATAAGCCCTGAAGAAGTGGTCTGCTGATAAATATTTAACAATGATTCTGGGGGCCAAGGATCAAAAAAGCATTTGCCAATTCCCTTGGTGTAAATACTCCCACCATGGCCTATTTCATGCTTCTTGAAGATGAAGTTGGAAAGAGATGTATACAACCAGCTTTTCTAAGCCTGCACAAGCTGGCAGTGGTCTTCCCAGAAGGCATTAGTGGTAAAGAGCCGGTCTTTACCGGCAATGCAGGAGTCAGAAAAGATGAAAGTGCGATCCTTGGGTCGGGAAGATCTCCTTGAGGAGGGCATGGCAACCCACCCCAATATTCTTGCCTGGAGAATCCCACGGACAGAGGAGCCTGGCAGGCTAAGGTCCATAGTGTTGCAAAGAGTCAGCCACGACTCAAGTGACTTAGCACACACGCACCACGCATGCAAGCTGGCAATAGGACACCATTATCTCCGAGATGTTGCCCAAGCCTGCTGGCCCACGGATACCCCTTTAAATAAGAAGATTCTCATATAGTGGCTCTCAGCTTTGGTTGTCATGAGAATTAGAGCAGGATATTTTTTTTTAAGTCAGGGAGGAGAAATAAAGAAACCAGCTCCTCCCAACCCCAATTCATATAGTCAGCAAGTATTTTAAGATACAAATGGCAAAATGGTCAGAATTGCTTTGTATTTTCCCCTCTTCCTTTTTGTTCCTTTTTGTGTTTTTTCACTTTCTCAGTTCAAGTGCCTAAAGCTCTTATCCATTTCTCATTTTGCTGACAAATATTGGTTTTTTATTCTATTCTAACAGCCCGTAAATTCTATTTTTCTTTAAATTTTTTTCTATTTCCAGTCCTTTTAAAGAAAAAGAAAACCTTTATGTCTTCACTTCAGACTTTGGCTAGTCAGGTATGTAACTGTGTTTCAGTAGGTGTGATTATGAGTACTGTAAGCCAGCAGAGCAGAAGATGATTGTCAGAGAAAATATATTTTATTATACTCACAATCCCAAAAGAGCAATTCCACAGCACACTATGGGAGGCCATATGATAAAGGCTTGTGTGTGTGTGTGTGTGTGTGTGTGCGTGTGTGCATACGTGCACTGAGTAGCTTCAGTCATGTCCAACTGTTTGCTACCCAATGGTCTCCTGGACTGCCAGGCTCCTGTGTCCATGGGATTCTCTAGGCAAGAATGCTGGAGTCGGTTGTCATGCCCTCTTCTAGGGCATCTTCCAAACTCAGGGATCATGCCTGAGTCTCTTATGTCTCCTACATTGGCAAGCAGGTTCTTTACCACTAGTGCCACTTGGGAAGCCCCCTGATAAAAGCTTGGGGTAGGTTATAAGGCAGAGCGGTGGGAATCACAAGGAAGCTCTTTTATTGTGGGAAGGAGAAAACAGGGCAGAGTCAGCAGGTTTAGGGTTGACTAGTTTGAATATTTTCAGTAGTTTGAATAGTTTGAATATTTCTGTAGCATTGGGACTGTTTCTGGTTATGTGGTACCTGCCTCTGGGGTGAATAGAGCTGATAGACAGTGGCTCAGAGACAGAGAGACCAAAAACAAAATTTGGGTTGGGAGTGTGGGCTCTGGATTGGCTGGTCTATATTTGAAAACCATGTCCCCAAGAGGAGAGCTTCTCCGAAGGTGGGTGGTGGGGGTTGACTAGGAAGGTAGGAGGTCAGGGCAAGGTGACCAAAGCTGTTATCAGATTGCCCAGAATAAGGCACGCCCGGCATATGCCTCGAGAAGGAAATGGCAAACCATTCCAGTATTCTTGCCTGGAGAATCCCATGGACAGAGGAGCCTGGCAGCCTATGGTCACATAGAGTCAGACACGAGTGAAGTAACTTAGCACACACAGAATATGCCTATAGGACAGATGTTAAAGCACCAAGTTTACAGAAGCCAGAAACATAGTTACTACAAACTCAGGGTGAGATATATATTACTTACAGCCCCTTTCTCTTGAATTTTATGAGTAGATACATTTTAAGACAAATGGCTCTCTAGTTGGTAGTCTTTAATACGTTATTATCAGCATCTCAAGTATTATTCAGTTCAACAAAATTCTGAGTTCTTGTTGCATGCCAGACAGAATGATAAGCTCTAGAGATGAGAGAGAAGTGTTCCAGGAAGAGGGAGTGATGGAGGAAGAATGAATATAATGCAGTTTTGGCCATCCTGCTCCTTCCTATCTAATGGGAGAGACCAACATGTAAACAGCTACCTAGGAAGCAAAGCAGAATAAATTGAGGCTTAGAGAATCTATAGGAAGAAGATTTAACAGGTAATCCCTGTGGGATGGTGATTGTCTCAGCTCATCTTTGACAAGAACTGTGTGGAAGACAATTAAAAGTGAAAATCACTCACAAACCCCAGAAATGTATATTTTTCTGTGGTATTGATTGGAAGGGGGATAATTTTATCAGTATATCAGCCCTCCAAGTAGTATGCAGGGTGTTTTTGTTCTGAAAATTAAAGAGCTTAACTTGTAATTTTGTCTAGGGTGAAGGTTACTTTCTCAACCTGAGGGTCAGCTGCTGGAATGATGGAGGGCAGGTTGAAACAGTTAGAATATGTTGACAGATGTAACAGAAAAACAGCCGCGTGGTAATTTAAACCATAAAGATAAGCATTGCTCCAGAGGTGGGTGGTCCCAAGGTCGATTTGGCATTTGTGGCAGAAGGAGAAAATGGGCATAACTTTTTGTAGCTCCTCCCACCAAGAGTCTGAGCCTTTACCACCTCTTGAGTCTGAACTGTCTTCTTCTTTCTTGAACTAATAGAATGAAGCAGAATTGTTGGACAAGTTTTGAGACTACGCTTCAAGAGACTTTATACACTTTCACTGCTACTTTTAAATTCCAAATAACCATAATAAGCCTGGACTAATTTACAGGAGGATGTGAGACCGTATGTTACAGTAGAAATGGGCCATTCCAGCTGTTCTCTAGGTGTTCTCCCCACCTCTGCCTGTAAACCAACTCTCCACTGACCTGGCAGCTGACCATGGATGCATGAATCAGACCAGCTGGGTCCAGAAGACCCAACCAGCTCAGCCCAGCCCAAATCTCCACCTATAGAATCTTGCGCTAAATAAATGGTTATTGTTTTAAGCAACATTTTGCGGGTATTGTTATTTAGATTTAGCAAGAGCTAGCAGATATAGCATCTTCACAATGTCACTAGGAAGTAGGTTCTTTCTACTTTTCTCTCCTGCAATCAACTGTATATTATTAGCAGTAACTCCATTACAGCTAATGCATGGCCACTGCAGCTTAAAGCATCACATTCTTATGCTTGCACCATGATTGAAAGAAAGAAAAGAGGCAAAAAAAAAAAAAATGAGGGTCTCCCTTACCAGTCCAGCTTTTTAACCAGGAGCATAAGCTCTCTCAGACAGCTCCTAGCTGATTTCACTTTGCGTCTCACTGGCTGTGACTGATTCACATAACCTCCCTAGACAATCTTTGGCAAAGGAAAATGAGATAGTGTATATAATGTCAGTATATATTTATGCGATGTTTGGATTAATTACGATTGTTTCATTAAAAATTTTTTTCTGTTTTTGCCTCTCCTTGCCTCTAACTATAGTCTTTAATTCACTACTTCCTGGACAGGATCAAGTTCAGTCTAAAAAAGTTATAAGATGAAGTGAGCATTGAAGGTGGGAAGAGATACTATTTAGTAAACTGGCTCTCAGTGAGACGAAGGATTTCTGATGTTATAGGAGAGAAAAATAAGTTGTGAAAATGTGTGCAGTCTGAGAAAATGAATCATAAAACTTAAGAAGAGTCTATATACAATGAAAGTCAAGTGAGAAAACCAGTAGCCAGGAAGCTAAGAGAATTGAATCAATTTTATATTTGGCATTGGCATATGACTGGTTTGACATATGACTGGCATTTAATTTCAAAACAAAAACACATTTTCTATTAGATATGCTATCTTATAGACTTCCCCGGTGGCTCAGGCGGTAAAGCATCTGCCCGCAATGCGGGAGACCTGGGTTCAATCCCTGGGTTGGGAAGATCTCCTGGAGAAGGAAATGGCAACCCACTCCAGTATTCTTGCCTGGAAAATCCCATGGACGGAGAGCCTGGTAGACTACAGTACATGGGGTTGCAAAGAGTCGGACACAACTGAGCAACTTCACTTTCACTTTCATGCTACCTGAAGGGGATGACAGAGGATGAGACGGTTGGATGGCATCACTGACTCGATGGACATGAGTTTGAGCAAGCTCTAGAGTTGGTGACGGACAGGGAAGCCTGGCATGCTACAGTCCGTGGGGTTGCAAAGAGTTGGACACAACTGACTGACTGAACTAATGCTGTCTGAACATGCTAGATGAGCTGACCCAGGCCTCAGAGTGAAGCATTTGACACTGCAAAAGTTACCTCAAGCATCTGATTTGTGTGTAGACATCTACACACAAGTTTTAGGGTGTGAGAAAGTTTTAGTGTGCATACACTTTTAGGGCCAGAAAGTTGGGAGAACAGTATTTCATGTGACAAGAAATCCAGCAGAGAACATTCAACTCATAAGATCATTAATTTGTTGGGTACCTTTAAAGTTATCATTCTGGTAGTAGAAAATCTATACAACACAGTTACTTGTTTTCTTATAGTAATATCCTTGAGAATCAAATAATCTGAATAAGGCTAATATGCAGCGTTATTTAAGAAATAATCTATAATTGGGATTCCAATAGCTTGCAACTGAGCTGTAGTAATTTTTCTATAAGAAGCTGTCAAAACAAGGAGTTTTCTATCACCTGTGGAGCAAAATCAAATACTCGGAGGCAAAGGAACTCACAAGAGCATACATTACACCTTGTTTGGGTTGAAATGAATATTCCCCTGCTCAATGCTTTTAGACAATCTGCCACCCTGGTGTGAAATGTGGGCACAGTTAGTAGACTGTGTTTATAATATGAAATTAAAAGTAATTTGATTGTGATTGAATAACAAAGAAAACAAGGAGTTTAACCCCTGAGAAATCTTAGAGGGGCTGTGATGATATGTCTTTGATACTTGAATTGAATGTAAGAAAAATTAAACTCTTCTGTGTCCCATGGTTGATGCCTTTTGAAAGAACAATGGAGAAAGAGAAAGAGAGGAAAAGGGAGGAAGGAAGAAAAAGAAAATAAAAATATGAATAATCAGGAAAATGTAGGTCTGGAAGTCAAAACAAAGTTTGAAGAACATATATCTGGGCTCCATATAAGAAACAATTTAATGAAATTTCAATCTTGGCCTCAATGGGAACAGGTTTCCTGGGGAAGTCAAGGGATGTATATGACTTGATGTATTCAAGGAAAAGGTACTATGGTCATTTGTTTGGAGTGTTACAAGTAATTCTCTTATAATAGATGGGGGCTCAACAATGTGATATTTTACATCCTTTCTAAACCTGAGAAGATCTGAGTCTCCATATATACAGTACTGATTTACTTAATTATCAGGACCTGATCTAGTCAAAACTATACATGAGCTGATAGCTTTTGCACCCAAATTCCTACTTCTTTCTTTCTGTATATCCATCACTTTATTTCAGTGTCCCCTTTCCTCTCTGTACCAATTCTCCCTGTACCTTATCTCATACCAATATACTCACAATAAGCACTGTCTCCAAAGCAAGAACAAAAAGGAATATAATTAACTCACTGCATTTTTGTGCTGGAGACTCAATCCAGTGATTTTTCCCCCACCAAATGCAGTCCCATTCTAAATGGACCATAGAAGAAACCCAATGCTTAGAACAAGGGAATAAGAGAATCACTGAGTATGGTGTTCCAAATGTCAGCCTTCCTGACATGTTTCTCTGCTTACAAAAGAAACCTCCTTTTTACCCCTTGAGGAATGTGGTTGACCACCCACAGTTGAAGTCCTCCCTGTCAAAAGCTGAAGAATAGTTGGCAGTCATACAGAGGCTGCCGCTGATGAGAACTTTGAGTTTGGTTGTACAGATGGAATAATAGCATAAGCACCTCTTCTGCTCCTTGTTTGAGGTAAACAACTATGACTCCAGGATGCTTTGGTAAAGGTAGTTTGTGCTTGATTTATACTTACTGACACATCTAATAAATAGTATAAAAACTTGCAGACAAGAGTGCTCTATATGCCACCCAGCTTCTTGGAAAAAGAACATCTATTCGGGTTCTTTGTAGATCTGCCCTAATTACATACAAATGGTATCATTTTGCCAGATATTCATGACCACGTGTGAGAAGAACACACCTTATCTCAGGACCATATAAATGAAACTCGCCCCAGTGTCTTAGCCAAGTCTCATCACCTCTTGCCTGCATGCCTGTAGTAAAGTCCTAACTCATTCCTCTGCAGTCCAGTCTCTCATGCCTCTAACCACCTGACTAGAACACCATGGATCACGTCACTTTCTGCCTACAAACCTCCAATGTCACCCTGTAGCCAGAAGAATCAAGTCCAGACCCCCTAGCCTGCTACACATCAAGGTATCATATAAATCTTATTTTCCTAACAGTCCCAATTGTAAAATATTTCCCTATTGTTTACTATATAGCTTATTATATTTTCCCAGAAATGTGAACAATTGCCAGCTGGACTCTCATTCCCACTGAAGCACTGAAAAAAAAAAAAAAAGTTTTGTTAAGCTGTGGGTCTCTATTATTTTTAGAAAGTTTGATCATAGTACTTAAGGGGGAAAAGAAAGCCCTTTATGATGAATTCCTTTGTCATTTCCTGCAAAATATCACTTCTTTCACCTACATATATACCAAAGTTCAGGCACTCTTCACTCTTTTGCTAAACATAAATAAATAAATTAATAATAATAGTAATGATAATAAATATCTCTTTGCTTTTAGCATAAAATCCAGAAATACTAACATCCCGCAGGGCCTTACATGATCTACATCCTTTTCATTCTCCATATAACCTGGGTTCCAACCGCACTAATTTTTTTTTTTTAGTTCCTCAAACCCTTGACATTTTTTCTGCTCAGGACCCCTCCCCAAACACCTTCTGTCTATATCATGCGTGCATGCGTTGCTTCAGTGCAACTGAACTGTTGTGTTGCTTCAGTTGTGTCTGACTCGGTGCCACCCTATGGACTGTAGCCTGCCAGGCTCCTCTGTGCGTGGGATTCTCCAGGTAAGAGAACTGGAGATGATTGCCGTGCCCTCCTCCAGGGGATCTTCCCAACGGAGGGGTGGAAGCTGCATCTCTATGTCTCCTGCATTGGCAGGCAGGTTCTAAACCACTAGTGCCACCTGGGAAGCCGTCTCCCTAATACAGGTCAGGCTAATTCTAACTCATCCTCTGAACTCAGGTTAAACACAGCTTCCTCAAAGCTGTCTTCTCTACTACTCATTTAGATTTCTTTCAGGTTTCCTTGAAAGCACTTCTTATAATTTAAAATTCTAATGGAATTTGTTGGATTATTTGTGCTTATCTCCTCTCTGAGGACAAGTTTCAAGTATCTATCCAATTCCTAACTAATATAGTTTTGAATGAAAAATGATTAGATGCTGAAGAATGAGTTGTAATTCAAAGCCAGCACTGTGAACACCTCCTTTTTCTTTTTTTCATTGCTTGGTTTAGATATGCTTCAGTCTTTTTCAAAATTGGATATATACCACAAAATCTTTCTTAAAGCTGAGGAGTTTTAAGAAATTTCTTGGGAAAATCATTGAAGCTTCCACATCTAAACAAGTCTAGTTAATCATTTAACCAAGATTTCCATAAATGGTCATCCATTAAATTGCTTTATAAATAGGTGGAATAATAATATTTTTGAAAACAACTTGTGTAGTTAAGTATAAACAGTACATATTGTTTATATGTTAGATATTTTAGAGTTGAGCATTTAAATACGTTATATGGAGAACCCCAGATATACACTTAGAGTTGTCTGTCTGGAAATTTTATTACAGGATAACGGTGATCCTTGTGTTTGCTCTCTAGTGAATAAAATCAAGATAGAGGAAAGATGAGTAACTGGCACTGTCAAACTTTAACCTATGGTGCAGAGATTATAGTGCCTACCATATAGTGTTGTGAGGATTAATTAAAATAATATTGGAAATGCCTAGAAAATGCTGTTACTTAGCAGGCATGTACTATTAATAAAGAGCAGCTACTATTCATATTTACTATGCTTTTATTATTGTCACCATGTCTCTTAAAGCCATATGTGAACAGTGCTGTAATGGAGCTAAAAAATCAAATAGCAATGAATTATATTGCTGGGATGGTCATTTTTGTGCAACTGAAAAAACTTTAAAAGCTCCCCATTGCCAATGACTCCCCATTGCCAACTGGATAAAGTCCCAGTTTTCTAGCAGAGCTTTCCAAGTACTTCACAGACAACGGTCAAAGAACACAAAGACCGAAGAGAAAATACAAAAGGTTGATAAATGCCAAATTAATATTTGGCATCACTGGTACTCAAAGTACTATAAATTAAAACAATGGCATGCTAAAATTCACTATTAAATTAGCAAAGTTAATTTGTAATAATTTTGTGATAATATTTATAGTGAGTGAATATTCAATAACAGGGAGACTTTTATGCTACCTCTGGCAGAAGAATAAGTCATTAAAATAATTTTGAAAAAATTAATAATGTATATCAGGAACCTTAAAACTGTTCTTAACTTTTTACCAGTCATTTCATTTATGACAATAATAATTATTAATATTTGAGTTAACTGCTATTCATCTATATTTTCTATTGATAAATAAAACCAAGGAAAATAATCCAAAAATTAGACAAAATATTTATTCAGAAAATGGTCATTACAGCACTATTTATAATGTCAAAAACTTTTTAAAAAATCCATCAGCTAAGGAAAGATTTCATTCATTATAGTAGATTATGATTCAACCATTAAGATTACAAAGAATGGGTAACATAGAATTATGGATTAGTTACAATGTTATTTGTAAAGAAAATGTATATAGAACTGTAGGCATGATTTAATTTAATTTCAGCTATACAAACCAAGGTAAACTATTCAACATCATAGTAATCCAAGTTTATGCCCCAGCCTCTAATGCTGAAGAAGCTTAAGTTGAACAATTCTATGAAGACTTACAAATCTCCCAGAACCAACACCAAAAAAGACATCCTTTTCATCATAGGAGACTGGAATGCAAAAGTAGGAAGTCAAGAGATGCCTGGAATAACAGGCAAGTTTGGCCTTAGAGTACAAAATGAAGCAGGGCAAAGGCTAACAGAGTTTTGCCAAAGAATGCAATGGTCATAGCAAACTCTCTCCCAACAACACAAGAGATGACTCTGCACATGGACATCACCAAATGGTCAGTACTGAAATCAGATTGATTATATTCTTTACAGCCAGAGATGGAGAAGCTTTATACAGTCAGTAAAAACAAGACCTAGAGCTCTGATCATCAGCTCCTTATTGCAAAATTCAGGCTCAAATTGAAGAAAGTAAGGAAAACCACTAGGCCATTCAGGATATGACCTAAATCAAATCCCTTTTGATTATACAGTGGAAGTGATGAATAGATTCAAGGGACTCGATATGGTAGACAGAGTGCCTGAAGAACTATGGATGGAGGTTTGCAATGTTGTACAGGAGGTGATGGCCAAAACCATCCCCAAGAAAAAGAAATGCAAGAAGGCAAAGTGGTTGTTGGAGATGCCCTTACAAATAGCTGAGAAAGGAAGAGAAGTGAAAGGCAAAGGAGAAAGGGAAAGATATACCCAACTGAATGCAGAGTTCCAGAGAAAAACAAGGAGAGAAAAGAAAGCCTTCTTAAATGACTAATGCAAAGAAATAGAGGGAAACAATAGAATGGAAATGACTAGAGATCTCTTTAAGAAAATTGGAGATACCAAGAGAATGTTTCATAAAAAGAGAGGTACAATAAAGGACAAAAACAGTATGGACCTAACAGAAACAGAAGAGATTAAAAAACTGTTGCAAGAATACACAGAAGAACTATACAAAAAAGCTCTTAATGACGCAGTTAACCATGATGATGTGGTTACTCACCTAGAGCAGATATCCTGGAGTGTGAAGTCAAGTGGGCATTAGGAAGCATTACTATAAACAAAGCTAGTGGAGGTGATGGAATTCCAGCTGAACTATTTCAAATCTTAAAAGATGATGCTATTAAAGTGCTGCACGCAATATGCCAGAAAATTTGGAAAACTCAGCAGTGGGCACCAGAACTGGAAAAGGTCAGTTTTCATTTCTGTCCCAAAATGCCAAAGAATGTTCAAATTACAGTACAATTGCACTCATTTCACATGTCAGCTAGGTTATACTCAAAATCCTTCAAGCTAGGCTTCAGCAGTACATGAATCAAGAACTTCCAGATGTACAAGTTGGATTTAGAAAAGGAGAGGAACCAGAGGTCAAATTGCCAACATATGCTGGGTCATAGAAAAACCAAGAGAATTCCAGAAAAACAGCTACTTCTGCTTCATTGACTGTGCTAAAGCCTTTGACTTTGTGGGTCACAACAAGCTGTAGAACATTCTTAATGAGATGAGAATACTATTACCTGCCTCCTGAGAAGACTATATGCAGGACAAGAAGCAACAGTTTGAACTGGATATAGAACAATGGAGTGGTTCAAAATTGGGAAAGGAGTATGTCAAAGCTGCATACTGTCACCCTGCTTATTTAACTTCTATGCAGAGTATATCATGCGAAATGTCAGGCTGGATGAAGCACAAGCTAGAATCAAGATTACCAGGAGAAATACCAACAATATCAGATATGTAGATGATACCACTTTAATGCAGAAAGTGAAGAGGAACTTATGAGCCTGTTGATGGGGATGAAAGAGGAGAGTAAAAAAGTTGGGTTAAAACTCAATATTCAAAAAACTAAGATCATAGCATCCAGTCCTATCACTTCATGGTCAATAGATGAGGAAAATATGGAAACAATGTCAGATTTCATTTTATGAGGCTCCAAAATCAATGTGGATAGTGACTGCAGCCAGGAAATTAAAAGATGCTTGCTTCTTGGAAGAATAGCAATGACAAACCTAGACAGTGCATTAAAAAACAGAGACTTCACTTTGCCAACAAAGGTCCATATAGCCAGAGCTATGGTTTTTTCCAGTAGTCATGTATGGATGTGACAGCCTGGACCATAAAGAAGGCTTAGCACCAAAGAATTGATGCTTTTGAACTGTGGTGTTGGAGAAGACTCTTGATCCCTTGAATAGAAAGGAGATCAAAGCAGTCAATCCTAAAGGAAATCAACCCTGAATATTCACTGAAAGAACTGATCCTGAAGCTGAAGCTCCATTACTTTGGCCACCTGATGCAAGGAGCTGACTCACTGGAAAAGACCCTGATGCTGGCAAAGATTGAGGGCAAGAGGAGAAGTGGGTGACAGAGGATTAAGTGGTTGGATGGCATCATTGACTCAATGAACATGAGTTTAAGCAAACTCAGGGAGATCATGAAGGACAGAGAAGCCTGGCATGCTGCTGTTCATGGGGTTACAAAGAGTCGGACATGACTTAGCGACTGAATAACAGCATCAAAAATACAAAAAATTGTTTCAAGCATGGTAGACAGACTGGAAATAAACACACCAGATCTTAGCAATGATTTCCACCACAATGATGAGATTATGAATGATTTGAAAATGTTTCATTTATACTTTTATAAATTTTCAATTGTTTATAGTAAGTATGTACCAATATTTTTACAATTAGAGAAAACATCATAAAATTCTCTAACCAAATCCAATACACTTATCAACAATAGCTTTCACCATTCATCTCAGATCATTTTTTTAGATTCGTGTTATAGCAAGCCTCTACATTCACCCATCCTGAAGCTGATTTAGATGCTGTGTTTATATACCCTACTGGGCTTCCCCGATAGCTCAGTTTGTAAAGAATCCACCTGCAATGCCGGAGACCTCAATTTGATCCCTGGGTCAGGAAGATCTTCTGGAGAAGGGATAGGCTGCCCACTCCAGTATTCTTGGGCTTCCCTGGTGGCTCAGCTGGTAAAGAATCTGCGTGCAATGTAGGAGACCCTGGTTGAATCCCTGGGTTGGAAAGATCCCCTGGAGAAGGCAAAGGCTACCCACTCAGGTATTCTGGCCTGGAAAATTCCATGGACTGTATAGTCCATGGGGTTGCAAAGAGTCGGACATGACTGAGCAACTTTCACATACCTTTCCAAGTAAAATATTTCCGGTATGGTGTTCCTTTTGTCCCATTTCCTCCATGATTCAGCCTTTGATCCCCTCCTCAGCAAATGTCTCCTCCTCAAATAAATCTTATTGGACAGTAAAGCTAGGCCCTTCCTGTGAGAGCTCACTGCTTCCTGGACACACCTCTAGCATAGCCCACATCACTCCATCCTACACTACAGTTTGTTAACTTGTCCACCTCAAAACAGTCAGCAATCTTTATCTCACTCCCTAGTACCTAGCACAGTGCCAGGCATGTTTGTTGGACAGACAGATAGCTGGGTAGGTGTGTGAATGGATAGAAAGACATATGGAAAATAACCTTATATTAAGCACAAAGCCACTCTGAAGCACAGAGACTGACAGAAGAGTCAAGAGGGTCTTTGCAATAAGAACAAGGGATGTACAGAGCATCTAATACTACTTGGTTACATTTATAAATACGAATTTGGAAAATAAAAGGAAATTAAGATATAAATTCCTTCCATTAATAAGTTATGTACATTCATTTGTAGCATTTCTTTTAGATTACACATATAAGGGATATCATACAATATTTCTCCTTCTCTGTCTGACTTACTTCACTCAGTACGACAACCTCTAGGTCCCTCCATATTGCTACAAGTTGAATTTTCATTCTTTTTAATGGCTGAGTAAATAAACTTACTCACAAAACAGCAAGAGACACACAGCCTTAGAGAATGAACTTGTTGTCTCAGGGGTGTGGGGGGAGGGGGGTGGATAGGGGAAGAGATAGGGCGTTTGGGATGGACATATATACACTGCTATATTTCAAATGGATAACCAACAAGGACCTACTGAACAGTGCATGGAACTCTGCTCAGTGTTATGTGGCAGCCTGGATGGGAGGGGAGTTTGGGGGAAAATGGGTACACGTGTATGTATGACTTCCCTGTTCACCTGAAACTATGATAACATGGTTTGTTAATCAGCTATACCCCATGCAAAATAAAAAGTTAAAACAATTGGGGTAGTTTTTTAAAAAGTCATAGGAAAAGAACATAACTACCATGCTTTTGTATTTATGAGTTTGAGTTGAAGGTTTCATTTCATATGTTGGCTTTTGGGGCAGGATTCACAGCTTTGCTCTAAGTTTTTAATGTGAATTTTGAAGTTGTTTAAGGGGCTCTAAGTAGAGGCCAGTCTTGAAATAACCTGTGACCAGAAGACTGGGAGATAAGGCATTTCCTTGAGTGTGATGCAGGTAGCAATACTTGTCTTAATGTCCAAATATTATTTTTCATCAAACCTGTGGAAAAGTTTTCAACCTGCCCTAATTTTTACCAATGAATCTAATAGACCTGGATTAAACTTCAGGAAGATGAGAACATAAATTTCATTCCTTTCATTCCTTGTAGTATTAGGGTTCGTATTCTTTCCAGCTGTAATAACCTCTAGACTTCCACGAAATTGAAAACCTTTAAATAGCCTTTCACAACCTTTCAGTGGAGTAATGAAGTTTTAAGTGCTCACCGGGGATTTTTCAGTTCAGAAAAATCTAAGCAGCAGTAGATATTAAAATCTAATGTTTACTTCAACTCTTTTACAGCCTAATGGGTTTTTCTGACAGTGTAATTTTTAAAAGGTTGGGTTTCATTTATTAATATAGTGTACCCATGCTGGAAACCTTTATCCTTTAAGGTCTCTGATGAGAGTTTTATGGTTAAACCTTGGTTGAAAGCCAGAGGGATCAGCGGGAACAAGGAAAACAGAAACATGCAAAAGGACTTGTGAAGGCTGCCCCAAGCAGGTTGTTTTGGGTTTAGAAAATGGAGAATAGTCTTCTCTTTATGACTTAAACACTACAGGAGGTGAAAAAGCAAATGCAGGATGGAGAGCCCCTGCGTGCACATAATTATGGATGTGTGAGTCACCGGAGTTCACACAGTTACTCACAACCAAAAGGTCTGCTTTGGAAACCCAGCTGTTCACTAAACTGATGGGAGGATGCTGTTCTCTGGAGTTGCTCTACCAGGGGCCAGCAGGAGGGTATTTGGAAACCAAGGAAAAATCGCAGGGAGAGCAACAGGCGAGCCCACACTGAAGCCGAGAGAGGACGTGATTTGGAAAGATTCCACTTATACAGTGTGTGCTGAAACCAGTACCCAGAGGAAGTCTGCATGAGCTCCAACCAAGTGGTAATAAAATAACAAATGCCACTTCTCATATGCATAATGCCTCCATGTAGTTAACGGAGATTTGCAAGATAAGTACACTAGAGTGGCAAGGGGCAGGATTTATTTTCACTGACTATGATGTAGTAAAGCTACTCTCAGGTTTATATATTATCCAGCGTGCTATTTTAAATTATAAAATAAAAGTGCCACTTGAGGATGTAATTGAAAATAATATTGTAAAGTAAAGGAGCTTGATGGTCATAAAGAATAGATAGTTTGGCATGTTTTTCATCTTCACATTTCACAAATAGATGGTTTTGTTCTCGAATATTTATGTGCCTCCCAAGTTGGAATCTTACCCTAATAGATAAGGTAATTTCGGGAAACAGAGAAACTGTACTGAATTATCCTTTTAACAATTTTATAATGGTATCAGCATTCATTATAACTACTATATGAGATGTATTCATAGTTTTTAGAGAATTTAAAAAATTCAGATAGGGAAAACCAAAACTAAAATCTCTTATAATTGCAATAGCCATAGGCAAAAAAAATCAGTATTTGGGTTATAATTTTTAGTAGATTCTATTTAACATTATGTCCTGAAGATTTTTATGTATCCCCTTCTATATTAATCACATAACATTGCTTTGATTGTTCTGCAGTAAAACAATTCTTATTTTGATAAGGACCCAAATAAGAATCATTAGAAACCATGTCTCATTCTGTTCAAATGTTTTTATTTGAGTGATTAACTTTAACCTTGACATCTCAATCAAGATCTTGTCCCATTTATCTAGCCACCTTGGGATATCTCCATTTTGTGCCTACCATAAACCACATGTATAATCACTTCTCCCAAACGTCTCTCACATCAGTGACTACAGCTCTTCCAAGCATTTGCCCCATCGTGTCTAATTTATTGTCATTAACCTTCTAATCTGTATCTTTTTCTCCTAATTTCAAATATTATCCCTTGATGCCTAAGTGATTGATTAACTAATTCATTTCACTGAGTCACTCAGAAAGTATGTATTGTACATTGGCTATGTACCAGGCAATGTGCTAGACATGGGGAATGTGAAACAAAATTTCACCCTACCTTAGAAGTTGCCATTCTAGTGGGAATAGATGCTTTTAAACTGTGGTGTTGGAGAAGACTCTTGAGAGTCCCTTGGACAGCAAGAAGATCAAATCAGTCAATCCTAAAGGAAATCAGTCCTGAATATTCATTGGTAGAACTGATGCTGAAGCTGAAGCTCCAATTCTTTGGCCACCTGATGCAAAGAACTGACTCTCTGGAAAAGATCCTGATGCTGGAAAGATTGAAGGCAGGAGGAGATGAGATGGTTGGATGGCATCACTGATTCGATGGACATGAGTTTGAGCAAACTCTGGGAGAATGTGAAGGACAGGGAAGCCTGGTGTGCTGCAGTCCATGGAATCAAAAAGAGTTGGATATGACTGAGGAACTGAACAGAACCCAACAATTATGAAATGATCAGTAGAAACTTAGAACAAGAAATACCTTGGCCTTTCTGAAAGACTCAGGAAAGATTACCTCTTTTAAAAATAACAATATTTTTGTGTCACATCCACCATATAAAGAGACTGTTAAAAGCCTTCTGTAGCAAAAAGTACAAAACCCTCAGTTTGGCTTGCTGCTGCTGCTGCTGCTGCTAAGTTGCTTCAGTCGTGTCCGACTCTGTGCGACCCCATAGACGGCAACCCAGCAGGCTCCACCGTTCCTGGGATTCTCCAGGCAAGAACAGAGGAGTGGATTGCCATTTCCTTCTCCAATGCATGAAAGTAAAAAGTAAAAGTGAAGTCGCTCAGTCGTGTCTGACTCTTAGCGACCCCAGGGACTGCAGCCTACCAGGCTCCTCCATCCATCGGATTTTCCAAGCAGGAGTACTGGAGTGGGGTGCCATTGTCTGGCTTAATGACTGTAAAATCAAACCCCCTCCAATCTAATTCTGCCTCTCACTTCTCTGGACCAACCCTTCACTCCAGCTAACTCACCTCTCACCTATAAATGTTGTTGATCATACTCTTCCTCATGTAGAATACCTTCCTCATTCCTTCTGATTCTCCAGCCCTATTTATCCAGGCCCATAATTTTCATCCTGACATGCCAACCATTACTGATCTTCCTCTGTTTTGGCTTCTCTTATAATGTTTCCCATTCTGCTTAACTATTTTGTGTGTCTGTCCTATATCCCCAAGTAGCCTGTTGGATCCTGGAGAAATGATTTCTTTATAAACTCAGCACATCTCACAGCATTACATATGTTATATAATCTAAACAAATACTGTATTACCAGAAGAGTGAATAAGTAATTGCATAAACTATTTAACTCTGGTATATAGCCCTTCATGATTGATTTAGTATTTTGTGACTACACCACAATGCATATCATGTATAGTGTGGATTTTGTGTAATTGTTTCATATATGTATATCCTTACCATCTACTTAGAGAGACTCAGGGAAACTCATAGTCAAGGAGCCTAACTTGAATTGGCTGAGCATTTGACAAATATAAAATGAATGCCTACTGTGAAGTGCCAGACACTGCAAGAAATATTAGGGAGTCACTGGTGGGCAAGATTGCCATGATGCCTGCCCTCCCTGGACATACAGTCTGTGATGTGATAAAGACTCCATCCAGAGAGACATGTGTCATCATTGACTCAATAGACCTGAGTTTGAGCAAACTCTGGGAGACAGTGAAGGACAGGGAAACCCGGCATGCTGCAGTCCATGGGATTTCAAAGAGCAGGACAGGACTGAGCAACTGAGCAACAACAAATGGTGTGAAGCAGAATCAAACACAGTCTAGAAAGTCAGTAAAAGCTTCCCAGAGGCAATGACATTTAAAGTATATCCCGACGGAAAATGAGTCAACAAAGTAAAGCGTAAATGGCAGAGGAAACAAAAAGCACAAAGGCTGGTGGACAAAATGAGCACGTCATATTTGAGGACCTCCAAAAAGTTCAAAATGACTAGAACACAAAATGAGAGGGATGAAAGATGGAGCTGCAGGGGTCAGTGAGGGTGAGATCATGGGATAGACTTTGACATTGACCCTAAGGGTGTTAGGAGCCTTTTAAGAGTTTTAAAGAAGTGGATGACATGAGCATCTGTTCTCTAGAATGTTCTTTAGGCAAGGTGGAGGATGAAGGGAGGAGTAAAGATTAATTGAAAGACTGTTGCATTAGTCCAGGAGGACGCTGATGATAGGCTAGACTACTGGGGGTGACATTGATGTGGAAATTACAGAACTGTGCCAGAGAAGCAATGGAGAGGACATGGGGTCAGGACATAAAAGGCACATAGTTATTGGACTTGGAAAACACAATGTTTCTTGAATCAAGCAGATTTGGTTCCAGTTTGGGTTTTTGTTCTGTGGGTGACTTGGGCCAAACTATTTTGCCTTTTCTAGACCAGTTTCCTTATCTACAATGGTGATTTGAGTTGGTTCATGGAAGCTGGTGCAAAGGTGATTTCAATAAGACAATATAGACAATTCTACTTCACACTTTGTCTAGTGCATAGGAGATCCTCAGAAATCGTTAGTCCTTTTTCTTTCTTCTCTCCTCCATATGTGAGAAAACTATGCTATCAAGACAGGTATCAGATCTCTAGCAAAATCTTACTTTATACAGCCTTTCATTGGAAAGATTACTAGGACAACTATTTAACTCTGTTCTGTGTAATATCTACCTGCATAATAGCAGAGGCGTATGCACAATTAAATAAGCCAAGTGCTACTGACAGATACAAAGCATAAGGCAGGAGAGAGGAATGGGAGGGATGGAGGAAAGCACAGAGAGAGAGAGAGAAATGGAAAATACAAAAAGGAAAAGCATGAGTTTATAGGGTGCTCAGAACTTATCACCTGGATGCTTTCTTCATTTCAATCATAAATTTATACAAGAAGAGAATTTGCTTTGGGAAAGATTGAAAGTTTGCAAGGGTGCAAGCTTTCAGCAACTTGCAAAGAAAGATATTCTTTTAGTGAAACTGTTTTTGAGCCTCACCCAGATGGAGCACATGTTTATATTTGAAGGGTTGTTTCCAGCATTTATTTATCACTCCAGTAAAATGTTAGTTCCACATAAATTGTCCAGTTTTAAATTTCAGATCAGTAATTTAAACCTTGTGGCAAAATAGTGTAATTACCAGAGTGACCACATTAATCTTTTATTCCAGTAACTGTGAATTTCACTGGACTCTTTGTCATTCTCTGCTTACTCTCTATCCTGTGTAGCTTTGAACTTTCCTGACTATGTTGGTTGTCCCAGCAACCCTTTCTCTGGGAAATGTTTAGATTTCTAGCTTTCCATAAAAATCCACTTTATCCAATAAAGTTCAAGTATGCACATGATCTGAAATCAGAGTGTCCCTCTCCCCTATACCTGATGGACACATGACCCAAGCTGGTTGAATACAGTCTTCCTAAGGAGCTTGACCACAGCCATGAGAAAAGAGGTGCTCATTTCTACGAGATTAGGAGCTGAAAGGGCAAGCCGACCACAAGAAAAGTATCCATCACCTCCTCCTATTGTTGAGTTATATGAACTAATGTGGTCCCTTGATTTTTGCTTAAACATTTTGTGCTGGCTTTCCATCACAACCAAAAACAACCTGACACTGCTTTTATGTTCTGCTGCTAAGTCGCTTCAGTCGTGTCTGACTCTGTGTGACCCCATAGACGGCAGCCCACCAGGCTCCCCCATCCCTGGGATTCTCCAGGCAAGAGCACTGGAGTGGGTTGCCAGTTCCTTCTCCAATGCATGAAAGTGAAAAGTGAAAGTAAAGTCGCTCAGTCATGTCCAACTCTTCCTGACCCCATGGACCGCAGCCCACCAGGCTCCTCCATCCATGGGATTTTCCAGGCAAGAGTATTGGAGGGGGGTGCCATTGCTCTTATGTTCAGTAATACATAAATGCTTACACATAGGCAAAAATATTTGCTAAATGACATCTAGAACTGTTTTTTTTTTTTTATTCTATCTAGACCAACCCTTTAACCCAGTTTTATATCTTTCTCAAAAATGTCAATTTGACAGAACTTTAAATAAAGCTGTTTTCACTCAACATAAGCTATAGGCATTTACAAAAGAATATTTGTTGCTGTATAGATTCAGGATGTGGAGAAGGAAATGGCAAGCCACTCCAGTGTTCTTCCCTGGAGAATCCCAGGGACGGGGGAGCCTGGTGGGCTGCCATCTACAGGGTCGTACAGAGTCGGACACGACTGAAGCAACTTAGCAGCAGATTCAGGACGTGGAAGAACCTGTGCAGCTTATTGGAAAGAACACACGCTTTGAAGATAGACCTGGACTAATATGATTTCATCAACCACCTTATAATTTTATAATTTTTCACATGTATTAATATCTATGTTAAGCCTCAAATTTCTCATCGATAAAAGGAGAATGACAATGTATCCTCACTTCAGGGAAGATTGAATGAAACTCCATTGATAAAGTATTAACACAACCACAGGGATGAACTTGGAGGGTATTATGTTAAGTAAAATAAGTCAGGCAGAGAAAGGCACAAATGGTGTAAGGTATTACTTATCTGTGAAATCTAAAAAATACAACAGGGGTCCCAGAATATAGCAAAACAGAAATAGAGTCACAGATATAGAGGAAAAACTAATGGTTACCAGTGGGGAGAGGGAGAGCAGAGGAGCAAGACTTAGGAGGGACTAAGAGGAACAAACTACTACGCGTAAAATAAATAAGCTACAAGGATACCGTGTACAACACAGGGAATATAGCCAATATTTTATAAAAGGAATATAACCTTTAAGTAATTTTAATCTCTATGCTGAATAAAAAAAAGTACTAATTCCTAGAGGCTAAGGAGTCAATAAAAGACTGTTACATTCCTTGGTCCCAGAATGATATCTGGCACACATTGCATGTTTTGTCACTATCTGAATCAGATGGAAATATCTGGTACCTGTGAGTGTTCATCATACAATAATCAGTATGATTGTGTGATGATGATGATGATGGTACACACGGGCTAGCAGACTGTGTCACATACCAGAAAGAAAGTGATCTGGTAACCTCACAAGAAAACTGTTGAAGCTATTCCCTACTCAAAGCAGATTCCTGACATCATGGAAGCTGACAAGTAAGTAGCTTACTAGAATACTTCTTTATAACCCAGAACATAAATGAAAGCCATACTTTTTTCATTAGTATTAACAAGTAATTGGAGAAGGAAATGGCAACTCATTCCAGTATTCTTGCCTGGAGAATTCCATGGACAGAGGAGCCTGGTGAGCTATGGTCCATGGGGTCACAAAGAGCCAGACACAACTGAATGAATGAATAATAATGAGCACGCACTGAGTACTATGTTAGATGCTAGGACTGTGATGAGTAGTAGCAACGGTAGCACGATTAGTAACAGCTCAGTGTTCTGAATGTTCTCTTTGTCCCAGGAACTCACTCATTTGTGCATACCACGTGTTTTAGTTCATTCATTCTCCCTAAAGTTCTGGCACTGGCAGTACCATTATCATCACGGTTCTCCAGATGAGGAAACTGGGACATGGAGAATTTAGAGAACTTATCTAAGGGTAGACAACTAAGTGGAGCCAGAACCTGAAGCCTGTTGCTCTGGTTCTGGGACCCACAGCTACTATGTTTTAAGATCCTTAAATTTTTTTTAATTGATGTACAGTTCACTTACAATATTGTATTAGTTTCAGGTTTATAGCATGGTGATTCAAAATTTTTATAGATTGTACTCCATTTAAAGTCTATTGCAGAATATTGGCTGTATTCCCCATGCTGTGCAATACATCCTTGCAGGTAATTTATTTCACACATAGTAATTTGTACCTCTTAATCCCCACCCATATCTTATCCTTTCCCACTCCCTCTCTCCACTGGAAACCACTAGTTTGCTCTCTGTGATATTCAGATCTTAAAGAGCCCTCAGAATGTGAAGACTAGAGGATGTGGTCTAATAGTAGACATGAGGAGGATAGTGTGCAGTGGAATGGTGTTTTCTTTATCCTAAAGAATGAATAAGACATGGAAGGGTATATCAGAACTCAAGCTGGATTTTCTCAGCTTAAAGACAAGGCCAGATCGAGAAACAAAGTGAAGGTGTTTTCAAGATCTTCTCCTCCCTGCAAGGCCTTTCCAACATGCTTTGGCCTCCTTGGACACAAGGGTCCCAGAATTATCCTTCCTTCCTCCCTTTATCCTTGTCCCCATCACATGCGTTTTTGTTAGTGAATATTTACTCTTTGAATATTAATAGTTTTTACTTAATTCTTGTGAGAGATTGGAGACACAAATTCACACAGGTGTTGAGGATTAATCGTCATTCCATGGTCTTTCCCTAAAGTAATGAATCTTATTTCTTTCCACTTAAACCACTAAATAGTTCTCTAACTATTCTTCCAGACTTCAGTCTCTGCTCCTTTATTTTGGACACAGCCCAAAGGCTAAGCTTTTCCAATGCTGCTTTGAGTGACTTTCCGATTCCAAAATTTATGGCTGCCCATTTACAACAGAAAAAAGTTCAAAAAAAAAGAAAAAGAAACAAAGCATATGATGTTCTCAACATCTACCTCAATCGATCTTTTGGATGTGTTTTCTGCCATGACCTTACACCTATTTTACTGTTTCCTATACACATCCATGTGCTCTAGCCTCCTCACTGTTGCGTATACTCTTCCCTAAACCTAGAATCTTCTTTTTCTCATCTCTTGCACTCAGTTCATTTATTTACATTTTTTTGAGCCTTTGCTGCAGGCCAGTCACATTCTGTGTGTGTTAGTCACCCAGTCATATCGGACTCTTTGTGACCCCCAAGGACTGTAGCCCTCCAGTCTCCTCTGTGCATAGAATTCCCCAGGCAAGAACACTGGAGTGGGTTGCCATTCCCGTCTCCAGGGGATCTTCCCAATCTGGGGATCGAACCTGGGTCTCCTGCCTTGCAGGTGAATTCTTTACCACTTGAGCCACCAGGGAAGCCCTGTCATATTCTAGGCCCTGAGACTACAGCATCAATCAAGTGGGACAAGGTATCTACTTCCATGGAGATTTTATCCTAATGAGTGAAAACAGTAAACAAATAAACACAATAATTTCAGAGAGTGATAAGTGCTCTGAAGACAATAAAGCAGTGATGTGATAGGAACTGAGTGGGAGGTGTCATATCATTGAGTGTTCAGGGGAAGATATTTCTGAGTGGCTGATGTTTGATCTCAAGAAGGAGTCAGCCATGTGTAGATCAGAGAGTTCCAAGGAGAGAGCTCAGCAAGTACCCTCAATATTCAAATATTATCTACTTTTGAAGGCCTAGTTCAGAAGCAACCTCAGCCTCAAACTTTCTTTTATCTTCCACCTGAATTTCAGTCCATAATATTTTTTCTTCTTTGCCTTGCTTAATACTTTATGCCTTAGTTGTTAGCTATTTATGCACAAATCTTTCTACCCTATTAGAATTTCCAGTTCTTTAAAATATGCTCTTCTTTTTATCACCTCTTGCTGCTGCTGCCAAGTCGCTTCAGTCGTGTCCGACTCTATGCGACCCCATGGACTGCAGCCTACCAGGCTTCTCTGTCCATGGGATTCTCCAGGCAAGAACACTGGAGTGGGTTGCCATTTCCTTCTCCAATGCATGAAAGTGGAAAGTGAAAGTTAAGTCACTCAGTCGTGTCTGACTCTTAGCGACCCCATGGACTGCAGCCCACCAGGCTCCTCCATCCATGGGATTTTCCTGGCAACAGTACTGGAGTGGGGTGCCATTGCCTTCTCCCATCACCTCTTATGCTTTACCAATAAATGTCCAACTAGTCAAAGCTATGGTTTTCCCAGTAGTCATGTGTGGATGTGAGAGTTGGACTATAAAGAAAGCTGAGCACCGAAGAGTTGATGCTGTTGAACTGTGGTGTTGGAGAAGACACTTGAGAGTCCCTTGGACTGCAAGGAGATCCAACCAGTCCATCCTAATGGAGATCAGTCCTGAATATTCACTGGAAGGATTGATGCTAAAGTTGAAAGTCCAATACTTTGGCCACCTGATGCAAAGAACTAATTCTTTGGAAAAGACCCTGATGCTGGGAAAGATTGAAGGCAGGAGGAGAAGGGGACGACAGAGGATGAGATGGTTGGATGGCATCACTGACTTGATGGATATGAGTTTGAGCAAGCTCTGGGAGTTAGTAATGGACAGGGAAGCCTGGTGTGCTGCAGTCCATGGGGTCGTAAAGAATTGGACACGACTGAGTGACTGAATTGAACTGATGCTTAGTGCAATGTTAATACAGACACTCAAATATTTCTTGAATAAGAGAATACAGGAATGAATGAGTGAACAAAGGAAAAATGGTGGAATTTTATTTCACTTGTGGAAGGGATCAGGAAGACAAATAGTAGGGATACAGAGTCTTGGAAGACCTCAAAAATTGCCACAAAACCTGTACATGAAACTGGTTCTTATGGAGAATAGAATCCTCCAATTTCCAGCTGGCCCATTTTAGAGTAAGTTTGAAATAAATTTTTTGTTTCTGATGAGTGATTTAAGCTTCTGTCTTTCACAGGGCATGCTGAGTTTTTCTGATGGGGTAGACTCCAAAGCCATAAGGAAATTCTCCAAAGATGTGGCACAGTCTGGAGCCTGGGCATGCTTTGATGAATTTAATCATATAGAGCTGGAGGTAATTGTAGTACCAGTTTCTTAGTAAAGTTGGTATTCAGTGAAAGTGACAAGCCTGACAACTTCATTAACAGTATTGACATTAAGCAACACTGACTGTATCTTACAGTTAAATAGAGAAGGAAAAATTACAATTTTGGTACATTTTAATCAAACTCCGCTGGAAGTCCCTGTCAGATTTGTCCTTGTTATTTCTTGTGCTTTTTCCAGCGTGCTCTTCCTATAAGTGTTGCTGGGGAGATGTTCCTCTCCCAGCCCCCTCTCTGCATAGTAACCACGGGAGGTTCAGGAGGAGATGTTGCATAGTGTTCACAATAGATTAGCTGTGAGCGCTCTCTCTCTGGCATGCTACCTGCCACTCACAGTGTCCAACAGACAGTTGCTAACTTTCATCTGCAGAATGCTCACAGTCAAGGAAAGATGCCTTAACGCGGTGTTTGTTACCTTTCTAGAACCGCTTCTGCCTTTAGATATTTTCCTGTAGGCTGAAATGCCTTTGTTCTTGACTGAGAAAGAATCCTGAATAGAGAGTTAATTTCACTTCCCCAATTAACCTAAGAAAATAAACGTGGAGAAATATAGCAGGAAACAGTCTATAAGACAGAGGAATGACACAATTAGTGTGTCATGTTTTAGCAACAAATGCAGTCCAAGGCTTAAAAAAATAGTTGAATTTCTATTCAAATGTCTTGTTGAAATCACATCTTTTTGAAGTGGTGCGAACATGCCTTTAAAAATACTATAAAGGATTTTTTCATTTTTCCACTTCATATATTTACCTTATGTCTATGACAATAATGCATTTGGTAAGAAGTCACCATTTTGACATCTTTCCTTTGAAATGTCTTTATTTTATACATTTGCTTCTTGTCAATGTTTTGAATATGTCATCCCTTTGAATGCGTTCTCTGGGCTTGTGCTTGTGTGTGGTATCTAACAAACAGCTCTTCAAGGGACGTTGTGAAATTATTTGGCATCCAGACTTAATTTTTAAAGTCGCCCAATAAGATTTGTATAGAGTTTTAAGTTTTACTCGTCCTTTATTATCCCTTTTGCAATGCAACTTTTCCCCCAACACATCAGTAACCTTTGACATTGAGCCCCGTCTGCCTGATCATACACTGAAAATTGGTAATAATGAATCCAATTCGCAGGGGGAGTTGAGCTGTCACCTAATTTCCCTGAGACAGGGTGTCATAGGGATAATGCCAGTGTGTCCACAATGACATAGCTGGGTCAGCACTATTGGGATATGACCCAATTTTAAGAATGTCCCTGTCAGAAGGACAGTTTGGTTTCCATCAAGGAAAGACATGCTCCTATATAAAATATGAATTGTATACTCAAATAAAACACATAGGAAGAAGTGGCTGTGTGAAATCTTTTTATGCCTTTGTGCTGTTTTCCTCTTACCCTCTGAAGAGTTCCCACAGGACCAGCACTAAGCTTCTCTTCATTAGAACCCAGATTTCAATTTAAATTTTAATTAGAATAGATGACTAGAATACTTACCATTCTCTGTAGTTTCTGCACAAAGCTAATCAGCATCTAGAAGCATGCCCCGTGTTTTCATAAAAAGATTAGGATCTTATTCCACAAAGATTCACTGCTATCCATAGAATTATTTTATATCCACCATACCACTATTTTTGTGGATGAGTCATTTTTGGAAGAAAATATTGTGTTTCCATTTATATAGTCACAAAACCCAGCAGAAAACTTGATTTTAAATATGTGCAAACCTTCCATTTTTATAAGATCATAGCTTTACTAATACACATCCCATAAATCCCCAGAACCGCCCACCCCCCACCCAGTACTTCAAGTGTAACTTTGAATATCGTAATATTTTCTACAAAGTAAAAGGAAACGTTAGTAAGCACCCTATACATGCTATCTGTAACCCAAACTGGTTCCATGATAATAAATACAGATCTGAGTGATCACATTTAATGACTATGTAATCAGCACCTACATTTTTGCACTTTACAGTTTACAACACAATTGCACTCACTCATTCATTCACTTAGCAAGTATTTACCTTTACCGAGCTATTCTGGGTCAGGGACTGTTCTAGATTGGGAGGGTAGGAGGCAGATTCATAGTGAATAAGACTGACAAAGCCTGACCACATACTCCTTACATTTTCTCAACTGGTTAGAAAAACTACTATCCAAATTTTACAGACTGAAAGAACTCAGGCTCAGAGAACTAGGCCACTTGTCTAACATTATCACACAGCTGAGTGCCCAAGCTGGGACTTACGTCTACGTGTCTTCTCTCCAAGGTTAATGTATTAGATAACGGTAAAAATAGGTACGAAATTCAAGGTTCTCCTTAAGACAGTTCTTTGTTCCTACATGCTTACTATAGAATAAATTTATCTTAAAATCATAACAAATACCAAGAACAACTCAAGTAGAAAAGAAGAATAAAATAAAACATGGCCATTCTCTGGCGCAACTGGTGCTTCACTCCTTCTTAGCTAACTTTGTTCCCTCCAAAAATGAAAACAACTTGGACATTTATGGTTATTATAGAATTTATGCTTGCTGTTTGCTATGAACTGAATGTTTATGTCCCTCAAAATTCTCACATGGAAGCACTAACCTATAATGTGTTGGTATGTGAAAGTGGGCCCTTTGGGAGGAAGTTTGGTTTAGATAAGGTCATGAGGAGGGCCCCCATGATGGGCTTATTACCTCTGAAAGAAGAGGAAGCGGGACCAGAGTTCATTCTCTCTGTATCTCTCTGTCTCTCTTCCATGTGAGGTCACAGTAAGAAGGCGGCCATCTGCAAGTCAAAAAGGGGACCCTCACCAAGAACTGAATCTGCTGGCACTTTGATCTTGAACTGCTCAGCCTCCAAAACTGTGAGAAATAAATGGTCGCAGTTTAAGCCTCCCAGGCTATACTATTTTGTTTTAGCAGATAAAGTAGGCTAATACAGTTATAAAAGAGAAATCAAAATATTGAAAAGAATGGTGAAATATAAAAATAATAGTTTCACCATCCAGAGATAACATTATTGCTCTATCTCAGTACACATATATCCATATATTTATAATTATTAAAATATGATCAAACTGTAAATATTCCATGTTAATAAATATAGGTCCATTTTTAAAGACTCTATAGCATTCCATTCTGGGTAATATCATAATTTATTGAGCCCTTCTCCGTTTAATGGACATTCAACTTTTAACTAAAAACAGCCAAAGTTAATATTCTTTCATAAATATATAAAGATCTTTATATATTGTCCATCCATTGCCATTGTATAAATTCTTAGGGGTGAAATTGATTGGGTATAATCATGGACACATTTTATTAATCATACATATGTCAATTTATAATTTCTACCAACAGAGTATGGGGCACCCATCCCTCATGCTGTTATCTGATAAGCAGAGGAAAAAGCTATAGCAATGTTGTTCTTTTTATGTTTCCTTTTTTCCTCATAACAGATTAATACACATACATTATAGAGAATTGAGAAAAGTATGCCATGCAGCAACTAAGCCTGTGCACCACAACTACTGAACCTGTGCTCTAGAGCCCAGGAGCTGCAGCTCCTGAGCCCACATGCCCTAGAGCCTGTGCTCTGCAACAAGAGAAGCCACCACAGTGAGAAGCTGGCACATTGCAACTAGAGGAAAGGGTGTAGCAATGAAGACCAAGCACAGCCAAAAAACAGATAAATAAAATTATTTTTTAAATTAATAATGGTACATCCAAGAGGTAAATCAACATTCTGCCATATATCTTTACATGAATTTTAATGTCATAACTTTTTAAAGTTGTGCTTATTCTGTAAACATACTTTTGTGTTCTTCCTTTTTCAAACTAAACCTTTTAATTGAAAGAATTATGTATATAGAGAAAACTTTACAAATCATAATGATGAATTTTTGCAAAGTAAATGTATCTATGTAACCACCATCCAGGTCAAAACCAGAACATTATCAGCCCCTAACTTCTGCCCACAGGAAGTCTCCCTTGAAGTCCTTATCAGTTAAATCCCCCCAGAAGTACCCACTATTCTCACCTCTATTACCATAGATTAATTTTGTCTGGTTGTGAAATTAGATATTGTATTCTTTCATTTCTGTTTTTTCACCCAATCTATATACCCACATTGTTGCATGTAGCTAGCAACAGTCTATTCCTTTTAATTGTTATACTGCTATATTATTACAACATTGTACCACTTTTTATCTTTTGTGGTGATGGATATTTGAGTTGTTTCCAATTTAAGTTAACATAAATAATACTATAATAACATTCCTCCTTAAAATCCCCTCCATCTTCCTTTTCTGGACCACCTGATTTCCAAGGCCTACTGTACAAGTACCACCCTGGGAATTCCATTTGCCCCTGTCCCTTGGCTGAATTCTTACCTGGATTCCATAGCTTCCTCATTCTTGATTTAATTTCTTATCTTTATGGATTCATCTCAGGTAGCTTCCTGAAAAAGATGCAAATGAAATACATTTTTTGATGTCTCACAGGTTGGAAAACATTTTCTCTTTGAATTGTAAAAGCATTGCTCCGCTTTTTCTAGCCTTTTATGTTGCTAGTGTGAAGTCCAATATCATTCTCATTCTAGATCCTCGTAATCTCCAGTGTGTGTTGGGAAATTCTGTGATACTGTGCCATCTAGTATATTTTATCCCACTCAGTTGGTTCTTTCCATGATTATACGTACATTTTTCAAATCCGGGAAATTGTCATCATTATTTCTTCCATAATTTCTTTCCCTCTATTTCCCTCCGTTTCCCTCCTTCTAGCATCATGACAAAAAATATTACCAACTAGTTTGTATTTTGTTTTAATTCTTGGGAAACCTCCTGAACCTTAAATAATTTTTGCTTTTCTTTTTGGAAGATCTCTTAACTTTTTTTTTTTTAATTTTATTTTATTTTTAAACTTTACATAATTGTATTAGTTTTGCCAAATATGAATCCATTTATCTCCAATTACTCTATTGATTTTTTAGAATGTTTTGCT
>NW_011495079.1:1910316-1935047 GCF_000754665.1 Bison bison bison
TGTTTTGCTAATTTATTTTTAAAGTCCAACATTTTCTATTTTTTAAAGTAGCATCCTGTTTTTCTTTTATTTATTTAAGTCAATAACTTGCTGTTTCTTATTCATTTTTAAATTTTGTTATACATTTTTATTTCCTTTACATCCCCTTTTAAGCTGCTTTTTTGTTTTGATCTCTTTATGTAATTAGAGAACTTCCTAAAAAATCTGTGGATTATTGGCTATCTGTTTGTATTTGAAAATAAAGCACTAAAAAGCCATGGGCAAGTTTGACAGTTAGTAGATTTCACTGTAAAGTTATTGGGAGTGGTATTGGGTGATCCTCTAATGCTAAAGTCCACAGGTTTTTATTCTTGGGGGATTCTGTTTCCCCAAAGAGGACTCCTTTGTTGTCTTTGCTGAAGGGTATAATTCTTATAGCTAGGATTCTGTAAGCAGGGGCATGAAAGATGCTGCTTTTCTCACCATTGTGTATGCGTGTGGGGAGGGAGGTGGTGGTGAGAGGTGTGTATAACTCCAGGACTCACAGGAGTTTCACTTCTCTAACGATATTGGGCAAGTCATTAATCTTTCTGAACTTCAGTTTTCTTATCAATGGTAATTCCTATTTCATAGGATGCTATGAGAATTAACACCCTATGAATGGGATTCCTTGCTGTCTCAGATTGTAAAGCATCTGCCTGCAATGCGGGAGACCCGGGTTCGATCCCTGGGTAGGGAAGATCCCCTGCAGAAGGAAATGGCAACCCACTCCAGTACTCTTGCCTAGAAAATTCCATGGATGGAGAAGCCTGGTGGGCAATAGTCCATGCGGTCACAAAGAGTCAGACACGACTGAGCGACTTCACTATGAGAATTAAACCAGACACCATGCATATAATATTGAACATATAGGTCATATAGAACCCAATGAACATTCTAGCAGTTATCACTTTCATTGTTAGTATTACAATTGCTATTATAATTATAATCAATTTCACAATGGCAAGAATCTTCTTGGATATTATCTCGCATCTCTTAGCAAAACAACTTGCTGTAATGGTAAAAATGAGAAAGAGAAAGTATTAAAATCATATTGTCCAGATTATATCACAATTTATTTTAAAAAGCCTCATCCAGGGACTTCTGAGGTGGCCCAGTGGTTAAAAATCCACCTGGCAATGCAGGGAACACTGGTTTAATCCCTGGTCTGGGAACAAAGATCCTGCATGCCAGGCTCAGACAGTCAAGAATCTGCTTGCAAATGCATAAGACCTGGGTTTGATCCCTGAGTCAGGAAGATCCCCTGGATAAGGAAATGGCTACCCACTCCAGTATTCTTGCATGGAGAATTCCATGGACAGAGGTGCCTGGTGGGCTACAGTCCAAGGGATCACAAAGTCAGACGTGACTGAGAGATAAACACAGCAACCTACCAATGCCATGGAGCAACTAAAATCATGGGGCCATTAGGTCACTTATTCATAAGACCAGCAGTTTGCAAATATTTTCTATAAATGGCCAGATAGTAAATATCTTAGGATTTATGGGACAAACTCTCTCTGGTACATTTTATGACACAGTACCACAAAAGCAACCAAGGACAACTCATAAACAAATGGACACAGCTGTGTTCCTAATAAAACTTTATTTAAGAAATAGGTGGTGACCTAATTTAACTTGAAGGCTATAGCTTGCCAACTCTGCTTAAGAAAAATGTCTTCTGTTGAAATGCTCTAGTGGGCTTGCTGCTGCTGCTAAGTCGCTTCAGTCGTGTCCGACTCTGTGCGACCCCATAGACGGCAGCCCACCAGGCTCCCCCGTCCCTGGGATTCTCCAGGCAAGAACACTGGAGTGGGTTGCCATTTCCTTCTCCAATGCATGAAAGTGAAAAGTGAAAGTGAAGTCGCTCAGTCGTGTCCGACTCTTAGCGACCCCATGGACTGCAGCCTACCAGGCTCCTCCATCCATGGGATTTTCCAGGCAAGAGTACTGGAGTGGGGTGCCATTGCCTTCTCCACTTGTCATCAATCTTCACTTACAAAACACACATTGAAGGATAAAATTATTGAGAATTTCAAGATGGTAACCACACAGAATTAAATGCCAAAAGGGGGGCCCTATTTGAGTGTGGAGCCCTATACAACTGCACTGGCCACATCCCATGAGGCCAGCCCTGCTGTCTTTTCAACTTGATCCCTCACTGAAGGAGAAGGACCTAAGGATCCCCACTTCAAGAAGTTTAATAAGAAGTCAAACTCAGAGTATCAAACCCAGAGTCTCTCCTACACCTACCCATCTTTTTTTCAAACTTCTTCTCCAGAGAAGACATTACATCTTGGCCAAGATTATGAATTTGGCCAAGAATTGAATTGGCCTTTAACAAGACAACCCTTAGTTCTGAATTGTCTAAATTATTGCAGGGTAAGGAAATGCTAATGGACTCGGCCCTTCAACATTGCATCATTCTATTATTTTTCATATATAATATTTATTCCCATTTTAAAAGTCATATAGGTGAACTTCAGGAAGTTAACCACCCTTTCACTGTTTATTCTGTGCTAGTAACACTGGGAAAGGCACTATGGAGTTAGGGTGGAGAGTTCTGCCTGACTGATATACAATTGTACTTTAAGGATTAGCTTTACGGCCTTATGTAAGATGCTGCACTTTTAAAAGTCCCCATTTTCTCATCTGCAAAATGGGTTTGATAACATCCAATTCACAGTATCACAGTGAGGATGGCAAAAATATGACATGTGTACAGATCTTGGCACATAGTAAGCTATGCACTGCTGACAATACCAGTCATTATTATTGGGAGGTGGGGGGAAAATGTCTTCAGTATGCATGTGTGTTAAGTTGATTCAATTATGTCTAACTCTTTGCACTGTATGGACTATAGCCTGCCAGGCTGCTCTGCCCATGGATTCTGCAGGCAAGAGTACTGGGGGGGGTTGCCATGTCTTCTTCCAGGGGATAAACACAACCCTTAAACTGCAAGATTACAAGTTTCAAGGGAGAATAAGTTCTAAACAAAAACTGCGAAGCCAGTCAGTAAATACACAGAGCCACAATAACACGACAGATCACATGTGTTACAGGAGTCGTAACGGTGGTGTAGCAGTTTCTCATATGGATTTGAGATACTTGTCAGAGAGTCTTTGCAGGCTCTTCCTGAGTCTGCAGGCTCTAAAGGTAAACACTTTTACATAATTTTCTTTGGGGCAGGGAGGGGCACACAATTTAAACACAAGGCCATTTGGTGGCTTAGGGATTTACAATGGGGCAATTATCTTTGTGGGTGAAATGTGAATGTGAATGCAAGCAAATAATGTAATACATGTACCTACAGTAAATAATAAAAATCAGGAAATGTAAGTGGTTTCTGGATATTGCCTTACTGCTGCCGTTCGGCCAGCATTAGTTACAAGCTATAAGCTCAATGGGGAAGAGGAAGCATCCTCATAAAATAAACATTTGCCTGTAAATTTTCCAGTTGAAGGAGAGGGCAGCTCTTAGCCTGGCTACCTCCACTGCACATGACGATTAGTGAATCATACCGCCTGGGTCAGCCTAAAATTGTCTTATAATGAAACTGAGATATAATAGGAAGGTATGCTATTTTTGTATTTCCGAAGAAAGAGGCCTCTCATACAGCTGTGCTCCTGTGTTGAAAAGTGACCCTCAAAACAAGAAAATGATACGGGACCATCTAAGCTCTGAGATTAAAGGAGGCAAGGAGACAGTCTTGTTTCTGCTTCATGAAAGGATGTTCTCACAATAGAAATACCTCTATGGTTACCAGTAATAAGAAAAGATCAAATCAATCCTCTTTCCCTGAACTGTGATGATCTTACACATGATTTTAAATATGGGAGCCCTACTTACCTCATCAAGTTGATTTTATTTTTGACTTCAAAAATTATCTAACTATTCTTACAGTGTCCGTGTATAAAAATACAAATGTCTGCTCAGTTCTGTAATGTCCTAGCAGAGTACTGGAATTTCATTTAAATGTGGAAGATTAGAATGAACAAAACTTGCAAATTCCTAGTGGATCACAAGGCCTGTTATATGCTTGAGGATACTGTTACATAAGATGTTTATATCTGACCATGAAGTGTATATGTCTGTCCTCTATGTCCCCAGAAACTTGTCTAAACATGTTGGATTCTTGGTGAGAATAGAGGCCATTATATTTTAAAGGTGTATGCCAACACTGTATTTGTAAATGTCAGAAATTCACTTCTATTTCTGTTAGTTTCTTATGGCTGCTAAAACAAATGATCACAAGTTTAGTGGCTTAACACAAGGTAAATTCATTAATTCTGGAGGTCAGAAGCCTATAAATAGGTCCACAGGTCTACATTCCATTTGGAAGCTCTCAGGGAGAATCTTTTTCCTTGCTTTTTCCAGCTTCTAGAGGCCACCTGTGTTCTTTGATTCATGGTCCCTTTCCCTCATCCTCAAAGCCAGCTGTGCAGCATCTTCTCTTTTCTCTGACCTCTACCCTCCCTCTCACAAGGACCCTTGTGACTACATCAGACTCACCAGCATAACCCAGGGTAATCTGTCTTCCACAAAATCTCTCATTTAATAACATCTGCAACTTTTCTTTCACAGATTCACAGGTTATAGGGATTAAGGCATTTTTTTTTTTAAATATGGACCACTTTTAAAGTCTCTGTTGAATCTGTTATAATATTGTTTCTATTTTCTATTGTGGTTTTTTCCCTGCGAGGCATGTGGTATCTTAGCTCCCCTATTAGGGATCCAACCCGAACTCCCTTCATTGGAAAGTAAAGTCTTAACCACTTGACTGCCAGGAAAGTCCTGGTTCCAGGGATTAGAAGGGAGTCATCTTTGGGAGGACATCAACCATCAAACTACCATGTCTGTCATCACCACAGCTCTTTTTTCTACTTCATGCTTAAATGTTCATAAGACTTTATATATCAGCATATAAAAAGTTCAGGATTCTTCCATGGCTTAAATAAATAAACAGACCCTCTCTTGATGGCAAATCTTCCACTATCCACCCTTCCTTATCTTTCTTCCTATTCATAGCCAGGTAACTGAGCACACTAGCTACCCTACCTCTAAGACAACTTTCTTTTTTTCAGTCTTAAAATCTTCACCTGCTGCTGTCTGACACCTGCCCCCACCCTCCATCAGTGTTTGGCAAAAGTCAGCAATGACACTTCCATTGTCAAAATCCTATCCTAACTTAACTTCTCAGTAGCATCCCATACTAATGATGCATCTTTTATTCTTCAGACTCCCTCTTCCTTGGATCTCATGATGGACTTCTGTTGTTTTGTCACCCAAGACTTTATCGTGTTATGGGTCCTTGATTTTCCTCTAGGGAACCACTCCTCTCTCCCTCAGTTTCAGTGGTGCTACATTTACCCCAGTGACTGGACTGGGCATGTGACTTAGGCCTAACCAATCAGAGCATCATCTGTGCTTGGCCACCAGTGATTGGTTCAGGGACAGGTAAATGGCCCAATCCCAGCCAGTGAGATGCAAGTTAGTGAAGAGAGAGACTTTTTCCAGCAGGATTATAGAAGCCAGCAGCCAGTTTGACACTGACCAGAGTCTGTGAATGAAGCCAATATGGAGGAGAAACAGAAAAAAGAGAAGAAAAACCATGTTGTGATGATTTCATCTCTTGATTTAACCTAGGCTGAATTCCACCTCTGGGGGCTTTGATTATGTGAGCTAGTATACTCCTTTAAGTTGCTTAAACCAACTTGAACATTTTCTGGTCACTTTCAACAGAGTTTCACTTGACATGATTGCCACCATGTCATCTCTGAGGGAAGAGTAATTTAATCCCCTCATCACCCACTGCAGTTATTTTCTACAATGTACAGATGGGGAAAAAAAAAATCCAAATCACTTAAATGGGAATTCTGATCTTTTCTCTCTTCAAAGAAAATGAAATGGATTTAACTTGTGATCTAGACCACCTAATGCAAAGAACGAATTCATTGGAAAAGACCCTGATGCTAGGAAAGATTGAAGGCAAAAGGAGAAGGAGTGGCAGCTGATGAGATGGTTAGATAATATCACCAACTCAATGCACATGAATCTGAGCAAACCCCAAGAACTAGTGGAGAACAGAGGAGCCTGGCATGCTGCAGTCCATGGGGTAGCCGAGTCACGCAGGACTAAGTGACTGAACAACAACTAGAGCTCTATGTCTGAAAATATCTCCTTTTTAATTTTCCTTTCTCTCTTAAATTTCTCACATACTATAGCAGCTTGGAACCTCTCCCACTCTAGACAACTGACTCCCAACAGACTCCCAACTTCTCTCTTATAACTGCTTCCTGTCTCCTATCCCACAATCTTTTGTGAGTGCAGTTGGCTCTCATTATCCATGGATTCAGCATTTGCGAATTCAACCAATTGCAGCTCAAATATTTTTCATATGCTTAAGGGACTTGAGCGTCTGTGGGTTCTGATATCTGTGGGGCGGATTCTGGAACCAATCTTTCTTGAATACAGGGGAATTGTATTTTTCCCCTCTTCATCCTCGAGCCCCATCATCTCTCAGACCAATGAGCATGACAGGCCCTCTCTTGCTGCCCTGTGGTCAGACTCCATAGGAAAGACCACCAATCCCCCCAAACCTCAATTTCTCCACACAGTGCCAGGGAGCTCCTGAAGGGTGAAGTTGTTTTCTGACTAATTCTTAGTGAAGAAGAAATCTTATTCTTTCATTAAATTCAACAAACATTTTTTGAGTATATTTGGAATAACTTGTGTGTGTTGAATCTATTTTTTCAGCTGCTCAGTTTATGAAATCTGAATACGGATCAAGTGTTTCCTGTGAACAGTGCTTAGCATAAGCACTCAGAAAATAACTGTTCTTATAGAGTTTGAATTTTACTTGAGGCATACAGATGAAAAAACATAATAAATAAGCAAATTACATAGTACACTAGAAAGTGATAAGTAGTATAGAAAAAAAAATTAGAAAGGGTGTTTGGAAAAAATAACTTTACTCACCTTGAAATGAGAGAGAGAGTTTCACAGAGATTGCCCAGTTAGTAACTGGAAGAGTTCCATGTCTTTTCCCTACACCATGCTGCCCTAATTAAAACTTATTGTAAAGTCATTATGTATTAATGGTAATATATGAAGGCTTTTAAATTACAATCATGCTTCTAGAATACATGGCCAGAATAACTTGGGAGTGTGCATTCACAGGGAGAAGGCAATGGCACCCCACTCCAGTGTTCTTGCCTGGAGAATCCCATGGACAGAGGAGCCTGGTGGGCTGCCATCTATGGGGTCACACAGAGTCAGACACAACTGAAGTAACTTAGCAGCAGCAGCAGCAGTGCATTCACAGGGATTTTTTTTTTGATTTTAAAAAAGTCTCTCTTTTTTTAGTGTACAACACTAGATTTCTATTCTATATACACTCTATAAATACCAGAAACATTTAAAATCAATTCTAGTAGTAATTTTGGATTTTACCCAATATTTAAAAGAATAAACATTTGATTGTAGAAAGCACAAGTGTTCTTTATTGGAGAAATATGGGATAAATGAGAGACTCAGAAGACCTGAGATCTAGTTTGGGTTCTGTGTGTTTGGTCTTAGACAAATTATTGAGCCTTGCCTGCTTACTCAGTAAGGCCTTGAGGGAAGGGTGACTTCCATACTTAATAAGTGTAAAGTGTTGGTTGCTCAGTCATGTCTGACTCTTTGTAACCCCATGGACTGTAGCCTGTCAGGCTCTTCTGTCCATAGAATTCTCCAGGCAAGAATACTGGAGTGGGTTGCCATGCCCTTCTCCAGGGGATCTTCCTGATCAAGGGATTGAATCCTTGCATCTATCTCTTGCATTGCAGGCAGATTCTTTACCATCTGAGGCACCAGTCAATCCCCCACTTAATAAGAGGTCCTCCAAAAATGACAAGTCTGTGAAAGCACATATAAACTTGAATATTCAATTTAGAAATGAATTATTTAGATACATGTTAACTACCTGTTTTTTAAAAATGCCATAAAAATGTGTAAGGGGAAAATTCTAATTTGATCCCCCTGTTGGTACCTATATGCAGTGGGCTGTATTCTCTACTCTGTTACATGGAAGGTAAGATCTCCCTTTCTCTTTTAATTTTAAAGAAATCAAAGGGTGAAACTACCACTGCTTCCCTTTATGCATTAAGTCTCATTAGTTACTGTAAAGTTTTACTAACATTAGAATGCTGCCAATAGACTTGTTCAACACAGAGTTGCCACAAACATTCAATTTGTAAAAAAAAAAAAAAAAAGTAGTATCTGTGAAGCCCAACATACCAAAGCGTAATAAAATGAGATATGCCTGTATTTACTATAATATAGGCCCTAGTGAAACAAGCAATTGTTTCTCTGTTTCATTCATGGCTCTGTCCTCAGCACCTAGTCAAATGCCCAGCCACATAGTGGTTACTCAAAAAAGAGCTGAGTTTCCTAGATGAGCTGGAAGACTGAGAGGCAGTAGGAGCAGAGACCACGGTGAAAGGGCAGACCACAGGCAGAGCAGGAGAACACGGAGCTTCCTCACTGCCCTCTGCCCACGAACTGATTTCCCACTGACGAACGATGATTTATTTCTTTTACGTATAAGATGAGTTCAGTTGTCCCCTAATCTTTGAGTCTGGCTTTTTAAATGGATGAAAATGAGGTTCCAGAGAACATCAAAGCAAAGCAAATACCACATTGGATGAGTCAGCCTGAGCCGATTAGAGTCGACAGTCGAGGAACCTGATTATGAAACCTGATTATGCAGCTGGGGCTCAGGGTGTGGTCAAGACCCCTTTCATCGAGCAGTGAAAAACTCACACAACTGAAAATACACAGTAGAGTCAATATATGTCCATCTCCACACAGAATTAGTGCCAAAACTGAACATTAGCACATTTGCATTCAGCTTTTAAAAAAAAGAAAAGAAGGAGAGAGAGAGAGAAAGGAAGGAAGGAAAAGTACGGAGCAGCTCTCTAGATCTTGGTCCCACGCAGTGCTGAATGCAACACTTTTAGGGCGCACAAGGCACTGCCTTGCTGTGAGAGCCAGAAAGGACTTACACAAAAGGAAGGTTAAACCCCAGGAAACAAGGAAGGGCATGAACATCTAATTTCCTTCGATTTGGCACAATGCTAAATAAAACCCAGCAAGAACTAAAGTGCACAGGACCACCCTGCAGCAGGGGAAGAGAATCTAACACGTATAAACAAGCATCTTTCAGAAACTCAAATTTTGTTTCCTAACAGTTTGTAGTTGAGGCATGGAAATTTTTAGTACTGATTTATTTATCCATACTCCCATCCATTTAATAAATTCAAATCATGTGTCCTGGGCTGGGGTAGGTACAGGATGTAATAGGTAACCAAGATATGTTTGTCTTTGTGAGGACCTTCACTCTACATGGAAGAGATAGTCAAAAAATGAATAATCAGATTCTAAGCCCTTTTTTTAAAACGGATAATTCTAGAAGTCTAGTTTCCTGGGCCTTCTGTAACAAACTGTCAAAAACTTGCTGTCTTAAAACAACAGAAATTTGTTTCCTCACAGCCTTCAAAGTTAGAAGCCTTGAAATCAGGGTTTCAGCAGGGATGCAATTTTTCTAAAGATGCTGGGACAGACTGAAGGCAAAACAAGAAAAGGGTGGCAGAGAATGAGATGGTTAGATAGGGCCACCAACTCAATGGGCATGGATTTGAGCAAACTCCAGGAGATAGTGAAGGACAGGGAAGCCTGGTGTCCTGCAGTTCATGGGCTCTCAGAGTTAGACAAAACTCAGTGACTAACAACAAACTATAAAGACATACAGAGTGAACACAAGTGACAGCAAGCAGCTGTCAGGGTAACCTGCATCTAGGTGGTAGCCTGAGTAAAGAAGAGCAGTGAAAGATGAGGCTGGAAGTGGAGGCAGTAGCCAAACCATGGAGGCATCATGGCACACCATGGAGCTTGAGCTGTTGGTCAGAAGTTCAGCTCTTGTTTTCACAGCTGTCAGCTCAACTATTGGTCAAGTGTTGGAGTGGCTACACTCCATGCATACTGAACTTCCAGCTTTTCAAACTGGACATGCTCACTCTCACCTCTAGGTTTTGCTTCGTGCTCTTTATTCTGCCAGGAATGCTGAGTATAAATAAGGAAAATAAGACTTAGAGTGATCATGGAATCAGGACACAACCCCAGATGTTCTGCCTCCAAAATCACTTATTTGTCCAAACTACTATATTACAGCCCCAAATAAGACATTGCAGGTATAAATGGTAGGTTTTGTACCTGCATGCTATATTTGAAAGTAGCTGAAAGCAGCAAAACTTCAAATAATAGTGACAAGAAGGGAGTTTTTCTCTCTCAAGTAAATGAGGAGCTGGCATGGTATCTCTGCTGTCTAAAAGTCCTCAGGACTTTCCTGATGGTCCAGTGGTTAGGCCTCTGTGCTTTCACTGCAGGGTACACAGGTTCAATCCCTAGTTTAGGAACTAAGACACCACATGCCACATGGCAAAAATAAATAAATAAAATCCTCAGTAACCAAGCTCCTTCCACTCCCTTGAGTATGGGCCTGTCCTCACAGTACAAAGTGGCTGCTAGAAATCCTGCTCTCAGGTCTCTGTTGCAAGCACTAGAAGGGATGAAAAGAAAGAACAATGGACATAGGGCACCCACCAGATGATATGTAAGGCAAGCTTGTGAAAGCCACCCCTGACATTTCTGTGTCTTTCTTAGGCAAGAATGCCCACCTTCCCCTAGCCCTCCTGTCTTTAGTAGCAGGAGTCAGGAGAAAGCATCACATGCTTCAGATGACTCTCTCCTGCCCCTATCTGTACATCACTATTGGCAGGAATGAAGAGGGGATCCTGGAGCTCTGTGTACTCCTAGCTGAACATCACGCTGCCCTCATCTAATCACTCACAGTCTCACCACCACTCTCTGCCCTGTCATCATCTCAGCACTCCTGTTACCCTGTATATATATATATATCAGTCACCACAAGAGCCCCTGAATTCCAGGCTAGGCTTCATCCTCAGGACTCTAATTCCTGCTCAACTTTATGGACAGTGAGGGAACACCCACCTCATCTGTCACTTACTACCCTCCTACCTTGCTTCATTTTTCTTCATAGCACTTGTCATGACCGGAAACAATGTCTTTTAACTTGTCTCTTTCTTCCTAGTAGACAGTAAACTCCATGGGAGGCCAAGGTAGGGATTATTGGAATTTACTTTATTCTCTGCTCTATCTCTAGACTCCAGACCACTGTAGGTGCTCAGTAACTATTTATTGAATGAATGAATGAATCTCCCTGGTCAGCACTTATTCACACAACAAGACCTGCAAGGGAAACTAGGAGATATTGTCTTTATGCAAGTGATCATAAGCTTTGCTAAAACTTGGAAGGAGGCAAGAATAGGAATCGTGGAACAATCAGTAACCCCTACTGGAGAGAGCATCTGCTAAGTGATCTTACATAAACCTTATAAATAAGTTTTTGGAGAAGGAAATGGCAACCCACTCCAGTATTCTTGCCTGGAGAATCCCCATGGCTAGAGGAGCCTGGTGGGCTATAGTCCATGGGGTCGCAAAAGGGTCAGACATGACTTAGCGACTAAACAACAAATAAATAAGTTTACCTTCACTAAAATAAAACATAGTAATATTTTATGTTTTATATTATATAAACAAAATTAAAATGTTTAAAATAAAATAAATAAAAATACATAAAATAAATAAAAGCATGCAAAAATTATGTGACTAATGAGTTTTGGTGGCAGAAAGCCCTGTCAGGAAAAAAAAGAAAAATAGATATATACATAGATCATGAGACTGAACTGTGCATGTGAGCAAACTGGTGCTCAAGGAAATGACAGAACTTACTCTGGGACAAGGAATTCATTAAGTGTCAAAATGAGAGCCAGAACTTTAGGCTTTGTGTTCTCCCAGGTATACCATGGAAGTTCTTGTCATTCAGTTGGTTTGTTTTGATTTTCCATAGACAGAGACATGTGGGGAGAGAGAGATGACTCTATTTGTGGTCAGAAAATCCATATCCTTCCAACAGGACTAAAGAGTAAGAGGTGAAGACAGCTCAGGAGAAACGAGAGGCCAGGAAATTCTGAATTTGTAAGCTCTTATGTTTAAGGTGAAAAGACATCAAATGTTCCATTAATGACTGTTGAAGTCAAGCTAGTTCTAGATTTCATTCTGTTAATCCAATACTGTATCTGCTATATTATTTACTTATTGAATATTGCATCTATACATTTAAATGTAACCTTTTCACAGAGTCCTAGATAAATTTCCAGGTTCATTTGTGTTAGCTAATTGCCTATACATTTTTGAAAATGAATTAAAGAAAAAAAAAGGAAGAGTCATCTTTCTATCTTTTCCAGATCCTCTCATAAGATATAAGTGTTATAGAGTATTGATGATTTTGCTGGTGATGTGTAAGGCTGAGCCAAACTCAGCTTTCTCTGGTTCAGATGTTGAGTCTAAGGAAGTGCTGACAAGCAGGAGTTAAAAAAAAAAAAAGTTGGCACTTCTTTTGGTAAGCTATTTGATATGTGCGACCATTATTATTTCAGAAAGAAGGATGGTTTCCTGTAACAGATCCAATCCTCTCTATCCACCCCACCACCACCACATCCACATGGAACATCATCACCCTGCCTGAAGTCCTGAAAGCAATTACCACTAAGAAAGAAGCTCTAGGACCACTTGTGTCTTCATGCTGTGAAGTTTACAAAGAAAGGGGACAAGGGCTTTCTAACACAGGCATCTGATCCCACCTCATCAAGGAAGCAGGATTTGAGTGGTACTACCATAGCAAGGGAATGGAGACCTACTCCAGTATTCTTGCCTGGAGAATCTCATGGACAGAGGAAACTGATGGGCTACAGTCCATGGGGTCTCAAAGAGTCAGACATGACTGGGCAACTAAGACACTTTGCCATAGCATTTTATTTTCCTTACCAGAGTCCTTACTTTGTTACACAGTAATTCCTCCACTATTAGTCTTCACCTGCCTGCTGTGTGCCCTGTGAGGCAAGGGTCTGTCTCTGTTTTTTTCATCTAGTTATCTCCAAATCTTCTAAAGAGCCTGGATATTCAATAAATATTATTTTATTCAGTGAATTCAATTCACAGCTAAAAGTAAGAATGTGAGGGTTAAAGTAAGTGGGGACATGGAAAGCATCAAGGTTAAGGAAGGACTATGTTAACAAAGAAAAAAATGGTTGAGTATAAGCTCAATAAAATATAAACATCTGCCCACTGAAATTTAGGTCTTCGTAATCAGATGATCTCAGTTTATAACTTATTTTTTAAAAAATTTAAGGCAAGATATATTTCTTTAGCATGCAAACTATATAAAGGGAATCTAAACAACTTAAGCATTTGTTGTTATGGCATTGATTTGGGTCAGTGTCATTTTAAGCTTCACAGGAGATAGAAGCATAAACTGGTTGTCATAGAAATTAGGAAATGATTCAGATTCTTAAAAAAGCTTGATTGGAATTTGGAACTGACTTGCAATTCAATATATTTTTAGTTGATGTTGAAGCCAAACTCAAAATGAAATCTATCAGTTAATTAAGTGTATTGAAGAATTTTTAATTAGATTTCATCAAAAGAATTGCTGTGATGAAATAATGGTATCCTATTTAGCACATTTTCTCAAATTTCTCTCCCTATCTGCCCCCCACCACCACTTTACTCCAGCTTTTCCTAACCCTTCAAACAAGAAGAGACAAAAACAAATAAAATAACCTTTATGCATTTATGGGAAAGCTGTAACTTCCTGCCTTATTTCTTACAGGTCACTTTTGTTGTTCAGTCACTAAGTCACGTCCAGCTCTTTGCAACCCTGTGGACTGCACCACTCCAGGCTTCCCTGGCCTTCACTATCTCCCCAGAGTTTGCTTAAACTTATGTCCATTGTGTCAGTGACACCGTCCAACCATCTCGTCCTCTGTTGCCCTCTTCTCCTCCTGCCCTCAATCTTTCCCAGTATCAGAGTCTTTTTGAATCAGGTGGCCAAAGTATTGGAGCTTGAGCTTCGACTTCATCATCAGTCCTTCCACTAGAGGTATTTTCCAGAAAGTAGTGTTTGGAGACAAAGATTGCTGCAAAGTCCTTCAAATGTTTGAGTTCCACCCCAGCCATCAGTGTTAGAATCCTGAAATTCTAAGGAGTAGGTGACATGAAAGTTGGTTAACTTAGCTTTTATATTTATACACATATATGTTATGAAGATATAGATTTCTATAAATATAATGCTAAATTTAAAGATCTTATGTAAACTTTGTGTTTTTACTTTTACTAAATGTCTTTATAAAGACAGCACCCTTTATAAAGAGACTATCCTGACATTCTAAATATATTAAGTGTATAATTATAGTCACTCTGCTTTTTGTTCATATTTACAATTTCTTCTTCGCTAAATACTTTTCAGTAGAATAATAGCTAAAGTCTCTTAAGCTCTTACTATGTTTTGGACACCATAATATTTATGTACATTGTGGCATTTAATTGTCCCGACCACCCTAGGCATAGATACTACAATGATCTTTATTTTACCCAAAAAGAAATTGAGCACAAAGAGATTAAGTGACTTGTCAAATAAATGACAAAGTCTTATCTCAGACTCCAAAGCCTTCACCACCTCCCTTAGTTCTAAGAAATGCTTATAAATTTGTAAGATCTGGTTAGAGATAATATGCATAATAAAGAGCCTTTTATATCTTTATAATGACCATTCATTTTGTGGCTTTATGACTTTTAGAGTGGTTCTAGCTAGATTCTGAGTCCCTCTTCTGTCACCTCCCCCCTTTGCATCCTTGTCCTGTGTTACCTGTCCAAAAGGTCAGCTTTACCTAATAACTTTCTGATTAAAAAAAAAAGTCCCTTCTCTACCACCCATTTTGCCTTCTTTTACATTTCCACTAGAAAAATATTCCCAAAGGAAATAACCATAATGCCTGTACACAAGAATAAGAAGAAAGAATTCTCCCAGTTGTCAAGAAGTGTACCGTCACTTTTAGAGCAGCTGGGATCTGCTTAGATAAAATTTGGGGATCTGAGTTGTACCTTGAGTGATTGCATGCAGCCTTCATAAAAAGGAAGCCTACATACAAGCTTATGCTAGGTCCTACTTTGAATTAAGCAACATTTTGAAAAATTACATACAATAGTTTTATATTGACAAGTACATGAAATGAGAATGGTGTGTGGATCCAGATCGCCCTTTTATTTTGATAGAGTCGTCCTATCTACTGCACCATGTCAGCAATGTGCATTTCCCTAGTCTCTGGTTTGATGGTTTTCCCTCTAGGTTTATCTGTGAACTAGGGAAAAAAATAAATAAATAAAGCCACAAGCAATGAAAGAACTCTTATTATGAGATGCATCAAAAAGAGTCTTTTTTTTTTTTTAAGTATAATGAGAAGTATTCAGAAATGCAACCACTTCCCAATGTTTCCTTCAGTTGTGACAGAGTTCAACTGGAGTTGAAAGACATGAACAGGACAGCCAACTTTTGCTCTCTGACTTGCATGGACAGAAAAACTAAGTGGAATTATCCTTTAACTAGCACTCCCCTAAGCACTGTTAAGAGATAAACTGAAAGGTATCAAATTTTTTTAGAGTTTATTTGAGTGAAAATCGACTGGACTCAACACCAAACCCAGAAGTGGTTAGAGTACCCTGAAGACAGTGGCCAGGGATAAGACCCTATGTAGAGAAGGTACAGGAGCAAAGCAAGGAAATTATTTGATTGGCTATGGTTTAAAGCCTAGCTGGCTCTGATTGGTTGTCTCTAGGTTTCAATTTCATAGCCTTGAAGCAATTACAGGCTTAAGCTTTACTCTGCTACATAGACAGCCTAGCAACAGCCACACCAGTCTAATGGCCTCCTAGGTTAACAAACTAAACATGGCTGAAATCACTTTTTCAGAGAAATGTAATACATCTTGCCAAACAGCAAACTGAGCTGGAAGAAGAGGATGGAAATGAATTTGGAGGCAATCACACCTGAGCAATTCTAACCAGCCTGGAAAAAAAATTCTGTCATATTTCAAAAGATCTTACAAAAAGCTTTCAAGTTCTTGCAGACTCTACAATCCATGTTTAAAAAGAAAACAAAACAAAAACACTCACCTACAGTAAATTGTGGCTTCTATCCAATTAAAGACCTCTATATGTTAATTTTCACAGACTTCTTAAAATTTTTAAGCTTTTTTAAAGTAAATGAAGACAGGGAACAATATATATCCATTCTCTTTGTTGAAATTTTCTAAAATTAAAGATTTTTAAATTTGAATTTTCCTTGATTTTCTTTCTTCAAACCAAATCCATTTAGGTTTTGTTCTTAGAACAAGTACAACTGAAAGAAAAATTTAGATTAAAATGCCTTAGGTTGAAGTGCTTTCACTAAAATGTACCCCATTTCAGAAAATACTTTTGGCTTTTATTTACATTTGAACACTCTTGTAAATTAGGGGTTTTTTCCCCCTAAAGTGGCTTAAAACTTTTGCATCATAAAATGCCAATCCTTTGATTAGATACTCAATCCCATATGTTAAAAATGAGCTTCTGATAAAAGCAGCTTCTAAGAAGCTTTTCTAGACTATAACTATAAAAAAAAGTCCATTTGCCTATTTAGCTTGCCATTGCTGAATAAGGAAAAGTTATAAATGTCATCAAAAGACAGACTATTTGTTATATTTTCCCATCTGCTTACTACATTGGTTATTTGAGTCTCTTGTAGGTGTAAAATGCTCTATATTAATAAATTCAAATTATGTCTGTTGTCTTGTACAAACACAGATGTCATTTTTGCAGCTTGAACTTGTTTAAGTTCACAAAATAAAATATTAAAAAAATAAAAACATGAATTTTGAATTGAAAGAGAGAAAAATAGTAGTAAGCATGAAAAGCCCATGTTCAACTTTTATCTGTTCATCTCTTACTCAACATTTCAATTTATCACTAACCTCCACTGCATAAAATACTTTTAAAAGTTTTTTTTCCTTTGGTATGATGGCATCAAATGTAATAATTTCTTATCAACCTTTATAATTACAATGACTCATTCACAAATATTTAAATTCAAAACCAGAGTGAATTTTTTTTACTTTGTTTATGAAAATTGAAACAAGCTAGGGCATTGGTACACAGGCCAATTGATCATCTGTCTGTTCTTAGCTTTTTGTCTAACAGTGATCAAACAATGATTTCATCAGAAAATGAGCAGTTTGGTTAGACCAATCAACAAAGCCTAAAATATACTCTGAGGACACAGGTCTCAGGTATTTCTTTTCAAAGCAATATAGAGTAATAATACTTCAATATGACTACAAGGAACTTCAATATCAAACTCTGGCCTTGCTTGGGAACCTACCTCCAAGCAGTCCTCTCCCTATTTCTTTGAGATTCATATTGGACATATTCCAGCTCATTTTCCAGAGCCATGTCCAGCAGCCAGAGATGGGGAGCATATTGTAAGACTGCATCTTTTTTCTCTGAGTGTGAATTTACACTTTAGGATCACTTTGTCCTCCTGGAAGATGAAATTGATGATGATAACCTTTATTGAGCACTTACTGTATGCCAGGCACAGAACTAAGAAATTTTTATTATTAATGTTTAATCTTGATGACAACCCTATGATACAGATATTATTGTTGCCATTTCCATTTAACAGATAAGAAGAAATAGAAACTTAAAAGCCTCAGCCTTCTCTGAGATCATACCCTTATTAAATGAGATAATCAGAACCACAACCCAGATTCGGCTGAGTCCAGAATATATGCTCATAACCACTATAAAAAGTGAAAGTAAAAAAGTAGAAGTGAAGTCACTCAGTCGTGTCCAACTCTTAGCGACCCCATGGACTGCAGCCCACCAGGCTCCTCCATCCATGGGATTTTCCAGGCAAGAGTACTGGAGTGGGGTGCCATTGCCTTCTCTGTTAACAGCGGCTAGGCATATTATATTTACTTGGAGCTGGTATACTTGTGACAGCCTTAGTGCCCTCGGACTCGGAGTGCTTGGCCAGCTCCCCAGGTAGCAGCAAGCACACGGTGGTCTGGATCTCCCTGGATGTGATAGTCGAGCGCTTGTTGTAATGCACCAGGCGCGATGTCTTGCCAGTGATGCGCTCGAAAATGTCGTTGAGGAAGGAGTTCATGATTCCCAAGGCCTTGGACGAGATGCCGGTGTCCGGATGGACTTGCTTCAGCACCTTGTACACATACACAGAGTAGCTCTCCTTGCGGCTGCGCTTGCGCTTCTTGCTGTCCTTCTTCTGGGCCTTGGTCACAGCTTTTTTAGAGCCCTTTTTAGGGGCAGGAGCAGACTTAGCCAGTTCAGGCATGTCTATAATGACAACACCCAACAACACAGAAAGATCTTGAAATAACCACTATACTATATTGATTTCAACTATTTCAGAAATCCAAACCCACTGGGTGTTAAGGTTCAAGGATGTTTTCTTGGTCATTTCATTTGAGGCTCATCTACTATTTCTTAATACCACTGACAAAAGCCCTGGATAAAGTCAAAACTTCTATGGTTGCTGAGCTCTTTGGACTTATGTGTTTTGAAATTAAAGGAAAGATAAATCCTAGTTGTTTCTTGGGTTTACTATAGAACTTGATAAAGAGTCATCAACATTTCTGCCGAGATATTTATCATCTTGGCAACTCTACAGAAGGAGATGATTTTGCCTTCAACAAATTAGATTTTCCTCAAAGGTATATATGAAGTAAACACTAAATGTCCCCAGTATCATTGAGGTTTATTTTGGCACAGCTGAGCTTATGTAGGGAAGTACAGAAGAGTTCAAACATCGTCTTCTACAGTGGCTGAGGCCCTGAACAAAATGGGAGCCCACTCTCACACCATCTTCCCAATTTCCAAGCATTCGAGACTATACTCTATGTCCAGATATTCATAGCTGTCCTCACAGTCCCCTGCCCCTTAGCCCTACAGACCTCCCTCCACTGTGGTCTTAATCAACCCTCTTCACCTTGGAGCTACAACTTATATCGTATCCTCTTAGAGCCCTGCTAAATATGAAGTTACGGAATTCCAAACTTCAGACATGAATAAGATCGTACATATCACTTCCCAAGCATCTCTTTGATGCAGATAAGAAATCTAAAACTTGGACACATGCCCCAGATCACCCAGTTGCTGAGTGGCAAGGGTGGGGGAAATGCTACATCTGCCTGAGGACTCTCAGTACAGTGTTCTTTGCATTGGACCATGTTGTCACCTCCTACTCCATGCTGTCAACCAGTTAACCCCTGAAACTACTCTGTAACATAAGTCCTTGTGAACAACACTTCTCTTTCCTCTCCAATCACCTTTGTGTTTCAGCAGGGGATGCTTTTGAAGACAGGAATAACAAACAACTTTAGTGATTTAAGAAGCTCCAGGCCTAAACAGTCCATTAGATAGATAGCCTTCTGGGCAAACAGCACTTCTATTCATTGTTAAGACACATTCATCAATGGTTGTCTTTGGTTTGGCCCAACCGAAACTCTAGAAAGATCTTGGAAAGGCACAGCTTATTATAGAATGAATTATGAGATCAAAAGCAAGGATTGTGAGAAAGCTTACAGAATTTAGGATTACTCACCCTGAAGAAGAAGAAAAAGCAATGAAAGCTACTTTCGGAATCGCCTTTGGTCAAGGGGATTTATAATACAGAGAACAGTGACTTGTCTTCCATGGTTAGGATGCACAAAGAGAAATTGGGCTTAAAGTGCAGCAAGATAAATGGATGGCCCCACTGAGTGTCAGTGTGGTCAATTAGATAGCCTCTGGAGGCTTTCTATAAGCTTGACTGCAAGAGGGGACCTTGACCTGCACTATGCAGAAAGCCCTCTTATCAGAGGCACTGGAGAAGCGTGTGTCTATAATGGTCAAGCCAGGCTCTCTGCTGACGGCAGAGGCATGCACTGTGCAGTCTTGAGTTTCCCCACAATCACATTACCTAGAGTTGATTTTGTTTGCTTTATAACTGCTGAGAAATTGTGAGGAATCACCTACCACACACAAGCTTCTATCATGTGGGCAATGAAGCTTCTATTGTCATTGACAAAGGGATCAAATTTCATCCTGTCTCAAAAAGAGAGTCCAATTTTGGACCATAATCTGGTTAAAACTGCTCTCTGCAAAGAGGTTTCTAAATCAGTTTCTTTCCTAGCACAGTGGGATAAGATCTGCAATTCTCCTCTTTGAATTACTCTGGCCGTGCTCTGGGAAGCACAAAGTCAATCTTCATTGCTACCAAATCTGAAGGTTAAGTTTCCAGGCAAGAAAGGAGGTGATGCTGAAGCCATGATCAATCAGTGATGTCAACCTGCCAGAAGTAACTTATCATGGTACAGGTATTGGACATTTTAGTGTGTAGCCTTCTTTTTTTCCTCACTCCTGAGAGTCTGACATTCAGTCACTTTATTTATTTTTTCTACTTTGTTGGAAGAACGATGCAGAGAACAGAATTTATGATCTGACAGTGAAATGCTTTTTCATTACCATCATTGCTTTATTGTACACTAGTCCTACCAGCGTTTTGTCATGTCCTTTTGAAAATTTGCAACTTTTCCAAGGTTAATTGTGAGTTTGTTGGAGCACATGTAAATCACCAATTCTTTTTCTTCAGTTGAGAGATAAACTCTGGTTTCAAGGTAGGAGAAGCTTTTTTCATTATTCATTCCAAATGTGAAATGGCCGTTAGTTAGTTCATCTAGTTGATCTTAAAACCAAAGTCATCTTTTCAACACCTAACCCTTTATAGATAGGCTAGTGAGTTTCCAGTTGGTAGGAAAGTGAATTATCCTCTTTAGCAAAGCTTCTTCTGTGTGGGTTGTGGGGATGGTTTAGGTATTTAGATTGTGATTCTAATGTCTAAAAATACTCTTTCTTAGAGAAAGACAAATATTGTATATTAATGCATGTATATGGAATCTAGAAAGATAGTACTAATGATCCTACTTGCAAGGCAGCAAAGGAGACAGACATAAAGAACAGAATTTGGACATGAAGGGGAAGGAGAGGGTGGGATGATTTGAGAGAATAGCATTGAAACATATACATCACCATATATAAAATAGATAGCCAGTGGGAGATTGCTGTATGACACAGGGAACCCAAAGCTGGGATTCTATGAAAACCCAGAAGTGTGGGAGGGGGAGGGGGGAGGGAGTGGGGTTCATGAGGAAGGGAACATATGTATATCCATGGCCAATTCATGTTGATGTAAAGCAGAAACCACCATAAGACTGTAAAGTAATTATCCTCTAATTAAAAATTTTTACAAAGAAAGTGTTAAAAAAAAAAGATACCCTTTCTTACTGCTGCTGCTGCTGCTAAGTAGCTTCAGTTGTGTCCGACTCTGTGTGACCTCATAGACAGCAGCCCACCAGCCTCCCCCGTCCCTGGGATTCTCCAGGCAAGAACACTGGAGTAGGTTGCCATTTCCTTCTTCAATACCCTTTCTTACTAACAATCCAAAATTAGAAAGTCTGAACCATACCAAATAAATTATAGTTGCAGTGGAGAAGACAGAGAAAGAGACTGAACAATGGAGAATAATAAGAGATAATTCTAAGTACAAAAGAGGTAAATTCATGTTTGTCATTTTGATACAAGTCTTCCACTGTATACTGTATCATTTGATACAAATCTTCCCAATTTTACCTGACTTTTTTGACAGTGACTTAATCTACTGGGACCACCATAACAAAATACCATAAACTGAGGGAGCTTAAGCAATACAAATTAATTCTCTTACAGATTTTTAAGCCAGAAGTCTGAGATTCGAGTGCCAGTACATCAGAGTCTGGTGAGGGCCTTCCTCTTGACTTTCAGACAATTCATCTTGGTGGTGTGTTCACATGGCTTTACCCCAGTGAGTGCATGTGGGAGAGAAAGATCAAGCACTTGAATGTCTTTTCTTTATAAGGGCACTAATTCTACAGTAAAGGTCTTACCCCCATGACCTCATCTAACCCCAACTGCCTCCCAAAGTCTTCATTTCCAAATACTCTTTATACTGGAGGTTGCATGTACGTTAAGTTGCCCATCATGTCTGATTCTTTGTGACCCTATGGACTGTAGCCCGTCAGTCTCCTATGTCAATGGGATTTTTCCAGGCAAGAATACTGGAGTGGATTGCTATGCCCTCCTCCAGGGGATCTTCCCAACCCAGGGATGGAATCTGCATCCCTGATGTCTCCTGCATTGGCAGGCAGTTTCCTTACCACTACCATCACCTTAGAAGCTCAAAATAAAAACTTGGAGGAGATATGAACATTCAGTCCATAACAGACAGTAAAGCTAAAGTTCAACTAAACTATGAATTATATCCAAAAAAATTTTGAATTTTTACACAAATCTTCCTTGTGTGTTTCCAGTCTTTTAAGGATCCTTCAAACATCCACATCCTCCATCCCCAGACCTGTACCCCACTGGCTGCTTTCAGCCACATCTTCATTCTTCCAGGCGGCTCCAGCTCTTCCCTTCCTGTCTTCCTCATCAAACTGTCAGTTGTCACCCCAATCAGAAAAAGGGCAGCAGGCATGATCAAAGGAGTGATCAAGCTGCACTTTGAGTCATTCCTTGGCAATATTCCTCCTCCTTATTCTTCATGTGCATCTCTGCAACCTGTCTTGCATGGTTCTGACTGATCTACTCTCTCTGGCTCATCAAATATAAGACTCTGCATAGTTCCCAAAGCCTTAGCAGCCTGGGAGAAGAACTGCATTATGGCTTATGTGGATAAAATGCCTTATAACTTACAATGCTTTCATATATACCAATTTGTATGATCCTCACTTTTATAAGATATTTACCTTGATGACACAGATCAAGAAATTAACATCAAAGAGTTGAATCCCTTGCCTGAGGACCATGGAAAGTAAGTAGTGTGTTCAGGACCCAACTCACATTCTCCCAACCACATCTCCAGGGCCCTTCCAGGACATCAGAAATACCTCAGAGAACAGCATCACGAGGTCAGTAAACCAGCCAAATGTGGTTTCCAAAGCTTTCTCCACAAACTGTAATCATGATACAATAAACTTTTTGTTGTCCAATTATTCTAAAATGGGCTTCCCTGGTGGTTCAGCAGTAAAAAACCTGACTGCAATGCAGGAGATGTGGAGACACCAGTTCTATCTGCCCTGGAGGAGGAAATGGCAACCCACTCCAGTATTCTGGGAAATCTCACGGACAGAGGAGCCTATGGGCTACAGTCTATGGGATCACAAAAGAGTCAGACATGATTGAGCAACTAAAAAACAACAATGCCTGGCACACAGTTAATTATCTATAAATATAATAATAATATCTATGGGGACTTCCCTGGTGACTCAGTCAGTAAAGAATCTGCCTGCTAATGCAGGAGATGCAGGTTCGACTCATATTCCAAATGCTTTTAAAACATAAAAACTAGCAAATTTTACTAACTGAAATTCTATAAAGGAATGTGTACATGCTAAGCCACTTCAGTTGTGTCCAACTCTTTGGGACCCTATGGACTGTAGCCCTCTATGCTCCTCTGTCCATGGGATCCTCCAAGCAAGAATACTGGAATGGGTAGCCATTCCCTTTTCCAGGGGATCTTCCCAACACAGGGATTAAACCCAGGTCTCCTGCATAGCAAGTAAATTAAGGATAGACCTAACAGAAGCAGAAGATATTAATAACAGGTGGCAAGAATACACAGAAAAACTATACAAAAAAGTCTTAATGACCCAGATAAAAGTGACGGTGTGGTCACTCCCCAAGAGCCAGACATCCTGGAGTGTGAAGTCAAGTGGCTTTATGAAGCAATACTATGAACAAATCAGTGGAGGTGATGAAATTTCAGCTGAGCTGTTTCAAGTCCTAAACGATGATGATGTTAAAGCGCTGCACTCAATATGCCAGCAAATTTGGAAAACTCAGCAGTGGCCATAGGACTGGAAAAGGTGAGTTTTCATTCCAATCTCAAAGAAAGGCAATGCCAAAGAATGTTCAAACTACTGTACAGTTTCAAGGTACAAGGTACATGCTAACAAGGTAATGCTCAAAATCCTTCAAGCTAGGCTTCAGCAGTATGTTAACCAAGAATTTCCAGATGTACAATCTGGGCTTAGAAAAGGCAAAGGAACCAAAGATCAAATTGCCAGCAACCACTGGATCATAGAAAGAGCAAGGGAATTCCAGAAAAATATCTACTTCTGCTTTATTGGCTACACTAAAGCCTTTGACTGTGTGGATCACAAACAAACTCAATGGACATGAGTTTGAGCAAACTGTGGGAGATGGTATGCTGCAGTCCTTGAGGTCGCAAAGAGTCAGACACGACTGACTTGTTGAACAACAACAATGAACTGCCACCACAGGCTTCTCTTAGTTTCACTCTTTCCATCCAGCTGCCTCCAAGGAGGAAACGTTTGTTTTTTTAAAACTCCTAGTGCGTTCCCATGGAGAAGGCAATGGCACCCCACTCCAGTACTCTTGCCTGGAAAATCCCATGGACGGCAGAGCATGGTAGGCTGCAGTCCCTGGGGTCGCTAAGAGTCGGACATGACTGAGCAACTTCACTTTCACTTTTCACTTTCATGCATTGGAGAAGGAAATGGCAACCCACTCCAGTGTTCTTGCCTGGAGAATCCCAGGGACGGGGGAGCCTGGTTGGCTGCCGTCTATGGGGTCACACAGAGTCGGACACGACTGAAACG
>NW_011495079.1:1935147-1938331 GCF_000754665.1 Bison bison bison
CCAGTGTTCTTGCCTGGAGAATCCCAGGGACGGGGGAGCCTGGTTGGCTGCCGTCTATGGGGTCACACAGAGTCGGACACGACTGAAACGAATTAGCAGCAGCAGCAGCAGCAGCAATAGGTTCCCAGCATTAAGCTATATTCCACATGAGAATCATAGGGTATCAATCAAGGGAATGCATTCTGAAGCTGGACAAACCTCAGTCCCAAACCTGACTGTGCCATTTAACCATGTGACCTTGAGTTTATTAATTTTCCTTTCCAAGCCTCAGTTTCCCCATTTGTTAAGCTGGAATAAAAGCAATAGCTAGAATGATTGTGAGGATTAAACTGACTCGTGTAAAGCACACAGCACACTCTCTGCCGTGTGGTAAATACTGCCTGTCATCATTATTGTTGTTACCAATTATTGTTCAAAGATAAGCAAGATGGTTCCTACTTCAGAAGACTCATGACATAATGGGAAAAGTGAAACAGGCTTAAATAACGCTAGGGCATGATGATTTCGGAAAGGAAATGGAACGGGGACATAGATTTTCATCCCATAGCTCTCTCTCTGCTGCTGCTGCTGCTGCTAAGTCGCTTCAGTCGTGTCCGATTCTGTGCGACCCCATAGAATTCCCAAATGTTATAACCCTCTTGCCCTAAGACTTGGCAAAATCCTCACTGATTTAAACCCCAGTACCTTTTTCCCTGGAAAATAAAAATTTTAATGCATGAACGTATGTCTGCAGAAATGGTAAGCATATGGGATAAAAATTCAAAGCAAAAAAAAAAGTATAACAGTTTAGGACTCCAGCTTGATGTACTGTTGCAATTCACAGCCTTGTCAGTCTGTTTTATAACACCATTGCTCAAATTTGTGACAAAGTCCCAGCCCCAGAATCCTAGAATGAAGAAATTTGGCATGAGGTAGGCTTGTTTACAGTCTCTTCTTGTGAATATTTCCATTTAGAAGTGTCTTTAGCTGGGGTTTCTGGTATAGGCACCCCTGATTATAAGCAGGAAAGTAAAAATACTGAATCTCAAGACAGAGTGGGGCAAAAGTTAAGTTGGGTCTGAGATAATCTCCCTATGCCCCTCCCACTTGCCCACCTTTTGGAGATGTTCCTTACAGAGATGTAAAGCCAGCACGGCTGGTTTACCAGGCATACTTGTATTTTCTCTTATTTACCAAATACTTCTCAAGGACCAGGAGCTTCTTCAGATAATTCATAATGAGTTAATATAATCCATTAGCCCTCATAACAACCCTATGAGATGGAAGCTTTTACTGTTCTTAATTTACATATGTGGAAACTGAGACACAAAGAAATTAAGCAGTTTACCCTAGGGCACAGAGATGGTAAATGATGGGGCTTGAATTATAAACCTAGACAGGCTCTGAAGCTCATATTTTAACTTCTGTATTGTTTTTATTGTTGTGTTGAGTCACTAAGTCGTGTCTGACTCTTTGCGACCCCATGGACTCCAACATGCCAGTCTTTCCTGTCCTTCAGTATCTCCCAGAGTTTGCTCAAACTCACGTCCATTGAGCCAGTGATGCTATCTAACCATCTCATCCTCTGCCACCCTTTTCTCGTTTTTCCTTCAATCTTCCCCACCATCAGAGTCTTTTCCAATGAGTCGACCCTTACCCTCGGGTGGCCAAAGTATTAACCTCAATGCCAGTGTTTATTTGTGGGGTGTTGGTGTTGCTGGTTTTTCACCTATGACCACGTGCTATTTATGAAACTAGTGTTAGAAGTACACTGACTGCGAATGTGATTCGGGTCTCTTTGGGGACACCTGACCTGTATAATTTGAAAGCATTAATGTTCCATCTTAAGAGTTAAACTTAATTCTGGCATATTGGCTTATAAGGATTAAACCTTTCCTACTGAGATACTGATAGATTTATATAGTTCAGTTTTACAATAACATGAGTTCTAATGCAATTAGGTGGTCTTCATTCTTACTAGGTTTGTGATGTGTGATCTTAAATTATAATTGTATGAATATGGGAACAAATAGGGAATACCAGATATTGAACATATGGCTTCTTTTCATAACAATTTAAATTGGAAGTCTATATAATTTTTCATTTCTCAAATCCCCCTTTCACACTCAAATTGCAGAGCCAAATTCTACTTTAAAAAAGGTGATATGTGGATAGATATGACAATTCAGCTGTTTTTAATATTTGTTAGAAGGGGAAGCAGTATATTCATTTAATGCCTTCCTTTTCCTGCCACCGTGAGATAACCTGAATACCTGAATTCAATTTGGCAATTAAGAAACATTGCAGCTCTAGTATGTTACGGAAAATATGTCCACTGCATGGCCATGAACTAGCACTAAGTAGGTATTCAAAACATAACTGATAAATGAATAGTCTCAGAGATTCAAAGATGAATATAATTCTTCCCTGCCCTCCAGTAGCTTGAGTTCAGTTCAGTTCAGTCACTCAGTCATGTCCAACTCTTTGCAACCCCATGAACTGCAGCATGCCAGGCCTCCCTGTCCATCACCAACTCCCGGAGTTCTCTTAAACTCACGTCCATTGAGTCGGTGATGCCATCCAGTCATCTCATCCTCTGTCGTCCCATTCTCCTCCTGCCCCCAATCCCTCCCAGCATCAGAGTCTTTTCCAATGAGTCAACTCTTCGCATGAGGTGGCCAAAGTACTGGAGTTTCAGCTTTAGCATCATTCCTTCCAAAGAACACCCAGGACTGATTTCCTTTAGAATGGACTGGTTGAGTCTCCTTGCAGTCCAAGAGACTCTCAACAGTCTTCTCCAACACCACAGTTCAAAAGTATCAATTCTTTGGTGCTCAGCTTTCTTCACAGTTCAACTCTCACATCCATACATGACTATTGGAAAAACCATAGCCTTGACTAGACGGACCTTTGTTGGCAAAGTAATGTCTCTGCTATCTAGGTTGGTCATAACTTTCCTTCCAAGGAGTAAGCGTCTTTTAATTTCATGGCTGCAGTCACCATCTGCAGTGATTTTGGAGCCCAGAAAAATAAAGTCTGACACTGTTTCCTCTATTTCCCCATCTATTTCCCGTGAAGTGATGGGACCAGATGCCATGATCTTCATTTTCTGAATGTTGAGCTTTAAGCAAACTTTTTCACTCTCCTCTTTCACCTTCATCAAGAGGCTTTTTAGTTCCTCTTCACTTTCTGCCATAAGGGCTGT
>NW_011495079.1:1938431-1938923 GCF_000754665.1 Bison bison bison
TTGGAACCAGTCTGTTGTTCCATGTCCAGTTCTAACTGTTGCTTCCTGACCTGCATACAAATTTCTCAAGAGGCAGATCAGGTGGTCTGGTATTCCCATCTCTTTCAGAATTTCCCACAGTTTATTGTGATCCACACAGTTAAAGGCTTTGGCATAGTCAATAAAGCAGAAATAGGTATTTTTCTGGAACTCTCTTGCTTTTTCAATGATCCAGCGGATGTTGGCAATTTGATCTCTGGTTCCTCTGCCTTTTCTAAAACCAGCTTGAACATCAGGAAGTTCACGGTTCACATATTGCTGAAAACTGGCTTGGAGAATTTTGAGCATTACTTTACTAGCATGTGAGATGAGTGCAATTGTGCGGGAGTTTGAGCATTCTTTGGCATTGCCTTTCTTAGGGATTGGAATGAAAACTGACCTTTTCCAGTCCTGTGGCCACTGCTGAGTTTTCCAAATTTGCTGGCATATTGAGTTCAGCACTTTCACAGCATC
>NW_011495079.1:1939348-1944628 GCF_000754665.1 Bison bison bison
CACTTTCACAGCATCATCTTTCAGGATTTGGAATAGCTCAACTGGAATTCCATCACCTCCACTAGCTTTGTTCATAGTGATGCTTTCTAAGGCCCGCTTGACTTCACATTCCAGGATGTCTGGCTCTAGGTCAGTGATCACACCATCGTGATTATCTGGGTCGTGAAGATCTTTTTTGTACAGTTCTTCTGTGAATTCTTGCCATCTCTTCTTAATATCTTCTGCTTCTGTTAGGTCCATACCATTTCTGTCCTTTATCGAGCTCATCTTTGCACAAAATGTTCCTTTGGTATCTCTGATTTTCTTGAAGAGATCTCTAGTCTTTCCCATTCTGTTGTTTTCCTCTATTTCTTTGCACTGATCACTGAAGAAGGCTTTCTTATCTCTTCTTGCTATTCTTTGGAACTCTGCATTAAGATGTTTGTATCTTTCCTTTTCTCCTTTGCTTTTCACTTCTCTTCTTTTCACAGCTATTTGTAAGCCCTCCCCAGACAGCCATTTTGCTTTTTTGCATTTCTTTTCCATGGGGATGGTCTTGATCCCTGTCTCCTGTACAATGTCACAAACCTCATTCCGTAGTTCATCAGGCACTCTATCTATCAGATCTAGGCCCTTAAATCTATTTCTCACTTCCACTGTATGTTTTGTTAAATATATTTGAGAATTTTATGCTGTTTACGTTCTTGCTGCTGCTGCTGCTAAGTCGCTTCAGTCGTGTCTGACTCTGTGCGACCCCATAGATGGTAGACCACCAGGCTCCCCCGTCCCTGGGATTCTTCAGGCAAGAACACTGCAGTGGGTTGCCATTTCCTTCTCCAATGCATGAAAGTGAAAAGTGAAAGTGAAGTCGTTCAGTCGTGTCCGACTCATAGCAACCCCAGGGACTGAAGCCCACCAGGCTCCTCTGCCCATGGGATTTTCCAGGCAAGAGTACTGGAATGGGTCGTCATTGCCTTCTCCGTATGTTCTTGCAAATATGTTTAAATTTCAATTTCTAAACACTTGCTGCTTGTATGTAAAAATACAATTGGTTTTTGAATATTGAGTCCTACAACCATGCTAAATTCAATTAGATTTTCTTTTTGTAGATTTCTGAGGATTTTTCATATATAAATTCATGATTGTATAAACAAGACAGTGTTACTTTTTCCTTTCCAATCTGTGTGCATTTTTTTCTTGCTTTACTGGACTTATTAGGACTGATTAGTACTTTTTCCAATAGAAATATTGACTATGGGCATCCTAGCTTTATATCTCATCTTAAGAGGAAAGCATTTAGAATTTCACCATTAGTATGATGCCTGCAGGTTTCTTTTCTTCACAGATATTTTTTATTATGTTGAAAAAGTTTCTCACAATTCCTTGTTTTCTACAATTTTTTTTTAAAAGCCATGAATGGGTATTGAATTTTATCAAATGCCTTTTCCTACTCTATTGAAATTAAAGCATTAACAAAATGTTAATCTGTTAGTATAGTGAATTATACCCTGGTCCATCAGTTGGTAAAGAATCTGCCTGCAATGCAGGAGACGCTGGTTTGATTCCTGGGTCGGGAAGATCTGCTGGAGAAAGGCTGTCCACTCCAGTATTCTGGCCTGGAGAATTCCATGGACTGTATAGTCCATGGGGTAGCAGAGTCAGACATGACTGAGCGACTTTCACTTTCATAGTGAATTATATTGATTGGTTTCCAAATATTTAACTGTTGAATTTTTTTGGAATAAATCTCAGTTGATCGTGATACATTATTTTATATAATTTATGTAGTGCTGGATTTGATTGTCTTGGCCTCTAGTTTCTTCTCTTGTGATGCCTTCTTTGTCTAGTTTTAATATACTGGCTTCATGAAATGAATTGAAAACTGTTCCCACCTCTTCTGTAAGAGTTTGCAAAATTGGTATTATTTATTCCCTGAATGCTTGACAGAATTCATCAGTGAAACCACTAGGGCTGGAGTTTAACTTCGGGGAAGTTTTAAAATACAAATGTCATTTCTTTAATCTAATAGATACAGGGTTATTCAGATTACCTGTTTTTCTCCTCAGGCATGCTTGGTGGTTTGTCTTTTTCAAGATTATCCATTTTGTGTAAGTTGTCAAATTTATTGCCATATTTGTCATTTGTTGTTCTTTAATGTTTATAGAATCTGCAGTGATGTCCCTGTTTTAATTCTTAAGGTTGGTAATTTCTGTCCTCTCTTTTTTTCTGGATTAGTCTAGCTTAAGTTTTATCAATTATATTGATTTTTTTCAAAGAATCAACTTTTGGTTTCACTTATTTTTTATATTTATCTAATTCTATTTTGTTATTTTCGGACTTCCCTGGTGGCTCAGATGGTAAACAATCCACCTGCATTGCAGGAGACCTGGGTTTGATCCCTGGGTCAGGAGGATCCCCTGGAGAAGGTAATGGATACTCACTGTAATATTCTTGTCTGGAAAATTCCACAGACAGAGGAGCCTGGCAGGCTCACTGGTGGGTCCTAGTTCACAGAGTCACAAAGAGCTGTATACAATTGAGCCACTAAGCAAGCATGTGTTTCATTATTGTGTATTTATCTCTATTATTTCCTTTCTTCTGCTTACTTTGGGTTATTGTGTGTGTGTGTGTGTGTGTGTGTGTGTGTGTGTGTGTGTGTGTGTTTCTAATTCTGTATAGTTAAAGTTTGGATTTTTTTTGAGACCTTTTTTAATCTCTTCTAATATAAATGTTCCATGTTATAAATTTCACACAAATTTGACAACTCTGTTGCACAAATTTTGATATATTTTCATTTCAACTCAGTTTAAAATGTTTTGTTTTCTCTTGTGATTCATTCTCAATCAGTTATTTAGAAATGTGTTATTTAATTTCCAGTTAGTGATATTCCTGATGTTTTTATTTTGTTGATTTTTAATTTAATTCATTTTTATCATAGAATATAATCTATGATTTCAAGCTTTTCAAATTTATTAATGAGTTATGATCCAACATATGCTTTGCCTTAACAGAGCTGATCTCTATAAAGCAAGTTTGCTATGTAAAAGAATACGTTCGTTTTTATTTCGAATAGATATTGCCTACTTTCCATAAAAACACAATTTGTAATGCCGTTTTCCATACTGTCTTTATTGTAATATGTTATCAAATTATATTTTCCCATATATTTAGTAAAATATAGTATTTAAAATTTTTTTGCATCTCCCAGTCAAGTTCAGGAAATTTTTTAGAAATTAGTATGCATTTATATTTGTTTATGACTTGCTTGTCAATGTTCTTTATCCAATGCTATCTTTTAAATGTAAAATTTCAAGAATTTTCTTGAGTCTTAAATTTGACACTATTATTTATGGAACTGAGACATTTTTACCCTCATGTTTCTTTTACATAGTAGCTAAAACAAATATATATGTACATATATATGTATATACATGGACTTCTCTGGTGGCTCAGATGGCAAAGAATCCGCCTGCAATGCAGGAGACCCTGGTTAGATTCCTGGGTCAGGGAGATTCCCTAGAGAAGGAACTGGTAACCTACTCCAGTTTTCTTGCCTGCAGAATTCCATGGACAGAGGAGCCTGCTGGGCTACAGTCCATAGGATTGCAAAAGAACTGGACATGACTGAGTGGCTAATAGTGTAGTGTATGTGTGTGTGTGTGTGTGCACGTGCGTGTGTATTTACTACTTACAGAGTGTACATATATTTTTCCTCTAATCCTTAAAACAGTCTTCAAGTGACATATATATTTACCTATGTACCATCAGTATGTGCCTGGAACTAGATTTACAGCATTCAAGTTGCAGTTGAAGAAACTGAACTAATCAAGTCATTTGCTGAAGTTTACATAGGAAGCCAACTGCAGAGCTGGATTTGGACTTAGGTCTGTCTATCCCCAAAACCCATGTCTTTATCACTATGACATGCAGCCTCTCTTAACTAAAGAAAAAGTTCAGATTGCCAGTGGCTTTTTTTGTTAGTACTATAATTATAATTGTATGCTAAAAGATAATAATGATGCATTTATATATGAATGTTGAAGCTATTTTACCATAGGAATCATGAAATTCTACAATCAAGAAGTAAAGTCATCTGATCTCAAGTATTCAGAGCCAAATTCAATCCTCCTATCATTATCCAAAGATCATACCTAGTCTATCCCACCCATAGTGTTTGCTGTCTCTGTGGACTCAAATTCTTACTAATTACTATGCCAGTTCCTTTCCTTCTCATGCTAACTATAGTTTTAATGGAAAAATACCAGAGAGTTATCTATAGAAGGTCAAGGTCCAAGAGCCTGTACTGATTCATGAAACATGCAATCACAGTTTCCACTGCAGGCCACGATCTGTATCCATTTAGATGAGCCTCAGGAGTTGGAGAGTTGAGGAATCCCATTTGGCAGAATGGCAATAAGTAGCCTTTCAAAATGCTTTACGTGCAATCATTATTATCTTAAATTCTGGAAACAGAGTGAGTAAAAAAGATGCTTTTCCCATTATCCTTATTATCTCCATAAAAGCAATTTATGCTGGGTTGTCATTTTAGAAAATTGTGCATTTCAAATACATCTGGCCACTGCCATGCTTCCTTCATTATGTAATGGCAGATGACCTCCGCTCACACTGACATCTTTCTAATGACATTCAGTCCACCTCATTAACACGGGTTTAGGATGATATACTTACAGCCTCTCTAGTTGTTTGGGTCTCTCCAGATAATTAATCCTAGTTAAGAAGTTTATCTCTTCCCTCAAGTTGTTGCTATCAGTTAGAGTACTTAATAGTTTTGACCAAAACAAAAAAAAAGGCAACCACATCATTCTTGACTCTACAGAGCAAACAAAAATAATACGACTTTGTCCTGTTAAGATCTGTTGGGTGATAGTATCCACTCTAAGGGCTTCTCAACTGTGAATCAATGCCAGGCACTATTCTAGGCTCTAGGACACATCAGCGAACAAAACAGCAATAAAAAAATTCCTTCATGGAGCTAATATTCTAGAGGGAAAAATATATGTACCTCATTTTATTATGCTCCACTTTCTTGCACCTCACAGACATTCTATTTTTTGCAAGTTGGAGTTTTGTGGCAGCTGTGCATCGAGCAAGTCTATCAGCATTATTTTTCCAACAGTATTTGCTCACATCATGACTTTGTGTCCCATTTTGGCAATTTTTTACAATATTTTAAGCATCTGTATTATATTTGTTATGGTGACCTGTGATCAGTAATCTTTGATGTTACTATTGTAATTGTTTGGGGGCGCCACAAGCCACACCCATATAAGACAGCAAATT
>NW_011495079.1:1944728-2012698 GCF_000754665.1 Bison bison bison
GATTTCTCCACCAACCAGGTATTTTCTCATCTCTTTCCCTCTCCTTAGGCTTCCCCACTCCCGGAAACAAAACAATATTAAAATTAGGGCAATTAATGACCTTACAATGGCCTCTAAGTGTTAAAGGAAAAGTCATACATTGCTCACTTTATTTTTTTTTATTTTTAAACTTTACAAAATTGTATTAGTTTTGCCAAATATCAAAATTAATCTGCCACAGGTATACATACATTGCTCACTTTAAATCAAAAGTTGGAAATGATTGATTTTAGTGAGAAAGGCATGATGAAAGCCAAGATGAGCTGAAAGCTAGGCCTCTTGCTGCAAACAGGATGATAAGATTGTGAAAGAGCTTTATTGCTAATATGAAGAAAGTTTTACTGGTCTGGAGAGATGATAAAACCAACTACAACATTGCCTTAAGACAAAGCCTAATAAACAGCCAAGTCCTAACTCTTAAATTCTGTGAAAATAGAGAGAGGGTGAGGAAACCACAGAAGAAAAATCTGAAATTATAAGAGGTTGGCTCATGAGGGTTAAGGAAAGCAACTGTCTCTGTAACATAATAGTGCAAGGTGAAACAGGAAGTGCTAATACAGAGGCTGCTGCAAATTATACAGAAGTTCTAGCTAAGATCGTTAATAAAGATGACTATACTAAACAAAGATTTTAAAAGCAGCTTTCTATTGAAAGAAGATGCCATCTAGACTTTCATAACTAGAGAGGAGAAGTCAATGCCTGGTTTCAAAGCTTCAAAGGACAAAATGATCCTCTTGCTAGGGGCTAAGGCAGCTGGTGACTTTAAGTTGAAGTCAATACTCATTTACAAGGATCCTTAAGAATTATACTAAATCTACTCTGTCTATGCTCTACAAATGTAACAAGAAAGCTTGAATGACAGTACTTCTATTTGCAACATGGTTTACTGTTGAGAACTACTTAGAAAAAAGATTCCTTTCAAAATATTACTGTTCACTGAAAATGTACCTGGTCACCCAAAACTCTGATGGAGATATATAACAAGATTAATGTTGTTTTCATGCCTGCTAACACAATATCCATTCTGTAACCCATGTATCAAGGAGTAATTTTGACTTTCAAGGCTTATTGTTTAAGAAATACAGTTCATAAAGCTATAGCTGCCGTAAATAATGATTCCTCTGATGGATCTGAGTAGAGTCAACTGAAAACCTTCTGGAAAGAATTCATCCTTCTAGATGCCATTAAGAACATTCATGATTCATGGGAAGAGGTCAAAGTATCAACATTAGAAGCTATTGAAAGAAGTTGATTTCAACCCACATGGATGACTTTTAGGGGCTCAGGACTTCAGTAGTGGAAGTCACTGCAGATGTGATAGAAATAGCAACAGATATAGAAATGAAGCCTGAAGATGTGACTGAACTGCTGCCATCTTATGATAAAGTTTTAATGAATGAAGAGTTGCTTCTTATGAATGAAAAAAGAAAGTGATTCTTGAGATGATATCTACTCCTGGTGAAGATGCCACGAAGATTGTTGCAATGACAAGAAAGGATTTAGGCCATTACCTAAACTTAGTTAATAAGGCAGCAGCAGGGTTTGAGAAGACAAACTCCAATTTTGAAAGAAGTTCTGGTGATCTAGTTGCTAAGTCCTGTCTGACTCTTGCGACCCCATGGACTATATCGCACCAGGCTCCTCTGTCCATGGGATTTTCTGGGCAAGAATAGTGGGGTGTGTTGCCATTTCCTTCTCCAGGGGATCTTCCTGACCCAGGGATTGAACCCATGTCTTCTGCAGTGCAGGCAGATTCTTTATCAACTGAGAGACCAGGGAAGCTGGGTAAAATGCTATCAAGCCTCACTGCATACTACAGAGAAATCACTCAGGAAAAGAAGAGTTAATCAATGTGGCCAACTCACCAGCTGGAGAGATAAGAGTTTCAGGTTTGATCCCTGGGTCGGGAAAATCCCCTGGAGGAGGGAATGGTGACTCACTCTAATATTCTTCCCTGGAGAAACCTATGGACAGAGGAGCCAGGCAGGCTACAGTCCATAGGGTCACAAAGAGTTGAACACAACGGAAGTGACAGTGTGCATGCGACTTCATTGTTGTCTTAAGAAAATGTCACAGCCACTCCAACCATCAGTAACAGCTACTCTGATCAGTTAGCAGCTATCAATATGGAAACAAGATCCTCCACCAGCAAAAAGATTATGCCTCCCTGAAGGCTCAGATTTTGTTCAGCATTTTTTAACAATAAATTATTTTTAAAATAAGGTATATACATTTTTAGACAGAATGCTACTGCACACTTAATAGACAAAGGGTAGTGTAAGCATAACTTTTATATACACTGGGAGACCAAAAAATTGTGTGACTTGCTATATTGTGGTGATCTAGAACCAAACCCACAATATCTCTGAGGTACACCTATGAATGTGTCCATTAAAAAAAATATGGTTCCCAGCTCTGTCATTTACAAGCTGTAAGTGGTTGTAAGTTACATAAGCTGCAAATTACATAAACTCTTGTTTTTCTCATCAGGGTAGTGATTATAGGTAAGGTGGTTATAAAGGTGGAAAGAGATAATGTATGTAAAGTATTTTAACACAAGGCCTAGAACAAAAGCCCTTAATATAAATGAGATTTATTATTGTTATTATTACATTTCTGTTCACTGCTATTTTCATAGACATTGTACACAATATTTTTAAAAAGGTATTTTATATACTCTCAATCTAATCAGTCAGATGTCCACAATCTAATTCTCTGTTTAATTATATCTGATGAAATTTTAGCCATGTCCCCTCCCCCATATTATCTCTACTCAACCACACCGTATTTTCTTTATTTTGTTTAAGTCCTTGTTAACTTAAAATGGATCAGATATATTCTCCCAAATCCAATTCGTTCAGCACAAAGTTAACTTTCCTGTGCATATAACACAGGTCCCACAAGAGAAGGATGTTGATGTTGTGGGTGATCCATGGAGATGGAAGCAGTCATGAGAATCAACAGCACCATGAAAGCTCTTGCAGACAAATAGTCAAATGCATCACAAGGCAGGATGCTAAGGGACCAATCAACTCAGAAACATTGATTCTGTCACTTACACTGCTTAGAGGAAATGAATGATAAAAGAAAGGGACAATAACAAAAAGCTCTTATTTAAAACACTATGCAAGAATGGGTAGGGAGACATGGGATGTTCTTAGAGCATTCAAACAGAATTCATAGATCTGTGCTTCTAGTCTTCCCTCTGTTCCAACCCTGATGCATGGCACTGAAAACATCAAATATTCTCTCCATGCTCAGTCATAAAATCAGGCCAGGGCATCCTAAGCTTCCTTGTTGCTTCTAAATTGCTGTTAATCTCTGCTGCATAGTTATTTTCGAATGAGAAACCTATACAAATAGAATTTTTAAAGATAATTTCCTTTTGTCTTCGTCAATAATATGGGGAAAATAAGCCTTACCTGACAGGATTGCTATGAAGGTCAACTTGAAAAGTGCATGTAGAGCACTTACTATGATGTCTGGAATATTGTAGGTTCCCAGTGTGATGCTGCATCATGTCATGATGATCCTGACAACATGAAATAATCAAATGAAAAACAGTGTGTCTTTAAAATAAACTACCCAAAGACAGAAGTAACTGAAGGAATGTAGAAACAAAATTAAAATGCCTGGGTAGACAGATTATGAATACTGCTGGTTCGTTTTTCTATTTGAGAGACAACATAAGGTAATGGTTTGACTCATGGCTTTTATTGACACTGAAACCAGCTCTTTCACCAACTGTGGGACTTTTAAACAGATTTTGTATCCTCTCTGTAAATGAAGATGCAATGATACTTCCTTATTAAGATGTGAGCTTATATGTCCAAGGCACATATGAAGCACTATTTAAGTGTTTGTTAATTAAAATACTTTCCAAATCTGTAGTCATGGACATGCTCACTCCTAGCAAAGGACAAAAGAGTAAAGGAAAGATATATCCATTGAATGCAGAGTCCCAAAGAATCTCAAGGAGAGATAAGAAAGCCTTCCTAAGTGAGCAATGCAAAGAAATAGAGGAAAACAATACAATGGGAAAGACTAGAGATGTTTTAAGAAAATTAGAGATAACAAGGGAATATGTCATGCAAAGATGGGCACAGTAAAAGACAGAAATGGTATGGACCTAAGAGAAGATATTAAGAAGTGGTGGCAAGAATACACAGAAAAACTATACAAAAAAAAGATCTTAATGACCCAGATAACCACGATAGTATGATCACTCCCCTAGAGCCAGACATCCTGGAGTGCGAAGTCAAGCGGGCCTAAGAAAACATCAATACAAACAAAGCTAGTGGAGGTGATGGAATTTCAGCTGAACTATTTCAAATCCTAAAAGATTATGCTGTGAAAGTGCTGCACTCAATATGTCAGCAAATTTGAAAAATTCATCAGTGGCCACAGGACTGGAAAAGGTCATTTTTCATTCCAATCCCAAAGAAAAGCAATGCTAAAAATGTTCAAACTACTGCACAGTTGCACTCATCTCACACGTTAGTGAAGTAATGCTCAAAATTCTCCAAGCTAGGCTTCAACAGTGCATGAACTGATAATTCCAGATGTTCAGGCTGGGTTTAGAAAAGACAGAGGAGCCAGAGATCAAATTGCCACCATCTGTTGGATCATAGAAAAAGCAAGAGAATTCCATAAAAACATCTATTTTTGCTTCATTGACTATGCCAAAGCCTTTGACTGTGAGGATCACAACAAACCATGGAAAATTCTGAAAGAGATGGGAATACCAGACCACCTTACCTGCCTCCTGAGAAATCTGTATGCAGGTCAAGAGGCAACAGTTAAAACTGGACATGGAACAATGGACTGGTTTCAAATTGGGAAAGGAGTACATCAAGGCTGTATATTGTCACCATGCTTATTTAACTTATAGGGAGATACGTCATGCAAAATTCTGGGCTGGATGAAGCACAAGATGGATTCAAGATTGCTGGGAGAAATATCAATAGCCTCAGTTATGCAGATGACATCACCCTTATGGAAGACAGTGAAGAGGAACTGAAGAGTCTCTTGATGAAAGTGAAAAAGTTCGCTTAAAACTCAACATTCAAAAAACGAAGATCATGGCATCCAGTCCCATCACTTCATGGCAAATAGATGGGGAAACAGTGGAAACAGTGAGAGACTTAATTTTCTTGGACTCCAAAATCACTGCAGATGGTGACTGCAGCAACAAAATTAAAAGAAGCTTGCTTCTTGGAAGAAAAGCTATGACCAACCTAGGCAGCACATTAAAAAGCAGAGACATTACTTTGCCAACAAAGGTCTGTCTAGTCAAAGCTATGATTTTTCCCGTAGTCATGTATGGATGTGAGAGTCGGACCATAAGGAAAGCTGAGTGGTGAAGAATCAATGCTTTTGAACTGTGATGTTGGAGGAAGACTCTTAAGAGTCCCTTGGACAACAGGGAGGTCAACCCAGTCCATCCTAAAGGAAGTCAGTCCTCAATATTCATTGGAAGGACTGATGCTGAAGCTGAAACTCCAATACTTTGGCCACCTGATGTGAAGAACTGACTCACTGGAAAAGACCCTGATGCTGGGAAAGATTGAAGGCAAGAGGAAAAGGGGACAACAGAAGATGAGATGGTTGGATGGCATCACCGACTCGATGGACATGAGTTTGGTAAAGCTCCCGGAGTTGGTGATGGACAGGGAGGCCTGGTGTGCTGCAGTCTAGTAGTAGTGGTAGTGAAAGTCGCTCAGTCGTGTCAGACTCTTTGCAACCCCATGGACTGTACAGTCTATGGAATTCTCCAGGCCAGAATACTGGAGTGGGTAGCCTTTCCCTTCTCTAGGGGATCTTCCCAACCCAGGGATCAAACCCAGGTCTCTCGCATTTCAGGAGGATTCTTTACCAGCTAAGCCACAAGGGAAGCCCAAGAATACTGGCGTGGGTAGCCTATCCTTTCTCCAGGGATCTTCCCAACCCAGGAACTGAACCACAATCTCCTGCATTGCACGCAGATTCTTTACCAACTGAGCTATCAGGGAAGCCCATGCTGCAGTCTATGGGATCGCAAAGAGTCGGACACAATTGAGCAACTAAGCTGAACTGAACTGACAATGGAAAGGAAGGAATATTGTTTTTATGATGAAATGATTACTGCCCCTAATTTAATATTGTTTTTCCCATGCTAGACCCTGTTTGAAGAACTTTATGTGGATCAACTAATCCTCACGATAATCCTGTGGAATAGGTACTATCATAATCAGAAGTGAGAAACATCCAGAAGGAGACAGTCCTGGTGTCTTCAGTGTCACCAAAGCACAAGGTTGAATCTGCTCATTCCTGTATGTCTCCCCTGGTTTTCTGGCCTCTGCAGACAGCATATCTTGGATCTCAGTTGCCCAGAAGCTGAGCTGCTCTGGGTGAACTGGGACAAAATTAGTCTCACCTTCTTGTCCTTTTCTCTTCTTGGTGCCTGCTGAGGGATCCAATTCACATGCTCCTCTTGTTTTTCCTCTTATCAAAACTAACTCTCTTTTCACGTTCTCACGTTAAGACAAGTGATAGGCTGATAGTCCAAAGACTTGGTTTGAGACCTCCATCCCTGGGTTGGGAAGATCTCCCTGGAGAAGGAAATGGCAGCCCGCTCCAGTATCCTTGCCTGGAAAATCCCACAGACGGAGGAGTCTGGTAGGTTACTGTCCATGGGGTGGCAAAGAGTCGGACACGACTGAGCGACTTCACTTTCACTTTCACTTTTCTATCTTAAATGCTATGTATTTTGGATAAGTTACTGGATGCCTCAGAGTCTGAAATTCATGTGTAAATTTTAGTCCACTCAGAGTTTCTGAGCATTTTTGTCAGAGAGAGGGGAGAGAGGAAGACTGGTATGCATTAAGACAATGAATGCATGTTGTCTCAGAAAACTGAAAGGAGGACACTGGTTAAATCACCAACGTTCACTCTACCTCTGGGCTAGACTTGGAATGGCAAACACCACCTGAAATTACCAGCTTCCATCTCTTATGGTGTTATACGTCAGTATAGGGAAATGCACTTCTAAGGGTCCAAGGGTTCTAAAATTCAAGGTTAGAGTTTTGACTGTTGATTTCCTCTAGTTGGGTGCAACGATTTACATTAGGCAGAGTACCCAGTGATTTTCACTGTGATAAAAGCCTGCAGTGAAGATTTTCAGTGTCTTATGCATATTTGCTGCTCCTAAGGAATAAAAGGAAAGAGAAGCCGTCTATAGAGGGATGTTTGTTTGCTTTCACTGACTTTTATCACCCAGAATAATCCCAGTTTGAAAGTCTCCAGCCAGAGGACTATCGAATGTGATAATAAAAATGCAACATTTATTTTCTGCTTTTTCAGAAACTGGCTATTTTGACCCTATTTAAAGCAATATTAGTGCTTTCAGAAAAATGCTACTAGGTGACATGCATGTAATTTGGCCTACCACTTTAAAAATTACTCTAACTTATAGTTTAGGAACTGTTATGTTTATGGCATGACTTTAAAAAAAATAAGGAATGAATAAAAAGGCTTAGTGGAAAACTACAAATTTCTTTTTACCCGAGGCATTTTAAGCTTGAGAAAGTGAAAGAATGCATTTGTTATTTTGACCTTTTACATACCTATTTGCCTTGCAGGTTGCATTAGTGATTCTTCAACATCTACTAAAATTGCTAGCAGTTATGTGTATGAAGACATTATTTCTCAGCCATTTCTTTGTCCAGCTCCTTATGAAGGAGACATTCTGTTGTTCTGGTTCAAAATATTAGAATCAATTGGAGTTAATTGTTTTCCGTATCACCAGGTAAATATCTACTCGGTATAAAAGCAGGAATGGCTGCATTTTATTGAACAACTCTCCAGATTTTCTGCTGCAAGAGCTGCATATATATTATTTATAAATTCCCAACAACTCTGCAATGCAGTTACTATTACCCCCACTTCACAGAGAAGAAAATAGAGGATTTGAGCACGTAAGATGCTTGATTGAGATCACACAGCTAGCAAGTTATAGAACCTGGAGTCAAAGACCAGATTTCTCTTCTTTCTCATTCACCATAATTTACCAAGCCTGTTTAGAATAAGAAAAGAGAGCCCTGCAAAAAATAATTGATATGAAATTTCCCAATGCAAAGATGCGTCTAAGTTTCTCTAGTTAGAGGGCATTGGCAGAGTAGAGTTAAAATAATTTGGGCTTTGAAATCTACTAGACCTGGATTCAAAATCGGCTCCACCACTTGACAAGTATGTGGCCTCAGAGAAGTTACCTAATATCTATAACATCACTTCATTAAATTGGGAAGATTAAATAAGATAAATCTCATAAGTACTGAATGCATTATTTATACCTGGTGTGGACTTAATAAGTGGTATATCTCTTTAGCCTACTTTTTTTTTTTTTAAGAACATAATTCTAAACTGCCTAAGCATGTAAGTATTCTAAAGTAGCTGTCTCATAACTTGCCAAGGTCACAATTACTGCATTTCTTTTGTTTTGTCACTTATCAGCAGGAACATAAACCACCTTTTTACAGGGATTTGTAGGATTTGTAAGAGGACCGTCTTACAAATCATGCATGTGTGAAAAGAAACAATTCTTTTTTTTACCATCAGAAAAATAGAGGCCACTTTCCTTCCTCAGATGCACAAGGTTTCTATTATGTGAAAGCAGATTGAATGTGAGTCCAACAAGATTTGGCACAGGGTCTAATAGGAACTGAAATGGAACTGGGACTCAACATGATTTATCACAGTAATTTTTATAAATACCAAAATGGAAAACTTTGTTGTGCTGGAATGAAAAAGTGAATTGACTGTCCCATTAACGATCCGTCAGTACTTTTCATAGGTCATTTGAACTGAACCAAAAGAATGTTAAAAGAACTTGAAATGCTGATTTCTATAACTACTAAACAAAATCTGACCAACACCCATAAACGTAATAGGATTAGGCAGCAGCTGCTTTGAATAGTGGACAAAATTGCTTTTCTAAAAGATGGTGGAGAACTGTATTTACTGGGTCCAGGAAGAAGTGTCCATTGAATTCACTGAAGAAGTTCATGAGAAGGGAAAGCTTGGCAGAGCTGAGGGTGTACACAGGCCAAGACCAAAGTGCTATTTGCAGAGAGGGCTCTCCAGGGGGGACTCACTGCTCTCTCCCAAACGGAAAAGCCCGTGAAGTTCTGTGCTATGCAGAATTTTCTTTTTCTTTTTTTAACTCTTTACCCCACTGTACTTTCTGGCCAATTTGCAATGTTCTGCTGCATGGAATTTTTAATCTTCTCAGTTCCATACTTTTGTCATAATTAAATTTTGAAATGACAATATTTTCATGTATATCCCACTAGAATAGTCTTTCACTCTAACTGCTGACTTTAAGAAACTCGATGACATTAGGAAGTAAAATCTATCTGGATTCTACATAGGCATTTATGTATTTACACAATGTTAGTGAAGCAACATAACTGCAGTTTTCTTCTGGCCAGCTGCTCTGTCAGAATGAGGATGATGCATAGCTCTTTCAAATGCCTTAGCTTACAGGGGAATTTTCATACAAAGAAAGGAGAGAGAAAACATTTTATTGGGTACATATGATGTGTGGGATTCTATACTAAATGTTTTACTCAACCATCTTCATTATCTGTAAGATAATCATCATCTACATTATTCATTTGAAAAAACCAAGGTTCCGAGAGGTTCAACAACCTATTCAAAGCACACAGCTAATTAATTGTATATTCTGAGCTGAACTCAGATATTTGAATCTGAGCCCAGACTATTACAGGAAGATAAAAGTACACTTTAAAAGTACACTGGAGTCAGAATACTGAAGTCCAGCTAAGGAATTTATACTTTAGTATTTGTTTTGTAAGTGAGAGAAAATTATTCAAGATAATGAGGAAGGAAATGTATGAGTTTTCTGGGCTCTCTCAACCCAAGTCTGAGTGCCTTTCTTTTTTCTGTATTATCTTCATCTTGTTCATGGAAAACCTATCATTTCAGTCATCTATACTCTTCTGTCTTATGCGGAAACTTCTCTTATTAACTCTGCTTAATAAATCAAGAAAAGGAAGTACAAAGAAGTAAAAGAGTTTGCCTAAGGTCAAAGCTAGGCAGAGATAGAATTAGAACTCTGGTCTCTCTGGACTCGTTCTTAATCACAGAGCATAACTCCGTGCATCTATGTATATAAACATGTACGGTAATAAGTATTTGAATATAGAGACCCATATGAAATTTCAGCTTACTATAAACCCCACTGTAAAAATTTTTTCAAAACACTATATATTTCAGGTAGGGAATATCCAAAGTGCCATGATGACCTATAACATAAGGAGATCAGCAAAAACAAAGGAATACAAATAACTGTTGCAATCACCAAGCTGAAGTCATGGGATGCGAAAGATTATTGAACTCTTTCACAAATATCTTAACAGGAGTGCCTCTGTATTGATGCTGACTCTTCATCATTTTTCTCAGCTAATATCATTGCTGCACAGAATATCATAAAGTTTAGAAATAAAGAAAATAATTTGAGAATGCTCCACAGGAAAAATAAGTTCATTTCAAGGAAAAGTGGATTTTTTTTTCTACTCGTTTTTGCTTCATCATGGCACATTAACTTGATGAAAATTTCCCTTGTGGATATGAGGAATTGTTTTGACCCTATGTACTTGTGTATTTATTTTGATGGCTCTAAATTTAGCAAAGCATTATTGTCATCATTGATCCTAGAGAATTATTCACCTGTTAGTGAGTCAATAGCTGTATGGGTTTATGGTATCATGAGAGATATTGACTGTCAAGTTTATTTACAGTAATTGATAATTTTTAATTGTTCTCTATTCCTATTCCTAAAATAGCTAAGCAAAGATGATCACAGGGTAAAGAAACTGTGCATATAAGTGAGAGGGGAAAGGGGTTAGGGTTGTGTACTTGAGTAGACATGCTGCTGTTAAGTCGCTTCAGTCGTGTCAGACTCTGTGTGACCCCAGAGACGGCAGCCCACCAGGCTCCCCCGTCCCTGGGACTCTCCAGGCAAGAACACTGGAGTGGGTTGCCATTTCCTTCTCCAATGTGTGAAAGTGAAAAGTGAAAGTGAAGTCGCACAGTCCTGTCTGACTCTTAGCGACCCCATGGACTGCAGCCTACCAGGCTCCTCCGTCCATGGGATTTTCCAGGCAAGAGTACTGGAGTGGGGTGCCATTGAGTAGAAATAGAACATGCCTAAAGGCCCCTGCCATGCCATGCTAAGTCATTTCAGTAGTGTCCAACTGTTTGCGACCCCATGGACTGTTGCCCACTAGACTTCTCTGTCCACAGGATTCTCTAGGCAAGAATACTGGAGTGGGTTGCTGTGCCTTCCTCCAGGGGCTAAAGGTCCCTAGAATTGTTCTAATGCTGGCAAAACCATAAGTAACCCGCAGGATCCGAGCAGACTGTTGTCTCCCAAGGGAAGTGTGCCCTGAGTGAAGTGGTTCCCTTCCTTCCTTGTCTCTCCATCCTGACTTACCTCCACCACCTGTCACAGTAGATGACCTTCTTCCTATAACAGTGACAGATACAGAGTATGCACTCAATAAGTATGTCAAATTACTGAATTATTTCATGAGGGTGTTTCCGCTTTTTTACCATGAGCCCCTTAAGTATAACAATGATGTGTGTATATGGACTTTGCATGCCTAGAGGATTACTTCCTGCCTGGATCTTCACACATGCTCAGTGGATGTTTTTGAGAAGTAGGATGGGAAAAGTAAGACTCTGAAGACAGTCAGCCTGTGTTCAAATTCTAGCTCTGCTATTGACTAGTCTTGTAACCTTGGGCAAGTTACTAACTGCTCTGTGCCTCAGTTTCCTCATCTGCAAAAATGAGATAACAGGGAACTTATACGATAGCTGTGAGAATTCTATGTGCTTTTATATGCAAAAATACATAATTTTTTTTTCTCCAGTGCAGATGGTCCTTGCAGGTAATGACCTGCCTTCAGGTAATGAACCCAGATTAAATTCTTCCTATCTTGTAATGCCATCATCCTAAATACCTGGTATCTAAGATTCTATGGAAGGGGAAGAAAGAGGATGATGATATCTGGAAGTTTTTCTTAGCACTAGGCCTGGTAATGACAAGCAAACCATTCTCAGGACTCATCCTAGATGCCAGGGGACTGGCTAACAGAGCTATCCTTACATGCACTGGCATAAAGTGAACCAGTTTAACATTCTCTCTGGGCTTCCTAGGTGGCACTAGTAGTAAAGAACCCACCTGGCAGTGCAGGAGATGTGAGACACCTGGGTTCGCTCCTTGGGTCAGGAAGACTGGAAAGACTTAAATAGAGGCTAGCAATCATTTATAAGGCCAATGCTCTAAAATCTTATAAGTAGGTGTTAATAGCTGCGTAGTCTAGTTTCAGTTGTTTAAGTACCACTGTTTTACTTTTAAATTCAATTGTTTTCTACATGGCCCTGTAGGTAATTCTGGCACCACTCTGCCACCATTGATGTTTCCAGTCCACCTGAGGCCTTTAAACCTGAGGTCACAAAGACCTACTGAGGGAAGTCCGGTGACATACACGAACAACAGAGCAGAGGTGGTGGGACTGCAGGGCTCTGCGGAGCAGCACCTGCTCCGCGAGGCCCCAGAGCAGCAGTCAGCAGGAACACCGTCCCAAACTGGCCCAGGTCTCCAATTTTCCTAATCAAAGCCAAAAGTTCAGCTTTCTATGTGAAATCTTCCAAAATTAAAATGTTGGCAACTACTTTAAAACCCAGGGTAGGCAAAATATATGTTTTCTAATGAAAGAATAGACTTTTCAATGAAATGTTAAGGTAATATGTTAAGCATATTACCTTAAAGAAATCTGTGAAAAGGATATGTTGATGTTATTTAAGAGAGTGAGTGAAAAATGCCTGAGAAAATGGTATGGAAGCAAGACAATTAAGGTGTATAAAGAAGGCAGTCAAAGGGTGAAAGCCTATTTTACATGTCTGTCCCCACACTGAGCCCAGAGTATGGGTCCGATTCTGCCACTCCATCCCCAACTGTGTTCTTCCTGACATGGGGTTATGACCCCTATTATAGGATGGTGGTTAAGTGCCTAGACTCTGGAACCAGTCTACCTAGGCTTAAAGACCAACACTACAACTTAACTGGCTGTCAACCCAGTTCCCCCATTAGTAAACTGAGGATACAAGTGGTATCCATTTCAAAAAATCGCTGAGTGGTGACAATGAGCAGCTACTGCTGCTGCTGCTAAGTCGCTTCAGTCATGTCCGACTCTATGCGACCCCATAGACGGCAGCCCACCAGGCTCCCCTGTCCCTGGGATTCTCCAGGCAAGAACACTGGAGTGGGTTGCCATTTCCTTCTCCAATGCATGAAAGTGAAAAGTGAAAGTGAAGTCGCTCAGTCGTGTCCGACCCTCAGCGACCCCATGGACTGCAGCCTACCAGGCTCCTCCATCCATGGGATTTTCCAGGCAAAAGTATTGGAGTGGGGTGCCATTGCCTTCTCCGGACAATGAGCTAATATGCATAAAATACTTAGAACAAGCCTCATGTGTAGTAAGTGTTCAGTATACCTTAGCCATTACTTTTTTTCTTATTACCTCTGGCTTGTGGGTTGAATTTGAAAATTGTGCCTCCAGTTTGCATTTTTTGCTTTAAACCAGAGCAATTGGGATTCAAATCAGAAAGCCTTTAGCAGCCTGTTAAATGAATCATTAGCAAATAGCCTAGCTTCCTGGGAAATGCTGGGCACTTCTTGCTTTGCTAGGCCCCACCCTCTCCTACCCTCTCTCTCTGCTCCTTGCTTTAATACAGCTTCTACCTGGCTCTTTTCTGTGGTCATAGCTCACATTTTCAACTCTAGCCTTACTTTTTGCATTGACAATTTATTTTTCTGCTTTGAACTCAATCTCCCCTAGATAAATTGAGTTCAAAGACCACCATGTCCCCTGACCTCTCACCCCTTTTGACCATTACTACTGATTACTGGCCTGCCAAGCTGAAACTATCAGAAGAAATAAGATGTTAGGCAATTCATCCAAAGTCATGTAGCCAATAAGGCAAGGAACTAGGGTTTGAACCAGATCCCATGACTATAATCAGGGATCTCAAACTTTCAGCCATACTGCAGTCTATCTCTATTTTGCTAAAGCAGAAATGTGAGCCTCAAGCAATGTGAGGGGTGGCTTATGAGAACAAACCACTTAAATAGGAAGTCAACCTCACCTCAGGAGTTATATTTCAAGGAGCCTTTGCTGTTCTAAGATCATTATGGAGGTGTACAGAATTCCCGAGCGGTGACAAAAGCTTTATTTTTTACGACAAATGCCCATACAGTGAAAGATCAAGTTTTAGTGAAAGTTAAAAAAAAATGCATGCAGTTAGAATCAGTAAAAGATTTGCATAGGAAGTTGGTGAATCTCAACAGAATTAAAAGGAGATTCATAAAGATCTGAATGTTTCTCTCAGCAAAACCAAGATTCTACACACAGAGTCAAAAAATGATGTCTCACTAGCCAAGTCCTATGATTTTGGGGAGGAAAGAACATGTTATTCAAAAACATTTGAGATCTGTTAAATAGAACGTTGACTCTCCAGTATACCTCAATTGGCATTCTCTTTTTTTGAAATTTGGGCTCACTGGCTTTTATATAGAATAAATGAGTGTGAAGATTTAAGTTTCTATACATAACCTTTTGTATTCCCCCTAAAGATACCCAAGACTTTCTTGGTGGCTCAGATGGTAAAGAATATGTCTGCAATGCAGGAGACCCGGGTTTGATCCTGGGTCAGGAAGATCCCCTGGAGAAGAGAATGGCTACCCACATCAAATTCCATGGACAGAGGAGCCTGGCAGGCTATACCTGTGGGGTAAGAGTGCGACATGACTGAGCAACTAACACTTTCACTAAAGATACCCATTAATTCAGTTATCCTATTGCCTAAATAATATATAATAGCCATTTAAAATATTTTAGCAAAATGCCTTTTTTTTCCAGGAATTTTTAAGCTTATCTTAAAAAGTCATGAGCCTGTAAGAATGTTGTTTGAAGATCAGTGAAAATCTTGTTGGTTCAGATTCAGGCTTACTTCATAGAGTTTACATAGCATATGCCAGGAACAGTGCTAAGAACTTTCACAGACATTTCATTTCTTAGTCACGAAAATTCAATGTGCTTTAATAACATTATCCCCATTTTATAATTTTGGAAACTTTGATTCAAAGAGGTTTAGTCTTTTCCCAATGTCACACCACCGGAAAATGGTAGATTGGGGTTCCTACTTAAGTTCAGGGCTTTTCACCATTTCATGCTGCCTCCCTTAAAAGCAATTTTCCAAAAAAAGTTAGCTAGAAAAGTATCTATCCATTAAAAATGATTCCATTGTCCCTCCATGTACCTTGTCATGACTGGGGTGGAGGAGAGCATCAGTTGTTTGAAATATGCAATAACAATTCCTTGGATAGTAGTTCTAATTTTAGCTTCCTGAGGACCCTGTTTCTTCAGGCAATGACTAATTTGCATGGCAAGTTTACCTCTGAACGAGACACTAGAGTTGAATCCAAGGACATTTAGAATAGTTTCACAGGATGGTTTGGTTTCAGAACTGCATAAAAACTTGCTAAAAATTCTGCATTTATGACACACTATTTATTATATACTTAACCTTTTTATAGTTTTCAAGTGTCTACTGAATTCTACTTCAACACAATAACCATTTATATTTCATAATGATAATGGCAAGAGTGACTTTTTAAAGCTCATTTAAAACTCTTTATTCTTGATAATATCCTTTGCCACTACTTGGCCATTCTCCTGCTAGGTTTTCTAAAAGTATTAAAAAGTGGGGGATCATGACCCAGGTTTAAATCTCACGTCATCAGATGCTTCCATCTACTACCCTCCCTGGTGCAGTCAACTACTAACACTTAGTCCATGTTCCCTAATTTTCTGAAGATTTTTTCTCCTAACTCACTGTCACATCCTCCAGTGCCACTTTATCACAATTCTTGGTGAAGTCTGTAGATCAGAGCCTAGTCAGTAGTAAATACTATAGGCTTTGGGGGCCAAGAGACAAAACAACTTGCTTCTACAACCGAGCAGAAAACTCTTGCCTGCCCCACCCACCCTTTCTTGAATTCAGAATCCACTGTCTTCATTTAGAACACTTCCCTCAGAGACCACACCCTCCTACCTCACTAAGGTGTCTTAGTCTTTATTGGTTCCTCATCTCCTGAACTTCTGAACTCTTAAATGTCCCAAAGTCATTAGGCCTCTCCTACATCACTGTTCTGGGAATCACATCCAGACTCACAACTTAAAATATTATCTTTATACCAACAACATCCAAATTTGTACTGTACTCTAGATTCCTTCCCTGACTTCAGATTTTATTGGATCTAAAGATCAACTTGAGAACAGCTGACATCTTAACAATACTGTTGTCCATAAACATGGCATAACTGTCTATTTATTTTTTTTATTTTATTTTATTTTTTAACTTTACAATATTAGTTTTGCCATACATCAACATGACTCCTCCACAGGTATACTCATGTTCCCCATCCTGAACCTTCCTCCCTTCTCCCTCCCTGTACCATCCCTCTGGGTCATCCCAGTGCACCAGCCCCAAGCATCCAGTATCATGCATCGGACCTGGACAATATACTAACGCATATATATGGAATTTAGAAAGATGGTAACAATAACCCTGTATACGAGACAGCAAAAGAGACACTGATGTATAGAACAGTCATTTGGACTCTCTATTTATTTAAGACAACTTTATTTTCTCTCAGCTATGTGACAATTTTTAAGTTTTTACTATAGAAGTTTCATACCTCTTTTGGTAAATGCATTCTTATGTATTTGATACTTTTAAAAGCTAATGTAAATGGTAATTTTTAAATTTACTTTAATGCATTTATTGCTCTAATATAAAAATATAATTGGTGTTTGTATACTAATCTTTTACCCAGCAATTTTGCTGAACTCACTAGTTCTTGTAAGTGTTTGAACAATCATTTGTTTTTTTGTTGTTTTTTTTTTAATCACATTTGCTTTTAACTTTAGTAGTCCTCCTGATTTGACATTACTTCTATGAAAAGCTCATCGCTACTTCACTATTTACTTTTGTTTTGCTGGGCAGAACTTAGAATAATGTGAGAACATAATCTGGGTGAAGTGCCAAAAAGGACCCAGAGATATAAAATATACAAAGGATTATTCCAGTTAAAAATCTCTTTTTCTAGTCTTGCCTTCCTCGTTTCTCGTTGAGAATTCACTTTAAGGCCTAAAAAGTTCTGGCATATTCCAGTGGAAACTAAGAATTTCCCAGTGGCACCTCTGGAAGTTATTCCAAAATTCTCTTTGGGTACCGGTTGAAAAGGAAGGCTGATCCAGTGACCCAATTCTGGATGTATATCCAAAGGAAATGAAATCATGAATTTGAAGGCATATCTGCAACCCCACCTTTACTGCAGCATTATTCACCATAGCCAGCACAACATGGAAACAACCTAAGTGTCTGATGCTGGATAAAGGCCCACGGAATGATATTTAGCCTTATATAAAAAGAAAGGAAATCAGCCCTTTGTAACAACATGGATGAATCTTGAGGGCATTAATCCAAAGTAACATAAGTCAGCCAGAGAAATGAAAACACTGCATGGTCTCATATACATGTGGAATCTAAAAAAAGTCTAATGTGAAAGTCACGTATCCAACTTTTTGTGACCCCGTGGACTGTCCATGAAATTCTCCAGGCCAGAACACTGGAGTGGGCAGCCTTTCCCTTCTCCAGTGGATCTTCCTGATCCAGGAATCAAACTGGGATCTCCTGCATTGCAGGCGGATTCTTTACCAACTGAGCTATTAGTGAAGCTCTCAAAAAAGTCTAAGGTTATAAAAAAAAATCTAAAATATATCTAAACTCACTGCAGTGGAATCTAAAAGATGCCTAAACTCATTATAACAAAGACATTGATGGTTACAAGCTGGGATAGGAGAAAAGAGGAAATGCTGATGAAAGCGTATGAATTTCTAGTTATAAAAGAAATAAGTTCTGAGCATCCAGTGTCCAGCACAGTGACTGTAGTTAGTGATACTGTATTGTACTTCTGGATTTTTCTGAGTATATCGTAAATGTTCTCACCACTAAAAAAAAAACAAACAACTAATATAACTATGTGAGGTGATGGATGTGTTAACTAAACTTCTGTGGTAATCACTTCATAATATATACATATGCTAAATCATCCCATTTTACATGTTAAACTTACACAATGTTGTCAATTATATCTCATAAACCTGGGAAAAAAGAAAAAGAAAGCTGGGATGAGACACAATAGGGAAAATTTAGCAGGTATGATATTTAGGTTCCTTGGAAACCAGCTTTATGAAACCCAGGCTAATTGAGCCCAGTGTATTCGCTCAACAGATCTTTATTGAGCACTTACTATGTGCAGAGCAATACTAAGCTGGGGACTGGCAATGCAATAGTAAATAAAAAGAAATACACATCACACAGCCCTTTTCCTCATAGGCATTCTGGGGAAAGTAATAAAACAGTAAAGAGGAAAGTAATAAAACAGATTACATACTGTAATCAGTTTGGAGGTATGGAGGTGGGAGGTGGGATGCCAAGACGGGAAAGTGCAGTGTGCCGAGGGACCCCTAACACAGAGTTACAAAACCAGGAAATGCATGGTATACATTTGTCATGTTAGCTGCTAGCCCAGCATCTCTGATGTTTCTTTGAATCCTCAGGAAATGTCCACCCTTATATACATATGTCTTCCCTAAAATAGGACCCAGAAGAGTTGCCACACAGCCTCTTGTGTAACTGGGGCATGGGTGTATTCCCCAGATCACACTAACCAGACTCATCTCTGAAAGATTTTGACTTAGTACTGTAAAAGAGGAATACAAAGGCCCCCATGGAACCATTTGGCCTTCACGGCATCCAAGCCTTAGCAGCTGCACTCATTGGAAAGTCAGGTATAGTCTCAATACTGGCAACAGTAACAGATACAGTTAAAACAGGTCCTAAAGTGAAGTCAAGACTCCAAAATTTTTGATCCATGTAATAACCTTGTCTGCTTAATAAGCCAGCTTTGGTTTCTACCACTTGCAACTAAAAAAAAAAAAAAAACCCCAAATATAAAAGGTTTCCCAGGGTAACTGTTATCTAAACTGAGATGTCAAAAAGGAATGAGTGTTAGTTATGGAAAAAGGAAAAGTATTTGGAGTAGAAGGAACAATATGGTCTAATGAAGAAAGAAAGTATTTGGTGGCCAGAAAGTTCATTCAGGGTTTTTCCATAATAAACTTTTTGGCCAGCCCAATAGTTATGTATTCGGGGGGCCTAAAATAATTAGAAGGCTTGGAAGGTGATGAATGGTGAGAAATGAGACTAAACAAGCAGAGCCATCTAGGATTACACAATCCATTTTAAGAAGCCCTTAGCAAGATTATCTCAGCAAATGGGCAGAACTGAGATTATGGTTGAAGATCTTGCCAAGAACTAAGAGGCTGGAACAGGCTCAGGCCAACTTTATTCCTGTTTGCTGCTTCCGGGAATGCTGTTTTCCTCAAAACTCTCTAGCCAAGGCTGAATCTCATTACCTGTATCTCCAAATTGTGTGTGTGCTCAGTTGTGTCTGATTCTTTGTGACCCCAAGAACTGCACCCCTCAGGCTTTTCTGTCCATGGAATTTTCCAGCCAAGAACTCTGAAATAGGTTTCTATTTCCTACTCCAGGGGATCTTCCTGACCCAGGGATTGAACTGCATCCACTGCTTCTCTTGGCATTACCACTGGGCCACCTGAGAAGCCCTATCTCCAAATTAGATATCGCAAAAGAGCAAGGTGTCTATCATGGAATATTTTCCAACACAGACTAGAAAACTACCTACAAAAGTTTTATCCAACAGAGGTATCCAGTGGATGGACTGTCCACCCAGAACAAAAATGTACAAAGCCTTTTAAATGTCATTTACTCAATATCCCCATCTCAGTGCTTTTTTCCAGGGAACCCAGCTCATATTCTGTTTACTACACCCAGAGACCCACTGTCCATTCCAGACATAGTGCAACAAAATAGCACCAATCACAAGTGCCAATTTGTGAAATATTCTCACAAAGTCGGCCACACTACCTGAGACACCAATGACCATGTGGTTGAAGACCTAAGATCAGTGTGTTCTCAGGATAATGATTGATACTGTTATATAAAAAAAAAGATGCTAGGTCAAATAATATTGAGAGATGCTTGTTGAAATACCTTATGTGCTGAGAAAATGCTTAATGTGCACAAAACCCTCAAAACAGAGATAATATACAGCTTGTTCCAAATTTATTTGATTACTCTCTTGCCCACAAACCCCATCTAAGGTCACGATGTCTCTTTAAATGATCTGAAAGTCACATAAAGTGGAGTCTCAAGCCAGCATTTACCTGAAAGAGAAAAAAAAATAAAGAACCAAAAGGAGCATAACCAAGTGGCTTCCCACCTCAGGTTGATATAGTTTCCCTTTTTTGTGAAAAAGACCTAATTCCACGTATCTAATATTTTTCTTTTTCACTGGTTTTTTTTCACTTCCTTTGAATTACTAACTTCTTCCCTGTGGTGTTGGTCTCCCTCTGTCTTGGAGGAGAAAGTTCCTTCATTAAATTCACATGGTAAATCTACATTTCCCAGGATCCAGATTTTTCACATTCTAATCTGGGTCTGACACATTTTCCAATTAAGATATACACACTTGAATATAAACAAAGGCAGGACCTTGAGGGGAGCAGAGGAAGTTTCTTAATGAGGTCATCTGTTTTAAACAGCAGTTGATATGAATCAAAGATAAAAAAGCTCAGGGACCAAAGATCAATTATAAACCAATGTGGGGTAGGCAGTGATGAGTAAAAGCCCAGACCTTAAAAATGCTTTGAATCTCATCTTGAATGGAAAAGCTACTTCTGGATTATAGCTGCCCCAGCTGAAGGAAATGAATCAGAATCACCTTGTCATCAGACATTGCTGGACCCCAAACAAACAGAAGGGCTCTGCAGAGCCTTCCATATTTGCCTTAGTGGTTCTCAGACTTTAATTAGCACTCAATCCCTCTGCTGCTACTGCTAAGTCACTTCAGTCGTGTCCGATTCTGTGCAACCCCATAGACGGCAGCCCATCAGGCTCCCCCATCCCTGGGATTCTCCAGGCAAGAACACTGGAGTGGGTTGCCATTTCCTTCTCCAATGCATGAAAGTGAAAAGTGAAAGTGAAGTTGCTGAGTCTTGTCCGACTCTTAGCGACCCTATGGACTGCGGCCCACCAGGCTCCTCCATCCATGGGATTTTCCAGGCAAGAGTACTGGAGTGGGGTGCCATTGCCTTCTCCGTCCAATCCCTCTAGGTTTGTCAAAACTGATTACTGGTTTCCCACATTATGAGTTCAAGATTCAGTAGCCTACTCATTTCTATCAAGTTTGCAGGTGATGCTAACAATGCTGCTCTGGGGACCACACTTTGAGAACCAGACCTACATGATAACAAACTACAGCCTAGGGCAAATCTAATGATGAACTTTCTTATTTCCCTTCTTCCTTTTTTTCTTCTCTTCTCTCTCTCTTTTTTAAACACATGAACAGCCTAATACTAAAATGCTTGAGTGCAGACAATTGGGTCAGAGAAACACTGAGTTCAAGCCCAGATATGCCATTCACCATCTAAGGTCCTAAAACAATTCACTAACCCTATGGAAACTCCATCTGTACCATATACAGAACAGGACAAGAACAGCCCCTATCACATGGACTGTTGTGAAGACTGAGTAGGACAAAGCTCTCCTCAGAGACTCTAGCTCATAGGAAAGCACTTAGAAGACTTCCAGGTGGCGCTAGTGGTAAAGAATCTGCCTGGAAAGCAGGAGATACCGGTTCAATCCCTAACCTGGGCAGATTCCCTGGAGGAGGAAATGGAAACCCACTCCAGTATTCTTGCCTGGAAAATTCCATGGACAGAGGAGCTTGGCAGGCTACAGTCCATGGGGTCGCAAAGAGTCAGACATGACTAATCAGCAGCAATAGCAAAGCACTTAATAAGTGGGGATCACAGTGAGTATTGTTTTGCTTATTAAAAAAAAAAATCACTGGAGGTATCCTGCCCCTAAACTCCAAGTACTGAGCAAAGAGAGTCTGGGTGTTTTAAACTGTACCTTTCAAATCTCCAATGGGCAAGACATTAAATCTTCAGCCCTTCAGGACACAGACCAAGAATTACTATAGAACTCATCCCAAAATTACCAAGTTGTTTTTTAAGATTCTTTTTTGACAGAGAAATATATTCTCCAATTACTTTTCCCTTTAAATGATTCCCATCTGCAGTATAAATTGGACTTTGAGGCCTCCAGGCAAAAAATTATAGAAGGGCTTCCTTACCCATTACTAATTGTAAAATAAGTAGGGAGTCCTGTATTTCTTGGGGATCCTCAGATTATGGTGTAAATATCAGTCCTTCCCCATCAGCTTGGTTAGAACACCCTGGTGTGAGCATACCTGGTGTCCTCCAGCCTTACTTCTTAACAGTTTATACATCTGTAATCATTTTTGTTTAATGTTTCTTTTCTCTTGTCAAACACATATTTCATAAGAGAATTATGTTTACTAAGTTCCCACTGTACTGCCTATAAATTGAAAAGTCTATAGTAAATATTGGATGAGGATCAAACCAAATGACCAAATTCCCAAGAATTTGGAACAGCAGAATGAGAAAAGTAATTTCTTTTGTGCATCTACCAGTCATCATGCTTCAGGAATGTATGTATTTAACAAGAGAAAGTAAGATTTGATCCTCCAACAAGCTCTGGCAATTTGATATTGGAATTTCCCACTGAATTAAGGACTTTATTCATCCATTTTAAGAGTCCAATAGAAAAACCCCTAATAAGAGAAATAATGTATTTAACATCTATTTAAGAAATAATGAGGTTTTGGGATTTTATACATGTTGGAAATTCAAGTAATCATACAGCATCTATTTTAGTATCTGGCAAAATTCATTCAACTCAGTTGTATTTTTTTCTATTGAAAATACTGATCTTTCTCCTTGTTACTTTCCTTGGTATATTCTCTTTAATAAGGTTATAAATGTAAATGCGTTTCTGGGCCTTTGTTTTTCTTTTCTTAGTTTAAATTACCTCTCCATTTCACCACAAATTGTGTATTTGGAGTTCCATTTGTGGTCAAAATGCAATTGTTTAATTGTGTAATATGTAATTTGTAATATAATTATGCTGGCCAAATTATTTCCTGGGCTGCTCAATTACTGTGATTACATTTGTTACATTTACAAGCCACATGCTGTTATTCTCCTTTCCCTCTGGCTGCTAAATAGTTTTATTTCACTTTTAGTTCTTAGCTTCAGAGCTTCAAGTGGGTGTCATAAGGAGAAGTGAAATTTGATATCTTGTTTTCTACCATTACAGCCCCACTTGTGTTAATAAAGATGAGAACTGAAGCTGAAAAACCACAAACAACTTTACCATTATGTGTCCACTCAACACTTAGAAAGGGAGATTGATGATAGTGCATTGAAAATTTATCTTCCAGAACATTCCATTTCATACAAGGAAATGACTAACATTTATGGGGTGCTTTCTATGTACCAGCTACTGACTAAGCACTTTACATACATTTAAATATTCATCTTCAGCACACTTGTGTCTTAACCTAGGGTCCACAAAGGGCAGAGCCTGTACACAGGCTTCTGTGAAGGTAGCTTAATTTGGGAAATGAACAAGGAAAGGAAGTGGGGATTAGGAAGGGTGAAACAGGAAAGTGTGGAAAACCAGTCCAAGGATGTGTTGTCTGTAGGATCTATCCTGTAGGCAACAGGAGTACTAACTCATGAAGGCAGCTCTGAAAGTCTGTGCAGAAAGCACCCCAGAACAATCTAAGACTCTGAAGAGAGGAATATTTTCCCCCTGGATTTTGTGACCATAACAAATGTTGACATAACATGCTGCTGACACCATAACACTTTCAGGGCTACAATAAAAGTAGTGAGTCCCACAAGTGCCCCATTTTTCCAGGGGCAAAATGCAGGACGGACAAGGGTCAGCAGAGGGGACCTCTGTCAATTAAACCTAGAATAAGAAGGTAGGCAACATAAAATGAGGTACTAGAGGCCTCCTATACACACTGCTTCCTCTCCTTTTCTTTTTTGCAACATACTTCAAAGACCCTTTATTAATATTCCTATAAATCACCAACATTTTTGTAGCTTTATTGGGATAAAGACCCTGATGCTGGGAAAGATTGAAGGCAGGAGGAGAAGAGGACAACAGAGGATGAGATGGTTGGATGGTATCACTGACTCAAAGGACATAAGTTTGAGCAAACTCCAGGAGTTGGTGATGGACAAAGAAGCCTGGAGTGCTGTAGTCCATGGGGTTGCAAAGAGTTGGACATGACTGTGTGACTGAACTCAACTGAACTAATTGGGATAAAATTAATATCAAATATACAAAAAAACTGCTCATATTTAATGTTGTGTAATTTGGTGAGTTTGGACATATGCTGCTGCTACTGCTAAGTCACTTCAGTCATGTCCGACTCTGCGCAACCCCATAGACGGCAGCTCCATCCCTGGGATTCTCCAGGTAAGAACACTGGAGTGGGTTGCCATTTCCTTCTCCAGTCCATGCAAGTGAAAAGTGAAAGTGAAGTCACTCAGTCGTGTCCGACTCTTGGTGACCCCATGGACTGCAGCCTACTAGGCTCCTCCATCCATGGGATTTTCTAAGCAAGAGTACTGGAGTAGGGTGCCATTGCCTTCTTGGACATATGCATCCACCAACAATCTATCACCACAATCAATATAATTCATTCACATCCCTTTGCTTTTTCTGTTTTTGTGTTTGTGGGATGACCAATTAACATGCTGCTGCTGCTGCTAAGTCGCTTCAGTCATGTCTGACTCTGTGCAACCCCATAGATAGCAGCCCACGAGGCTCCCCCATCCCTGGGATTCTCCATGCAAGAACACTGGAGTGGGTTGCCATTTCCTTCTCCAATGCATGAAAGTGAAAAGTGAAAGTGAAGTTGCTGAGTCTTGTCCGACTCTTAGCGACCCTATGGACTGCGGCCCACCAGGCTCCTCCATCTATGGGATTTTCCAGGCAAGAGTACTGGAGTGGGGTGCCATTGCCTTCTCTGAATTAACATGAGATTTATCCTCTTAAATTTTTAAGTGTACAACATCATATTATTAACTATAGGCACAATGTTTGCACAGCTGGTCTCCAGAACTTAATTTATCTTGTAAAACTGTAACTTTATACCAGCTGAACAATAGCTCCTCATTTCTCCTCCCTCCATCCCCTGGTAACCATGGTTTTATTTTCTGCTTCTATCATTTGACTATTTTAGATAGTCCTGTAATTGGATTCATGCCGTGTTGGTCCTTCTGTGACTGACCTCTCACTTAATAGCATAAGGTCTTTGATTCCATCCATGTTGTTGCCAATGAACCATTCTTGCATCCTAAGGATAAATCCACTCGATTGTGGTGTATCATCCTTTAAAAGTGCTGTTGAATTAAATTTGCATGTATTTTGTTGGGAGTTTTTTTCATCCATGTTCATCATGGAAACTGGTATGTAATTTTACTTTCTTGTTCTGTCTTTGTCTGGCTTTGAGATCACACTCATTTTCAAAGAATACAACTGAGGCTTGAAGACATTGCCTAAGGATATATTAAACAGAACCAGTATCTGGCAGAGTTCGTGATCTTGTATCAGTATGCCAGCCTGTATTAATTTCCTGGAACAGCTTAACAAATCACCACAAATCAGGTGATTAAAAGAAATTTCTGACAGTCCTGAAGGATAGAAGTCTAAAATCAAGGTATCAGCAGGGCCATGCTCTTTCCAAAGGCCCTAGAGAAGAATTCTCAGGTAGCTTCTGGTGGCTGTTGACAAACTTTGGCATTCCTTGGCTTGTGGAAGCATCATTCCAATCTCTGCCTCCATCATCTCATGACCAACTTCCCTTTATGTCTATATGTCTGTGTACAAATTCCACTCTTCTCATAGGACACCAGTCACATTGGATTTAGAAACCACCGAATTCAGTATGACCTTATCTCAATTTGATTACATTGACAAAGATCCTGTTTCTAAATAAAGTCTATGACAGTTTCCAGGTAGATAAAACTTTTGAGGGGACACTATTCAATCCACTACATGGCCCCAGTTCCTCTCCTTTAGACTATTAGGAAATACTATTTTAAACATTTTTAGTTTAATTTATTTATTTTTTGGCTGTGCTGGGTCTTCATTGCTGCATTGGCTTTTCTCTAGTCGCAGCGAGCAGGGGCTACTCTGTCATTGTGCTGCACAGGCTTCTCTCTGCAGTGGCTTCCCGTGTTGCAGAGCATGGGCTCTACGTGCACAGGCTTCCTGGGCTCTAGAGCGCAGGCTCAGTAGTTGTGGTACATGGGCTTAGTTGTTCCACAACATGTGAGATCTTCCTGGGTCAGGGATCAAACCCATGTCTCCTGCACTGGCAGATTCTTTACCAAATAGCCACCAGGGAAGCCCCTAAATGTTTGTCTCTCTCTCTTTTTTTAATTTCATACATATCTCTTTCAAGAATTCAACATTAGGGATGTCTGAATAAATACCCATTCCCCTAGAATAAGATATTTATTGTTCTCCTTCAAAGAAGACTTTGTGTTCAATATGCCTCCAGACCTCTCAAATGTCTTCCAGAAGACAAATCTACTATTGGTTGATCAGGAGCCTTTAAAAGACATCATGTTTGAGTGTGAAGCCAGTCCCAGCCAGAGTTTACCTTGAACCCACCACTGCTGCAAGGGTGGTTGAAGCCATTACGTAAAACAAATGCGCAGGCATTGGAGAAACACCCAGCCCTTTACACTTAATTATCAATCTGAGAAAATTCGTTTTTGTCAAGTTCTGGTAAGTTGGGCTGCTTGAAAAAATTTACAGGGGTTCTAATAGCATTGCTAGTTAGTTAGTGTTAGTTGCTCAGTCACGTCCGACTCTTTGCAACCCTGTGGATTGTAGCCTGCCAGGCTCCTCTGTCCATGGGATTCTCCAGGCAAGAATATTGGAGTGGTTTGCCATTCCCTTCTCCAAGCATCGTTAGTGGTGTCAATTTTGATCATATTCAGTTCGACCAAGTTTCTGTCCTGATTGAGTGAAATGAATCTAGTATTAAAGGTTTTTATGCAGCTATGATTATACATGGCCCCTTGGCTTTTGCATACATTATGTTTAATCCTCACAAACACCCCTGTTGAAACAGTATCATTCCAATCACACCAGGAAACTGAGACTTTAGGAGCATAAGAAATCTATACATGGTTGCAGCCAGTAAGTGGTAAATCGGGGGTTGACATTAGATTTTTTGACTCCAGAACCAGGGTATTCTCCAGTATCAAGCTGCTTTTGCCCTATTCCACAGATATCAAATGCCTTCAATCATGTTGTTTAGGGTTCACTATTTCTTGCTTTCAAAATATTTCCATAAAAATATAAATACATAGAAGATTATGAGCCAATTTAATAGTAGCTATCAACCCTCATTGAGTTCCCTTCCATAGAGCCAAGCATCTTTATACAAGTGAGGTTGGAAATATTCTTCCTAGTATAATGAAATCCAAAGTCAGAGAGTCTAATTTACTTGCCCAAGTAGATGACAAAGGTGAGAAACATTAGGCAAGGATACAACTCAAGCCCTGCTTACTCTAAAGCCTTTTCTCTCAACTACTTCACATAATGATTGTCAACATCAAAGCTTTAAACAAACAACATAGGAGCTTCATGTAAGAGTTTATTTTAAGGGAATGGCGAAGACTTTATGCAGAGCTGATATTAGAGATAAGTCTGAAAGCATAAGACAGATCTGATAGCAAATGAACAGTGAGAGGAGTCTGACTACTCACTCATTTATCTGCTCATTCATATGTGTTCTATGGAGCTAATACTCTGTTCCAAAGACTGTGCTGGTGCCCAGATGAACACAATAGCCACAATCTCTGCCCTTGTGTGGCTTGTAGCTCCTGGGAGAGAAGACAATAGTTGAACAAAAACACTAGTAACTGAACTCATGGCCAATTCTTTGAGTGCTGTGTAGGACACAAAATACACTATAGAAAAATAACAAGAGGGGATTTTACTTAGTGAGAATCAAGGATGGCTTCTTTGAGGAAGTAACATAAAAAACTGAGCCCACTTCCCTGGCAGCTCAAGCTGTGAAGAATCTGCCTGAAACACAGGAGACCAGGTTCAATCCCTTGTCAGGAAGATCCCCTAGAGAAGGGAATGGCTCCCCATTCCAGTATTCTTGTCTGGAGAATTCCATGGACAGAGGAGGCTGGTGGGCTACAGTTCATGGGGTTGGAAAGAGGAGCACGCAACTGAGCAAATTTCACTTTCACTTTTCAAACTTTTAAGAATGGAGAGAAGATTGTTCCAGTCAGAGGAGTCTACAAAGCTCTGAGATGAAGAAAGAAAGTCAATAAGAGGGACCCTGGTGTATAAGTAGGAGAAAAGCCCAACAATTGCCAGGAAGCAGGCCACTCAGGGCCTCTGGGCCACGCTTGGAAATTTCAGTTTCATTCAGAGGACAGTAGCAAGCCATTAAAATGTTTCACCAGACAAGTGAAATTCTCCAATTTTTATTTCTATGTCAATCTGGCCACTCTGTGGAGAACAGATATGGGAAGGCCAATTAAAAGGTTATAGCTGTGATCCATGTAAAAGTACTGACGGGTTGTCAGGGTGGTGGCTGTGGAGATGGCCAGAAGGAGAGGGATGGTTTTAAGACAGAACTGACAGTTTGTGCTGATGGATGAGATATGGGAGGAGGAGAAGGAGAAACAAAGAGACAGGAATGAAATCAAGGACGGCCCCAGCTTTCTGAATTGAACAACTGAGTGCGGGGCATTTACCAAGATGGGGAAGAGGCAGTAGGGATGCAGCAGATGAGATGGGTGTGGCAAATGCCTGTGGAGTGGTGAGGAGAATGAAGACATCTGTTGCTTATGGGGACTAATTTGTTTGGATGTAAAATGACATGCTACCTCTAAGATAACTGTACTGAATGAAAACAAGTCATAGCAGCACATGTCAAGTAAGGAGTAAAATGGCTGAGTTACACCCTGCACTAAATTCGCATTCGGCTCCCAAGCCACCCTCACCTAGCTCAGATGTCCATTTGGCATGACCTCCTGGAGTATCCACTGATGATGCCAGAATAGATTCTGCATATAAACAATAAAGAAAATAATAAAAAAAAATTAACAATGCAGAACTGCAGAATGAACTCAAGTTCTGAATGGTAGACACACGTGTTTGACAGTCAAGAGGGAAAACCATAAGAAGCAGGAATACCTTCTGAAAAGAGAGGAGAATAGCAGAAGAAAACTTTCTACAGACAGTGACATACATACTTGCCTTGTAAAAGGATCAGAATTAACCAGGGGAGAGGACAATAAACAGCATTCTTGGCAGAGTGAAGAAGAAGAACAAAGATGGAGGCACCGTGTGTTTGGTATATTTCTGTGACAGCACATGTGGCTCTGAGAGCAGGCAGAGGGAAGGATTTGGGGTGGAGGGGATAATGTGTTTAAGTTCAGGTTGTAACAGTTTATCAGTGCTATGCCATATTATTCATTCTACTTCTAACCAACAATATATGCGCCACCATATATTAATATATATATGGTATATGGATATTTATCTCCCATCACCTTTTATTTCTCCTCTTTCTCTCTCTCATATACACACACACACATACAGTTCTATGATGCTGTTTTGCATCTTAATGTTGCTAAAGCCTCCTTGTCTGTACCTGGAGACAAGAAAAGTAAGGGAAAGAAAGGTTATGTGGATAAATTGTTCCCGAATGCAGCTAAAGATAGCTCTGAACAGGTGGATCTCGGTGACGGCAGCTTTTGCAATTCAGAACATCATTTCTTTCCCATTTTCATCAAGACCACCCAGCCAATAGTCTTTATCCCTTCAAATCATTCTAACATCATTGCCAGATTCATCTTCTGGGGAAAATCAAGTGAATATCACACCATTCCCCTGTTAAGAACCTTACCCTAGTTCTCTAAGCCCATCAAGGAGCTCCTGCAGTTCTCAAAAGCCACAGAGCCCACTAGAGGGTAAATCACTATAAAGGGGAAAAACTCCTCTTAAAATTTTAAGATGAAATGGAAATATACAAGGAAGGGAGTCGAATAAATACATTCACCTGGATCTGACTCACATAGTATTTATAGATAAGAACATGTTTGATGGTCTTTGAACTCATGGTGGGGGATGATGGCCTGGAAGAGAATTGTCTATCAATACAATCATTTAATGTGTTTGTTGCTTTGGAAGATGATATGTGGGAGGAAACCTGAGACAGGTGGTTGTACTATATTTACACCTCACTGCTGTTTTTCCTTCATAATCAAAAGTGACACTACCAGGGATAACTGCTATCTTCCGGTGCAGGTGTGAGCAAAAAGGCTGCTATGAAGCCCCCAAGCACACTGCCGGCCCCTAAAGATGGAACCTTGATTGGTGGCTCCTACAGCAGTGCAGTCCAGTAGAACCTTCTGGAGTGATGGATGCGTTCTCCCTCTGTGCTGTCCCACTGTGTAACTGTGAACCACATGGAGCAACTGAGCAGTGGAACTGTGGCTAGTGCCACCGAGGAACTGAAATTTTAATTTCATTTAATGTAATTAACTTACATTTGAATCGGCACTTTTGGCTAATGGTACCACATTGAACAGCATAGTTCAACACCTTCCAAGGCCCTTTCTTCTAGTTCTGTGTCTCCTCTTTGTGTGTGTGTGTTTTATGGGTGGTTGTATTTGTTTTCAGAGTCTGCTGAAACAAATAACGACAAAGTGAGTAGCATAGGGCTTCCTTGTTGGCTCAGTGGTAAAGAATCTGCCTGCAAAGCAGGAGCTGCAGGAGATGCAGGTTTGATCCCTGCATCAGGAAGATTCCCTGTAGGAGGGTATGGCAACCCACTCCAGTATTCTTGCCTAGAGAATCCCATGGACAGAGGAGCCTGGCAGGCTACAGTCTATAGGCTCTCAGAGTCGGACAAGACTGAAGTGACTGAGCATGCACGAGTAGCATGTAACAACAGAAACATGTTTACTGTCGTGGAGCCAGAAGTCCAAAGTCTAGTTGTCAGCCCCGGTTCCTTCTGCAGGATTTAAGGGCGAGTCTATTGCATGTCTGTCCCCAGGTGCTGGTGGCTGGAAGGAATCCTTAAAGTTCCTCAGCTACCAGGTGCATCATTCCCATCTCTGCTTCTGTCTTCACATCGCCTCCTCCACTGTCTCTCATTCTGTGTCTCAAGCCTTCCTTTCTCTCTTATAAAGAGACATGTCTTATGGACTCTGTGGGAGAGGGAGAGGGTGGGAAGATTTGGGAGAATGGCAATGAAACATGTAAAATATCATGTAGGAAACGAGTTGCCAGTCCAGGTTCGATGCACGATGCTGGATGCTTGGGGCTGGTGCACTGGGACGGCCCAGAGGGATGGTATGGGGAGGGAGGAGGGAGGAGGGTTCGGGATGGGGAACACATGTATACCTGTGGCGGATTCATTTTGATATTTGGCAAAACTAATACAATTATGTAAAGTTTAAAAATAAAATAAAATTAGAAAAAAAAAATAAAAGAGAGAGACATGGGTGTTGGATTTAGGGTCAGTCCTAAATCCACAACAATCTCATCTCAAGCTCCTCAACTTAATTATATCTGCAAAGAGCCTGTTTCCAAACAAGATGATGTTGACAGTCACCACGGATTAGGACTTGGACATGTCTTTTGCAGGGACAACATGCAACCCTAACAGCAGTATTCTGGCACTTTCTTCCACAATAAGGCTTTTATATACTTGCATAAGGACACAAGTCTTCCCAGGTGGCTCAATGATAAAGAATCTGCCTGCCAATGCAGGAGACACAGGAGATGCTGGTTCCATCCCTCTGGTTCAGGAAGATCCCCTGGAAGGGGGCATGGCAACCCACTCCAGTATTCTTGCCTGGAGAATCCCATCGACAGAGGAGCCTGGAGAGCTACAGTTCATGGGGTCGCAGAGTCAGACCCGACTGAGCATGCATGTACACATAGGGACACAAATTGCTTTCCCAAACAACAGTTTGCATGCTTGTCCTCATGGTATCCAAAACCACATGTTTCTTTCCCCCGGGCCAATCCCTCTTCATGCTACAGCCTTCCTTGTTGAACTATTTTGATTCTTTTACATTCAATCAATTACATTTTTAGGTATTTTCCAATATTAAAAGTGAGTCACTTCTTGGAAATAAAAAACAGTGAAACAGAGGTTCTCAGGACACTCTGAAAACACTCACTATCTCTCCTGCCCTTCTCAGATCCTTCACTTGGAAAAAGATTAAGTGTTATGCAAATGGCGCCCAGCTTTGTTCCAGGCATCCGCAGGTGAGATTCCTTCTTTCTCAGGTGCTGGAGGACATGTGGACACTTTCTGCCTCTCTGTGTGGGGAGGGACAGTCACAGACACTGGAAAATTGTGGTTCCAGGGAAGAAAGGTGCCCTGCCCCATCCCTAGTCCCCGGGGGTGGAAGCCTTTGGTGGGGTAAGATCTGGCATAAGCCCTGTTGTCTCCTCTGAGGTAGGATGAACAGGCCAGTTGGCTCTGTTCTTGGTAACGACTATATATAGCAAGCTGGCACAGTTTTTAGACAGAGATTTCTCACAAGAAGTTGGCAAACATTCCATGTTTCCTTTGCTGCAATATGTAGAATTGATATTTCTGACAAAATTGCTCACACATCTTAGTGTAACCTGTTTAGTAGTTACACTTTGTTATTCTTTTTTCCCAAGCAAAAGGAAGAAAATGATTAATTATATGGTTTTGGAGGCTGGGGAGGGGAATCTGACCACAGGCCCCCTGGAAAATCAAGGCCTGACAAATTGTCTTTGCTGGCATCTCTCACAGCAAACCTATCCAGCGTCCCACCCATCCTTGAATCACAACCACATACCCACCAGTAATGCTGGAATTGAAAGACCCCAACTAGCTCAGAGCTTCCACCTTTCCATTCATTCTGCAGCACCCTACCAACTTCATCTTCTAAAATACAAAGGCTAATATGTAAATATTAGCATCCAAGTGAAAGGAAGGTCCTTGGCAAATAATATACTTTTCCCCCCTCACTTTGCCTTATATTTGAAATATTTAACTAAATATTTTAAAATAAATTGATAAATATTAAACTGAGTCTCATATAATATTGAGGACTAAAGCCACTCCCTCACACATAATTAAATGATTAAATTGATTTTTTTTAAACTTCATTTAAAATTAAAAAACTTGGAGTTCCCTCAAATTCCAAATTCCTTTGCCCAACACTCAAGATTCTAAAGCTTCACACTCTCCTTTCACTGATTTCATCTCTCAATTCTGGCCTTTAGAAATCATATTATTCTTGTGTAGTTATCAAACAACTACCATTATTGTCAATGGCTTTATGAATTTTCTTATTTAGTTTTAAAAACTATCCTATGAGACGGTTGTTACTTTTCCCATTTTACAGATGAAGAAAAAGATATTTAGAAATGTATTTTTGTTCAGAATCACATAACTGATAAATAGAAAAGCAGGAGTTTGAAGCCATTTGATATCAAAATTCACATTGATAACCTAAGCACAACTTCAGGCACAATTATTGTTGCTGTTCAGTCACTCAGTCATTTCCTACTCTTTGCAACCCCATGGACTGTAGTCTACCAGGCTCCTCTGTCCATGGGATTCTCCAGGCAAGAATACTGGAGTGGGTAGCCATTCCCTTATCCAGGGATCTTCCCAACCCAGGGATCAAACCCATAAACAAAGGTAGTGTTCAAAATCCAGAAATTATCTTTGGGTGTAATCAGGTACTATCCCAGTCTGTTCTGTCCTGACTCCCTGCTTTGGAAGGTCCTGTCTTGAGTTTATGAATACTGTAATTCCCCTGAAAGCCAATGGCAGGGATTCTGTTTGCTATTGTTGCATAATAAATTATCCCAAAACTTACCAGCTTAAAATAACATTTTATTATACTCACATTTCTCTGTCTGAAATTCAGACAAGGCACATGGACATGGCTTATCTCTGCTCCATGACATTTAAGACTTTACTTGGAAAGACTCAAAGGCAATGTGGTGACTCAATAGCTGGAGATGGAATCATTTGAAAGTGCAACTATCTGTCCAAGATGGCTTACTAGCAAGACTGTCCACTGATGCTATCTGTCAGCTGGGCATTTAGCTGGGCGTATTGGCCAGAGCACCTATGCATGGCCTCTTCAACATGGTTTGTGTAACTGGACTTCCTATATGCAGACTGGCCTTCCTAGAATGAACATCCCAAGAGAACCAGAAGAAACTGCATGGTCTTCAGATGCAGGAGATGTGGGCTCAATCCCTGGGTCAGGAAGATCCCCTGGAGAAGGAAATGGCAACCCACTCCAGTATTCTTTCCTGGGAAGTCCCATGGTTGGAGGAGCCCAGTGGGCTACAGTCCATGGGGTTGCAGAGTCAGACACAACTTAGCAGCTAAACAACCACAAGGAAGTCCTTGGGCCAGTTCATTTCAAAGAGAGGGGACATAGACCCCACCTCTTGACTGAAGGGGTGTCAAAGATTTGCTAACATTTTAAAATCACTAAATCAGTATCACCCATAATGAAAGAAAAATTTTCGTGAGAGGCTGAACACCAGTTCCTGAAATTCAAGTACTGTAGGTGATGTCTACACAAAATGCTGAAGTCATCACAATGAGGCTAGTATTTGGAGCAAAAAGGAAACCTATCAACCAGTTGTCAAAGTCTTCAGAAAAGAAATATGAAGGAGTTTCTGGATGGTGGCAACAGGGTGTAGCACATGGCAACAACATGCAGGGGTAGAAGATGTCTTAACCAGACGGTAGTTATTATTTAATATAATCAGGGATAGTCATAATCTGTTTCTTCCTGCCTCCTCAAAGGAGGAGACTTTTTCCTCATTATAGCAGAAGTGCAATGACCTCCCAAGGCAATGGGCCTCCCAGATATGTCATCCTTACCTCTGTTCCCTGTGACATTTGGAAAAAGGAGAATGGCATGACACTCTGAAAGGGCTGCAACAGATTCAGTGTCCTCTGAGGAGAGCCAGGGTTCAGGTTAGGCAGAGACAAGAGAGTTGTGTGATAGCCTCAGAATTATTTTACAATAGAACCCAGGCTCCAGAGGTTCCACTAAAATGAGTTAGGAGGGAAGACAACAAAAGAAGGAAGAGTTATAGAAGATGAAATTTAGCAGTGTTTGTGGTTGCAAGTAAATGGGAAAAAGCACATAGAATTAAATCAAAAGGACATTTATTGTATCTAACAAGAAATCTTGACAGAGACTGGTCTTGGATCCCTTTGATTCTACCAATCTGTCATCTACTATGTGTAGCAATGTCTCTCTTCATAATATAAGTATGTCTGTCCCAGCTACTTGTCACATCCTTGGAAATCAACATATACTCTTGAAGCAAAGTGAGAAGAAGCAAAAGAGACTTTTCTCCTCACTTGCCTTTTTTTTTAAATGAGGAAAGAAAGCTTACGCATAAGCCTTCAGCTGACTACCCTTAAATTCCACTGTCACACTTTCATCCCTACATCAATCACTGGCATAGAGGAAGAACGATCATGCCTTAAAACAGTGATTCACCTCTTAGGCTAGACAGGTTGCTACCCAAACAACAAAATCATGTCAGCCAGGAAAAGGCAATGGCTGCTAGGAAGACAATCAACAGTATCAGTCATGATGATGGATGGAGCTTCAAGGAATGAGATCAGTTCAGTTCAGTCACTTAGTCGTGTCTGACTCTTTGCGACCCTGTGGACTGCAGCATACCAGGCTTACCTGTCTATTACCTACTCCCAGAGCTGCTCAAACTCATGTCCATTGAGTCGGTGATGCCATCCAACCATCTCATCCTATGTCCTCCCCTTTTCCTCCTGCCTTCAATCTTTTATAACATCAGGGTCTTTTCTAAAGAGTCAGTTCTTCACATCAGGTGTCCAAAGTACTGGAGCTTGAGCTTAAGCTTCAGCATCAGTCCTTCAAATGAATATTCAGGACTGATTTCCTTTATGATGGACTGGTTGGATCTCCTTGCAGTCCAAGGGACTCTCAAGAGTCTTCTCCAACACCACAGTTCAAAAGCATCAATTCTTTGGTGCTCAGCTTTCTTTATGGTCCGACTCTCACATCCATACATGACTACTGGAAAAACCATAGCTTTGACTAGACAGCCCTTTGTCAGTAAAGTAATGTCTCTGCTTTTTAATATGCTGTCTAGGTTTGTCACAGCTTTTCTTCCAAGGAGAAAGCGTCTTTTTATTTCATGGCTGCAGTCACCATCTGTAGTGATTTTGGAGGCCAAGAAAATAAAATCTGTCACTGTTTCCATTGTTTCCCCATCTATTTTCCATGAAGTGATGGGACCAGATGTCATGATCTTAGTTTTTTGAAAGTTGAGTTTTAAGCCAGCTTTTTCACTCTCTTCTTTCACATTCATCAAGAGGCTCTTTAGTTCCTCTTCGCTTTCTGCCATAAGAGTGCCACAATGAGAAGATGGAAATGCTAAAACATCAGGAGACTTAGGAAGCCCTCAGTTTACCCACGTGTGAAAAGAAGGGTATGTACTCACTAATCTCCAAGGTCCCTCCAAAGATGAGAGCTGAATCTTCTATCAATGACTTTATTATACTCATACCTTTTCTTTTACCATGGCTATTTCCCCATATTTTATCTATCAGATTATTGGCAGGCTGAAAGCAGGGACCTTGTTTGCTTTGTCTTTATATTCTACATGATCAGTAAATAGCTGAGAGTGAAAGCAAGGCCTAGCACTCTTCAAAGCTTTGTGACTTTGTGAGATCAACCTGGTTTTCTCTCAGTGCTTCCCCAAAGTGAGAGATAAAAACAAGACTCAATCATTGTTTCCCTATGTATTGAGCATCCATCATATAATTGCTGTTCTTGTGGAATCCAAAAAAAGGGTAAGAGCCAATGGCATAAACAACTCTTAACAAAAACAGGCTAGCACATGGAACCCATGCTGCATCTTTAGACAGGAACGACTGTGCTTCTTTCACTGTGACCTGGAGAAATGTATCCTGACAATGGCCTGGACATGGGACAGAGATTTACTTTTCTGTCTGTGGATTGAGTTGTAAAGAGCTAGTGGATGACTGGGACTTCCCTGGTGGCTCAGATGGTAAAAGAATCTGACTGCAATGTGGAAGACCTGGGTTCAATCCCTGGGTGGGGAAGATCCCTTGGAGGAGAGCATAGAAACCCACTCCAGTATTTTGCCTGGAGAATCCCCACAGACAGAGGAGCCTGACAGGCTACAGTCCATGGGGTCGCAAACAGTTGACCCCAAGGCAAGACTGAACAACTAAGCACAGTGGATGACTGAGAGAAGGTGACTGACAGAGAGAGCAGCAATGGAAGAGGAGGAGAGACAGTCTTTTTCAAACATGTCTTTTTTGTGGTATAGAACAACTCACAAATTTGATTATTGTTTGGACTTAGCTAAACCATCATTAGTCAGAGGATTTTTAGTTATGGATTCATAATTTTTAAAACTTGCTGGAGCTTCTTTCCAGTTGGCTGGTTTCCTGTGAGATTCAAATAGAAATGATCAGATAAAATGAATACTTGTTACATTAGAGAATATATGTATTTTAAAATTTAACTCAGTGTTAGAAATTTGATATTACAGTTTCCAAAGAGTATAAGCACAGTTGGACAGAGACTTGCAGAATCCCATAATCTCAAAGATGGAAAAGGCTTTAAAGATCATTAACTCCAACCACTCTCTCAGTGTTTGGATTCCCTCTATCAGCAACCTTGCAACATCATCATGCATTGAAGTTTGAACATCTCCAATGATGGAAAGTTCACCATCTTTCAGGGCAGCCCATTTTATCCTTGGGGTTCCAGGCAATTAAAGAAGTCTTCTTTCCATTAAATATGAATGAATGAATGCTGAATGCTAAGTCAGTTCAGTCATATCTGACTCTTTGCGACCCTATGAACTGTAGCCCACCAGGCTCCTCTGTCCGTGGGGTTCTCCAGGCAGGAATGCTGGAGTAGGTTTCCATTTCCTTCTCCAGGGGGGTCGTCCCCACCCGAGGATCGAAACTGTGCCTCTTACACCTCTTGCACTGTCAGGCAGGTTCTTTACCACTAGCGCCAGGACCCAGACAATTAAGGAAATCTTTCTATTAAATATATGACACTATGAAGCTTTCTCTTAGTTTATCATTTTAACTACTGAGCAAGTTTAATTTTCTTATTTGTGATGGTCCTTCAATTTGGGAACATAGTATGATTTTTCTAAATCTTTTTACTGTCATTCCAGTTGGATATAAATGAGTCTTTCTGTATTCTTTTTAATGTACAGTGCCTACAAATTCTCAAGATTCTTATGTGAGAAAATAAGAGATCTTATCCTCTTGCATCTGAAATGCTCCATGTTTGTAGTTGCTGTATTGACAAGCTATATAATCTGTGGCATTATCAAAATACAACATTGTCTCCTACCTTTCCATTAAAATGTAATCAGTGATGGTAAAAAAAAAAAAAAAAGATTTTTCTTACTCGTAAGTAACAGACATTCCTAAGGTACTTTCAGTTACAAACATAGACTCGGTTCAGTAATGAAAATGTCCACTTCAATACAGGAATCAAAATCATCAACTTGGTCAAGCACTTGGTCCTTTCCACTTCCTCAGCTGGGGTCAGCTTCAGGCTGGAAGCCTGCAGCAGAAAAGGGGAAGTGACTTCTTGCGCTTGTGCTGGGTGGTACTTGGCTTCTCTGTTTCTCCACTTGTCAGCTAATTTCTGACCTTTACACAGTTAGAGTGGATAAGATGAAAGAAAATATCTTCAATCATAACCTGCTGTCTCTCTCTGGGCTTGCTAGGTATTTAATCCTTTTGTGTGTGTGTGGGGGGTGTTTTTGTGCACTTGGGTTGAGAATTCCATCTCTGAAGACCATTTTCCTGAAAATCTCTTGGCCCTACCACTTGTGTCTCTACTTTGACTTGTTGTGCCAATGATTATTACATGAGACTTTTCCTTAACCTCTAGAATCCACATTCTTGCTGCTGGGGACACTCTTCTTACACAGGTAGATGGATTAAACAGGACTCAAGAAAACCTTACATTACCTCTTTCTCTTCTGTGAGGCCCACCTATGGTCCACTCCTCACCTCAACAAACTTTGGGTATACAAACTAGTTTTCTGTAGCCACCCTGAATCACAAAAAGGAAGCTCCAAAAAAGAAGCCCATGTTCTCTGGGCAGAGAACCAAGAGTGGTGATTATAAAAATCCTCAGGTATGAGTCAGGCACGAGTAATTCCCCACCAACACCACCTGGTAGTATAGTGAGCACAGTGAAGTTCTCCAAATGGCTTCATGGACGCTCCCCCCAGGGGAGCTGGCTGGAGACAAAGTTAAAGCTTCATACTGTTTCATACTCATAAATACATAGCATGAGATCTTATTAGCCATCTTATTCTTTCAAGCCATATTGAATGTAGTCTTTGCCATCATCCCTGTGGCAGACAGCCAGTGTTCTTCAAAATCTGCTCTTCCTTTCTTCCTATTAAAAAAGGTTTTAGCTTTCCCATTACCTTAAGTGGCAGGATGCATTTTTCCTGCCTCCCTTGCAGCTAGGTGTGACCCTGGTATTAATTAATTTCTGATCAATAGGATGTAAGCAGAAGTGAAGAGTATCCCTGTCACTCCGTGTGTTTAAAAGGAAACCATGAGGTTCAATTCCAGTTAAGATGGAGTAAGCACACCCCACACTCTTTCCTACTTATTACAACTGAAAAGTCTGGGCAAAGTGTATAAAGCAACTACCAGAGGACTCTGAAAAGTATCTAAGAGCATGAGGACTGAGTAAGAAGTTCAGGACCCCTACACAACCCAACAGTGTTGTTACAGTTTGGTTTTGCCTCTCATATATGTTGACTTGGGCTCTGGATCAGCCCCAAAATGGAATCACAAACAGGAAGCTCCAAAAGAAGCCCATGTTCTCTGTGCAGAGAACCCAAGAGTGGTGGTTACAAAAATCTAGGCATGTATCAAAACTCATAGGACTATACACTGCCAAAATGAACTTTACCACAAGTAAATTAAAAATAACTTTTAAAAACAAAATAATTTTCCCTGAACATTCTTATTCCAATGCTTTAGGAAACTAGCATAAAATGGAGCCATTCTGCCAATGCAGGCAAGGATAACACCCTAGTGGATGGCAAAGAAATGGTGTGTGCAGCACACCCAGCAGTGGACTACTGTCTGGGAGGTCTGCTTTCTGTAGCAACCCTACCTCTATCTTACCTAATCAAATCTCTAATGTTTTTCACCTGGACAACTAAGGTGGGTCTGCTCCATCTATGGTGGGTGGAGGCACCTGTTTTAACCTCAGGCACTATGTCATCCAAGCCAATCTGGGTTGTATTGGATTGAGATTCAGTCATACATTTGCCATGCCTTCCAAGTGAGTCACACCTGAAAATTTAATACTGATAAAATGTTGATAGGATCACAAAGAGAGCCACAGGGCACCACTGACTTTTACTACAAGGAGAAAAGGAGAGAATGGAGAATGCTTACTGAAACATGAAGAACTAATAAAACTTTTCAAGTGGAATTTCTGTCTAGGCTGAAAGCAATGAATTTAATCATCAAACAAATCATTAATCCATCTAATTATGTCAGGTCTAGCTTATTTCCCCCATTTTATCCACAAGAAAATAATGGGAGATTTTTCATTAGTGACTTGCTAAAATGCAAATATACACTGTCTCTTGGATTTCTCTGGCATTCTAGTTTTTGAAAAGGCAAATAAAAAGTTAATTTAGCCAACAAACCTTGTTTTTAGTATGCTAAAATTTGTCTTCATGGTAAACTTCCTCTACAAGGCAGACACACACTATAATGATCAATTCTAAAGTCTGATTCAGGAGCAAGTGTACCAATTTGAGGTTTGCTTAATCTATGCTTAACATTTCATTAAAAAACCTTTTCTGGGATTTCCCTAGTGGTCCAGTGGGTAAGACCCTGCTCTCCCAATTCAAGGGGTCCAGGTTAGATCCTGGGTCAGGGAAATAGATCCCACATGCCACAAATTAAAAATAAAAAAACTTTTCTTATATCCATAGTTTTCTGGCACATCTTTTCTTTGTTTTCATTCTTCAATAATAATCAAAGCAGTTCAATGATCTGAGCTTCCATGTTCTCCACAACCATGAAAAATAATCTAGGTTCACATGCCAAAAAAAAAAAATCATATGTAGTACCTGAGTTTCCTGTCTTTCTAACTCCTTATCCAGCTGAGGTTTCAGACCTTCATATCAGAATTCATTTACTCTTTATCTCATTCACTCATTCAACACATATCTACTGAAAGTCTCCTATAAGAGCCAAGCTTTAATGAAAGTGTTGAAGATCTAGCAGAGAACTGAACAGATAGAATTCTCTCAAGGAGTCTACATTTAATCAAATTAAAGTATAAAATTATAATAGAGTGTCAGATGGTGACCAGTTGGATGAAGATGTACATTGTAGGGAAGAGGAGGCTGGTATAAGTGTAGGATTAAAATTCTTAAATGGATGGTCAGGAAAGGAGTTACTGGAAAAAGGTTCACATGAGCAAAGGATTGAAGATGGGGAAAGAGATAGCCATGTATATTTCTGAGGTAGAGGGTTCCAGGCAAAGGAAGCAGCAAGGACCAATGCCCCAAGATAGAAACATGCCTGACATGTTGGGTGAAAAGTAAGAAGGACAGTGCTGTTGAGTGGAATAAATGAGGGGAAGAGAACCAGGAGATGAGGACAGGGGGGTGATGGGCAAAAGACTACATAGGAGAGGGTCAGTCACCAAGAAGTTCTACATCACTTGATCCTCCCTGGGAATTTCTGGGTGAATTTAAGATATAAGTAACATATAGTATTACTCTGGCTCCCTTCCAGGAGAGTTTCTTTAAAATTTACTTATTTAGCAAATATTTATTAAGTATCTGTAATGTGTCAGGTGCCTTGCACAGGACTTTACAAACTTCCCAGGAACCTTACAATCTATTGGGAAATGAGTCTTTATAATTCACAATGGGAACTTAAGCTTTTACTCTGAGCAAGAAGGTATGCACTGGTTTGAGCAGAGTACTGGCTTTGACTCAGGTTCTAAAGGGATCATTATGGTTGTGTTGCTGAAAATAGATTGTAACAGTTCAGGAAGAAAACAGGGGAAACAATTAGGAGGATATTGAAATAATCTATGCAAATAAAGGATGCTTCAACAAGCATAGTAGTGGAAAGACAGTGCCAGAATCTGGGTACATTAGAGTCTACAGAATGTGTGGGCTCCCCAGGTGGTGCTAGTGGTAAAGAACCTACCTGTCAGTGCAGGAGCCACAAAGGATGGGTTCAGTCCCTGGGTCAGGAAAGCCCCCTGGAGAAGGAAACGGCAACCCGCTCCAGTATTCCTGTCTGGGAAATCCCATGGACAGAAGAGTCTGGAGGGCCACAGTCCATGGGGTCACAAAGAATCGGACATGACTAAAGGACTGAATACCACACCACCACCACCATGAAAAGAAAAAGAGGAGTCCAGAATGGATCCAAGATTTCAAGTTTTTGTTTCTCCCTCTGAGTAGTCAAAAAGAAAGAATCATCATTTTCTTAGCTGGAGAAAATAATGTAGAGGAGAATTGAGTGGAAAAAAAAAATCAAGGGTTGTATTTTGGACATATTAATTTTGAGAAGTTTATTATATATCCAAGTGGCAGTGATGAATAGGCAAGACTTGGAAAATGTCCAGGTGTGAGACAGGAATCAGGGAGTCATAAGCAAATAAAATTTAAAACTGTGAAGCTCTGTGAAGTTACCAAGGAAGTGAGTGAAGACAGAAAAAGAAAACACCCAAACTCTAAGTCCTAGGGCACTTGAACACTTAGAACTGAGGAAGATAAGGAGAAATCAGCAAAAAAAAAAGAAAAAAAGGACTGAGAAGAAGCAGTCAGGAAGATAGAAAAAGAAGTAACCAGGACAGTGAAGTGTATTAAAGCCAAGTAGAAAATCACACCAGGGATGATCAAGAGTCACTATTAGGAAACGTCAGACAAGGACTAAAGACTATGTAGAGGTCATCTGTGAGCTTTATAACAGCAATTTTGGTGACATGCTCGTCCAAAAAGAGTTAGAAGTCTGAGACTGGAGCAGCAAGACCAGACATATTTTTCTGTAAACTTAGGAGAACAAGGAAATAAGTTGAATTTTGGGTTTTTCTTTGTTTTTTTATTTTTTAAAGAAGGGGAAAATCACAGTTTTGCATGATAGGAATAATCCAGCAGAGCGCAAAAAAAAGGTATAATTTTAGCGGAGGGGAGAGAAATTTCTGGAACATTGTCCTTGAGTAGGTAAGGAAATGAAATCTAGTGAGCAGGTGAAGAGCTTGACTTCAGAAAGGAGCACAGAGAAACTGTGTGTACTGCTTCCACCATTTATTTTTCCTAAGTAAATCACCAGGCCCCTCCTCTTGTAGTTTTCTCATTCCTTTATATATCACATCTACTGCTCTTTATAAATAAGATTTGAGGTTTTATCCCCTGTCCATTGATCAGGTGAACCGGATCCTTTGTATTCATTGAGACACTTTATTGTTCCAGGACTGTCCTGAGCATGTGAGATGCAGCTCTGCCCTCATAGAGCTGGTACTACCAATGTGCCAGTAGATACACAGATGAAGAAGATGAATTTGGGTGATGATGAATGCAAAGACAGAACCACCCTGGAGTAAAGAGGGTGGGAGCTTGTTTAGAATGAGCCAAGGGGTCAGGGAAAGTCTTCAACACTTGAGGTGCCATCTAAACTTTGAGAAGGGACCTAGTGTGGGTGAGGGACAGATGCTGGAGCTGGAGGGAGAGATGATGCAGGGGAACAAAAGAAAAGAACAAAGAGAAGTCCAGTTGCCTTAGAATGTAGTGAGCATGATATAGGGAAGTGCTAGAAGAGGTCAGCCAGTAAAGGCTTAGGAAGGTGTTATAGACTGAATGCTTGTGTTCCCCCAAATTCACAAGTTGAAATCTTTAACCCAATGGTGTTAGGAAGAGGGACTTGGGGGAGGTGATTAGGTCATGAGGTGGAGCTCTCATGAATGAGATTAGGGCTCTTATAAAACAACCCTAGAGAGCTTCTTCAAAGATTCCCAGGTGGCTCAATGGTAAAGAATCCACCTGCCAATGTGGGAGATGAAGGAGAGTCAGGTTCGATTCCGGAATCGGGAAGATTCCCTGGAGTAGGAAATGGCACCAAACTCCAGAATTCTTGCCTGGAGAATCTAATGGACAGAGGAGACTGGTGGGCTACAGTCCATGAGGTTGCAAAGAGTCAGACACGACTGGGCAGCTGAGCCCACATGTAGAAAACTTCCCTCACTCTTTCTGCCATGTGAGGGCACATCAAGTCAGTTCTGAACAAGGAAGCATGCTTTCACCAGACACCACATCTGTCAGCACTTTGATATTAGACTTCCAACCTCTAAAACTATGAGAAATAAATACTTATTCATTAAGACACCCAGCCTATGGCATTTTTGTAATAGCAGCCCAAACAGATTAAAACAAAAGGAGACTCAACTTTATGCCAAAGGCACTGGTAAGTCATTAGTGAGTCTTAAGTCTGACCTGCATTCCAGTTTTAAAGATATCCTTCTGGATGCTGTATAGAAAACAGATCATAAGGGAATCTGGGAGCAAAGGGAACAGGGGACAAATTTCTGCGGTTCTCCAAGCAAGATGAGGAGGCTTGTTCAAGATCAGGGGCAGTAAGGATGAAAAGAGGTGGATGAAATTGTTTTCTACTTCAAAGGTTTGACCAGGATGACTTGCTGATGAATTGGATGTGAAGAGTAAGAGAAAAAGAGAAATCAGCAATGATTCCTAAGCTTCTGGCCTGAGTCACCGGGTGAAGCTGTTATTACAGAGATGGAAAAACAACACAGGGTAGATTGGTTTGGGGGAACAGTAAAACCTGCAATTTCATTTTGGATTTAATTTGGAAATACCTATCAAACATTCAAGTGGAAATAGTTACTAGGCAATTAGCTATAATAAATAACAATAGCTGACACTTCTATGGTGTTTACTATGAACTAGGCAAGGTTCTCGGCATTTTATAAACATTAAATCAGCATAGATTGCATTCACATACTGTGTGGGTTCACCTGGGGAGAAAAGGCAGGTGAAGAAGGAGGCTCAGGATTAAGCCCTGAACACACTAGCATTTAGAGGCCAGCTAGATGCCCTTCTTCCCCACATCCCCAGGTAAAAGTCACCAGTTATAGGCTTTTACATAATAGATCAGAATTCCAAATCCTCTTTGTTGACAATATCTGCACAGACAGCTGCTTACCTCCTATCTCTTGGTGTGTCTTCCAAAGTCCCAGGCATTAGTGGGAGGAATTCATGTAAATACCAGCTGTATACATAAGCCTTTATGTTTTTTGTTTAAAAAATGATTGCCTCTAAGGATGCTTCCCCCGTCTTGGATTGCTGTTTATCTCTATTTGAACCCCCGCCCCCAACAACCTCCCAAATGCACTTCAGTTGGGAAACTTATTAAGTTTCAGCTGGCTCTCCATCACATGTTTGCTATTATGCTTCAGGTTGTATATGTCAATTGGCCTTTCTGGATAAAAATTCAGCTGCCTTCTTCACCAAATTTACAGCTAATTTCTTCCTCTCAGGATAAGTTGTCACTTTCATCAGAACTCTACTATCTGCTAAGTAACCTTCTCAATTGAATACTAGCACTGATATATATAATTTGTGTTTTTTCCACTTTTACCAAAACAAACAAACATAGAAAACAGCATTAGTCCCAAGAGAATGGGTTAGGGAGAGTTGGTGGCCAGCATGGTAGCTCTGTAGGCCAGCACCTCTTTTGAGAAAACAACCATAAAAAGTGTACTATTACTGATGGCTCAGTAGTTGCTTCTATACTGAAAACCAGCCCCTACTATACAAATTTCAGTGTCCTACATTCTTAGGATTAATTTCATAGCACTTACTTGGACCACTTTTAATGATGAGGTCCAAGTGTTTAAATGGTAAGGATGCATTATCTTTTTCTCCACTGTTTTATTATTTGGGGCGATCAGATTTGGCTTCTGTTTATGATCAGCACCAAGAGACATAAAAGGGGCTTTGATTCCAAAGTATGTACATAAATCGTGTGGGATTTTTTTTTCTTTTTCTTTTTGGAGATAATGAAAGGCCAATATTTTTTCTTTTATATTTCAACACTAAACAGAAGTCCTTCTGAAATTTTTTTAAATAGCAGTTCTTATTAATTACAAGTGAAGGCTTAAAGAGGGTTTAAATAAGAGGAACCAAAACGATCATGTTGGTGGCAGTACTCCATGTATTATTTCTTACATGGTGCTCCCTTGCATACAAATCCTCTCTCAATCTCCCGCCCTCTTTTTTTCCTCTCCCTCTCTCCCTCCCTCCCTCTCCCTCTCTCATTGTTTCCAATTTTCAGTCCTTGTCCCTTGACATTTCTGTCTCTGATAGCATCGTTTCTGACCTCTTCCCTGGGGTTTTCCTGCTGGCTTCTCACCGCAGCATCCAGGATGTATCCAACAGGGAAATCATACGGAAAATGAATCTGAAAGTAAGGTTTTGGTTCATCAAGGAGATAATACGAGTCAGAAAATGTCTCATCTAATTCTCTGGATTCTGCCTTATAATCGGCCGTGAAATATTGAACCCCTGATTTTAAATCAGAACCTAAAATGAGCCCAAGATATAGATATTTAAATGAAAGTCTTTAGGAGTTTTCCTCTCCCACATAAATTAATATTTTGATTTTCTGCCAGTTCAGTGTATGGATTTCAGATATGCTGATGAACTGATTTTTTTTTTCAAAAGGACTACAGAAATAAACTACTTTGTATGCCTTTATTTGAGGAAACAGCTTCTAATGAGAAAACTGCTTCATTATTATTTATAACATTTTATAAATTAGGTTTGTGCTATGGTTTCTTCAACCTAAATATTTTACAAATCCTCCTCTATATTTTTAGTTGGAAATATAATACACAGCTACAACATTTTATGGGAAAGCAACTGATCCCCAAGTTAAGTATTTCAACATTTTAAGGCAATGTAAATATTTAAAACAGATCTAGAAGGATAAACTGGCATAGTTGTATGTTTATAGAAAGCTGTCAAGAATATAAAGCTTCTGTGTTGAAGGACAAATTAGAATTTAGGAACAGCTAGAGGCAAAGGTCCTAATAGATGAACATGGAGTGTTTATCCCAAACCCAAATCTGTCAGGACAGGGCAACAATAGAGGAGACTGGATGAAATTTCATGGGAATAGATGGAGGATAGTGTTTTTGAGGCAGAAGGAAACTCCTTTACAGAAAACTACTAAGAGACTTTATCATATTTTCATTCAGTTTTCCTAATGGCCTGTCATATAATTTCTAAAACCCATGAGTTGTTTTGTTCTTTTATAAATAACAAATTTAACATAAAAAAGCTCAAATAGCCTGTTCTGAATCTCCTAAGAAAAACACCTGCATCCCGCCCCCCCATCCCCCCACTAGCTTACAGGAAAGAGGAGGGGAATTCTTCTGACCTAAGAGCGCTTCCTGTCCCCTTCACCCCCACCAAGATCAGAGCCCCAGGGATCAGCTTTCCCAGCTCTCTTGATTTCTGCTTTTTCATACTTGTAATTAATTCATCATCTAACACTTTTTGTTCCATGGACATCTTCCCCAATGAACTATTTCAGGAATTCAGGAACCGTGTCTGTCTGGTTTACTTTTCTTAGTTGAGACACTGTGTGGCATAGAGTCAGTTTTCAAGAAATGCCTGTTGAATGAAAACAAAAGAGCATGATCTGGAAAAGATACAGGCCCCAAGAAAGGTGGAAAGTTGAGAATGGAGCCACATGAGAAGGGTAATACAGTAACATCACCATCATCAAAGACAACATCAATGCCTATTAAATGCACACTCTGCACATTATTGTTGTTGTTGTCATTATTATTATCAGCATTACTATTATTAGAGCACAGGCCATGCTATTCATCTGCTTGAGTTTGAAAGCAGTTCCTACTCTCTCCTGACTCTGTGAACATGAGAATGTTATTTAAGTGGGTTCTCTCTCTTTCCCTATGAAAGGAGAATTCTAATGTTATTTTACCTCTTACAGCTATTGTGTTAAGCAGCTGCTGAGATGGCTTAGTGTACAGTCGGACCCCCAGTTGAGTAGTGTACATCAAGCACTGGGCTGGAGCTCAGGGAATTCTTTTAGGAATGCTGTACACAGGTGTCATATCCCCACTTTGCAGAAGCTGGAACCCTGTGTCTTGCTCTAGGTTATCCAATGATCAACCATAGAACTGGGATTAGCCAAGGTGTGGTATTAGGACTAGTTGCACTGACTCAGAGAAAGTTACTTACCAACTAATTACTAAACACTATCATAAGTAAGACCCATTGAAGGTCCAGAAGAGATGGCCCAGGTGGTAAGAGTGAGGCACGGTCAGCCACCATCACCACCTCTATCTTTGGACACAAACAAGAAGCAGAATCTATCCTCAGAGAAATCAGATTGCAATTAAAAGGAGACTGTTGAGAACATTCAGGAAAAGCTTTTTAGATTCAAGGGAGATTGTGAGCTTCAGATAACTCTTAGGACTGATTTGGGAAACTGAGAAAGAATGGGCAATGTGGTCAGATACAGATACATGTGAGGAATAAAATCCATGGGGAAGGTGGTAGCCTGAGAATATTAAGTTTTTTAGAAAACCTGGTGTAAACATGGATGAATAAGTGACATGCACTGGGACATTCTGAGGAGTGAAAGAGGGTGTCATACTAGGCAAACCAGGATTTATCACTCCCTTTTGGATAAAGGTTATGATAGAATTGATTATGACAGTCTCAAGCAGCTTGTGATGCTAAGGATATAAATGTTGGGAATTGGGATGTAGTTGTTCTGGTAACACGAAGTTCTCTGCAACCCTAAACATTCTTCCGCAAGGGCAGAAGGGAACCAGAAGAGGAACCATGCCTTGCTGAGGGACCCAGAGTTCCAAGTTGCCAGTTTCATCTACAAATTAGGAATGCCAATAGAAGGGACTCTTGGCTTTTATTTTTTACTGTTTTCAGTGTAAAACTATGCAATGATAATAAAAATATTTTCAACAAAATATTCAAAATGCTCACAGGGGTCACACACTCCAGAACCCTTCAGAGCCCAGAGGATGGTTCCTGACTACTAGTATTTGAGCACCTTTCAAGGGGCAAAGAAAGCAGTGAAGTCCTCTAGTTGTCAGAATGTTTCCAAGCAGCCAATTAAAACACCACAGAGTGAACTGGAGAGAAATATGAGCCATCCTCTGGCCAAGACACTTGCTTCTAATTAAGTAAACGTGTGTACAAGAATCAAGACTATAACACACAATAGGTGTTCAGTAAAGGCTGGAATTAATTCTAAGCTTAGAGGTTGAATCTTAGCCAAGAGACACTGTTGCTGTAGAAACCGCTACTGGAGACCAGCCCCCACATAATACACCACCATCAGCCCCACAACCTCTCCCTAAACCCAGGGTACAGAGTTTGGAGAGAAATACCTGGGGTTCAGATCATTTAAAACCTTGTAGACTAAAGATCTTGATCTTTTTCTAAGCATAATGGAAAGCCATTGAAATATTTCATGCTGAGAGATGTGGGGATAGGGTGTCATGTTCAAATCTGCATTTTGGAAAGATTGCTCTGGCTGCAGGGTGTGGAACAGTTTGCAGGAGTGGCAAAATAGATCCAGAGATATAAGTTATGCGGTGGTTAATAATAGTAAAGGCAAGGGATAGGATTAGGATGGACTAGGGTGGTGGAGGTGATGAAGAGAAGTAAAGAGATTCAAGTGAGATTAATGAGTAAATTCAGCAGAACTTGGAGATAAATTTAGTATAAAGGACTGAAGAGTGGGAAGTGTCAAGAATGATACTATATTAGGAAGGTGTGATGTTCACAGAGAGGGGCTACTCTCAGAGAAGACACAGGCTGGATGTAGAGTGGGTGCAGAGCATGAGCTAGATTTTGGAGAAATTTTATTGGTATTGCTTTGACTCACACATACTATTAGAGACACTGAGTAGGCAATGACTATACTGATTAACAGCATGGATAAGAGGCCTGGGCTGGAGGCAGCATAGAGTGAGTCATCTGTAAATGACTCTATCCTTTTAACCTTTCCATTGGGGATATTGGTTTGTTTTCTTTCTTACTGAATGGCTGATTGACTGATTTGATTTGAGTGATTTTGAAATAGAAATAGAAGTCTGAAATAGAAGCCCCTTCCTAACTATGTTGAGCATTCCTTGATGGAGACCGAAGGGTTTGACCAAAGATCCCCTCACCGCAATGCTGCCAGAGGATGGGTTTAAGCTCGGCCAGTGGGATACTCTTAGCCAGAGCTCACCTCTGACCCAAGGTGGACATCCTCACTGGCCCAGCAGTAGCCCAAGTGGCCTTGAGTCCAGACTGTTTCTACTTCACAGACTTTGCTCTGGTTCCTGTTACCCAGCTCTTGATTCCTGCCCATTATCCAAATTTCTGGTAGAGTCTGTGTGCCTTCTATCTCTTCATATAATTGATCTTTATTTTATTTTTTGCTTAAATTGAACAGTTTTATGAAATGAAGAACTCTGACTACTGATAACTTTCCTTTCAATGTATGTTTCTTCCTCTTTCTCCAATTTCCTTAAAACTACTTCTATCCTGAGTTATTCTTTCTAACTGGCTTTCTCTCTGCCACCACCATTCTTCCTACACTCCATCTTGCACTTTACTTTTCCTTTCATGGACCTTCCCTATCTGGCCAAAATATCAAACTAGAGATTCAGGGTTAAGAAGCAGAGTGAATACAATGACTTCATAAAATCAAGAATTTAAAACTTCTGACAAGTCAGAAAAAGAAGTTGAAATTTATGAAATGAAATTTAATTGAGATAAATATACATTTTTGAGCTTAGCTTCTAAAATGAAGTATAGAAGATAAACAATGGTTTAACAGCAACATTATATTAAAAAACAAAACAAAAAACCCTTAAGGAAGATTGCCAGATAAAATATCAATGACATACTTATTCTAAATAATTATTCATCATTTATCTGAAACTTAAATTTAACTGAATGTTCTGTTTTTTGCACCCCCAATGTTCATAGTAGCATTATTTATAGCTTTCAAGGTATACAAGCAATCTAAATGTCCATCAACAAGAATGGATTAAGAAGATGCATTATATATATATATGTGTATATAAATATACATACACACACATATATACAATGGAATACTACTTGGCCATAAAAAGAACAATATTTTGTCATTTGCAGCAAAAAGTATGGATTTGGAGGGCATTATGCTAAGTGAAATAAGGCAGACCTAGAAAGACAATAAAAATATTATATGATATCATGTGGAATCTGAAAAATACAACTAGTGAATATATATAAAAAAGAAGCAAACTCACAGATACAGAGGACAGTCTGGTGGTTACTAGCAGGGACAGGGCAGTGGGGGGAGGGCAATACAGGCATACAGGGGAAAAGGGGTCATTATGGGGTTATATGAAATAATGTGTGTAAAACTTCTGGAAGTTATAAAGCACTATAAAATTTAAACTATCTTTCCCTCAATTTTTTTTATAAAGAGAAAAAGATTAACTTGCTGTTCTGTGTTTTATTAGTAAATCTGGAAGTCTTGATGGAAAGCTCAATATAGGTCTTCAGATATGGGTGCTCTAATAAATCAGTTTTACAGTATATGGATGGGAGAGTGAAGACTAGAAGGAGTCATTAAAGCATAGTTTTTAAAATCATCGGATTAATATTTCTAATATTTCTTTGAGCACTTGCAAAATATCTCAGGTACTCCACTAAGTACTTTTTATGTATTATCTCATTTCAGTTCAGTTCAGTTCAGTTCAGTCACCCAATCGTGTCTGATTCTGCAACCCCATGAACTGCAGCACGCCAGGCTTCCCTGTCCTTCACCAACTCCTGGAGCTTGCTCAGACTCAAGTCCATCAAGTCGGTGATGACATCCAATCATCTCATCCTCTGTCATCCCCTTCTCCTCCTACCTTCAATCTTTCCCACCATCAGCAGCTTTTCCAATGAGTCAGTTCTCAAATCAGGTGGCTGAAGTATTGGGGCTTCGGCATCAGTCCTTCCAATGAATATTCAGGACTGATTTCCTTTACGATTGACTGGTTTGATCTCCTTGCTGTTCAAGAGACTCTCAAGAGTCTTCAACACCACAGTTCAAAAGCATCAGTTTTTCAGTGCTCAGCTTTCTTTATGGTCCAACTCTCACATCCATACATGACTACTGGAAAAAATATAGCTTTGACTATACAGACCTTTGTTGGTAAAGTAACGTCTCTGCTTTTTTATATGCTGTCTAGATTTTTCATAGCTTTTCTTCTAAGGTGCAAGTGTCTTTTAATTTCATGGCTGCAGTCACATAGCTGCTGCTGCTACTGCTGCTAAGTCGCTTCAGTCGTGTCCGACTCTGTGCGACCCCATAGACCTCAGCCCACCAAGGCTCCCCCATCCCTGGGATTCTCCAGGCAAGAACACTGGAGTGGGTTGCCATTTCCTTTTCCAGTCACATAGCAGTGATCATTTAATACTCTCTAATACTATCTGATGAGGAAATGGAAACACAGAGAGGGTTATTAACTTATTTAGGGTCACATAGTTAAAAAATAGGAGACCTAAAATTCAAACATAGGTGCTCTGACTACCAAGGCTCACCCTGAACTGCTATGTTATTTTACTTTTAAGATTTATAGCTGAATGAAATTTGATTTTCAGTGCTATCATTCCTATTGAGTTCTGTGCTCCTTTCATTCAGTTACCATCAGATTAATCTAAGCTTTTCAAAAATAGCACCAACTCAAATGAATTTAATTTGTTTTTTCATGACTCTCAGTTCACAGTTTTCCTTTTAACTGGTTTTCCTTAATTAGTATTTTTTTTAAAAATGGTTCATATACCTCTTTAAACTAGTTGCTTTAAGGTACCAGCTCTTACAGCTGACTGTAAAAGACTGTTAGCTGCTGGGGTCAGCATTCATTCCATCACTTTAAGCATTCATTGAGCCTCCTTCATCTTTTCACAGCAAAACAAAGTGCGGGAAAGAGGCTGGATTTGTTTGCCTGGCTTCATTCGAGCAAATGAAGATGGAGATTTCTCTGATGATTACAGCCTAGGAAGGGAGGCAGGCAGTTAGAAAAAGCAACGGTGCACACTAATTGTCCTGGTGTTTGCTACAACCTCTCTTGCCCCTGTCACGGAGCGTCAGACAGGTAGGTTAGAGGCAGCAGGAGGAGCAGCCTGACCTAATCAAATGCTGTCCTGACCATTCCTAGGAAAGCCGCCAGCTGTGGCTCGCAGGAGGCAGGAGCTGATGTGAGCTGCGTGGCTGTCACCCATCCTCCCCAGCTCAGTGTGATCCTTGACTCTCATGCTGTCAGCCACATCCTACCATTCTCCACCACCAGGTGAAAAAGCGGATTCCTAAAGGCACAGCCACCAGGACCAGGCTTTAAGTTAGGGGGCTGGCTTCTGGAGAAGGGGTACAAAAGAACAGCCTCCTCTCGCTCATGCATCTGTGTTCTCCTACCCACAAGTGGGCCCTTTGTCCCCTGTGAATCCACCCCATCCATCCTGTTACTCGTCGCCACTAACAAGCTGTCAAGGTCTCAGTTTTCTCTTTGTGAGGTGCTCTCAAATACTGTTTGTCTAATGTCCCCCATGAACCCTGGAGGCATGGACCATTTCTTCATATTTTATAAAGAACGGTGTAAGTTCAGCACTCCATATATATAAAATGGTGAACAGCAAATTTCCCCCATACCGAAGCCATTTCATTTTCTTCAGCAAAACGGCTCCTTTTATTTCCATGCAAAAAACCCAACGAGGGAAATTTCTTCATTGCTCAGACAGCTACAAAATGTGATCACATTTTTCCCCACAGCTAATGTGCTCTTATGTATAAAATTTAAATCTGAAAGTCTGAGCAGATGGCCTATAAAGTTCTTGTTTTCCCTCTGAATCTAATTTCTTCCTGCTTATAGTGGGATTTTTTTAATCATTTGAAAAAGAACAATAAAATGTTTCTATAAAGTGTAATGATCATTATCTTAATGATTGTTCACTCCCAGTGAGAGCTCAAAGGAGAGAGTGGACCTTGACTTTGAGTCTGGAATCTTACCTGCCCTGTCATGTTCACAAACATAAATCAATTCCACAAACCCTTGCCAGGTGGGGCCTGCACATTTTGGAAATGGTCATCATTCTTACTTAAAGTAGGCAGAAGTTCACCTGACTTTAGAGAACTAAATGACCTAAGTAAATTAGCTGTATAAAGAAAATGGGCAAAATATGAAGGCTCATTTAGAAAATATTATTTTTGAGTGCTTTTAGAACTCTTTTATTTCATTTCATTCAGAGACATTAATGAGCTAATTACCATTTTACTAAAGGAGGCTCATAGGACTTCAACTTAGCAATACTTAATTGATCAGTTTGGAGAATTATATGATTAAAATTGTTTTGTTTTTCAAACTACTCCATAATTCACATTCTTTTTTTTTTATCATTTATTACATTCAAATGCATCTGTCCACAGGAAGGTTAAATAAGTAAATAAAATATAGGAATTGACATCACCTTTTAACCCCAACATTATTTTGCAAGTTGAATTCATTGGCATCACCTGCCCTTAAAATTTGCAGAACTGAGCATGAATACAAATGAATAACAGTTATAAGTGAAGCTAACACAGATGAAATAAAGTACATTCTATCTATTTTCAAACATATGCCTTGTCCTGTAGTCCTACCTTTCTGGAAAATTGAAGGCCAGGTTCAAATTTAGAACTCCTGTGCTGCACCTGAACATGGCAGCCCAGGGAACATCCTCGCCCAGCTTCACTCACTTTCTCTTCCCAACCCAGTTCCATCCTGCACTATAAGCCATCATGTACTCATAGTACATGTGCCTCCTGGTTCACATTTTCAAACTGCAGTTCTACCCTCCTCTCCCCACCCCCCTGCAAACAGCTCCCCCTTGGCCATCCTGCAGGCCTAAGAATATCAAACTCTGGCATCATAGTCTTCCTTTGGCAGAGACCCATGCAGATTCTGGAATTGGATTCAAGGCCATTGAGATAGGAAATTCCAGGGACATGGATATGAAAAATGTAGTTTGATAGGTGCAGAGAAGAGAGAAGTCCAAGTAGAATCGTATTTACCTATCATGTCATGTTCACAACCATGTACTGAGATAATAAAACCTTGGACTCTTGGTCCCAACAGTAGGGACGTAGCCACAGGAGATCCAGAGTGGGGCCCTGCTAGATACAGGACCGCCTGTTATTACAACACTACGAACCAGGCCCACAGTACTTGTTTCACAAAGTACTCACTAGGTACAGACAGACAGCACTGGCAAGAGTCCTACTACGTGCCATCAGGAAGACAAACATCCATAACATTTAGTCTCTGTCCTCAAGAAACTTATAGTCTAGGTGGGAAGATCACGAGCACAGAAAATAATTGTGTTACAGGGATGAAAGCCAAAGAAGAGGTAGAAGTCAAGTCAATGGCTTATTCTTCCCCAGAAGCAGTTAGGAACTAAGAAGTACAAATAAACAAGTTTTCTTTAACCACTTAGATAATTGTTCTGCCTTCCTAAGTCAGCCTCCATGATACTCCTTGCAAGAAGCTTAGTATTATCCCACAGAACACTCTGGAAATGAACAGGTTAAGATTTTGGCATCCTTGAGTGCTAAGTCGCTTCAGTCGTGTCCGACTCTTTGCCACCCTATAGACTATAGCCCTCCAGGCTCCTCTGTCCATGGGATTCTCCAGGCAAGAATACTAGAGTGGTTTGCCATGCCCTCCTCCAGGGCATCTTCCTGACCTAGGGACTGAACCTATGTCTCTTGCATCTCCTGCATTGGCAGGCAGGTTCTTTACCCACTAGCGCCACCTGGGAAGCCCCACAAATCTGATGCAGGCAGGATTAGAAGGAGAAAGATTCAGCTCCCAGTTTAGCACGTTGTGTGCCAACCCATTTGCCCACATCAATGTCTATTTAAAGTGAAGCCAATCAGATCATCTTCACCTGTTCTACTGATCGCCTGTAGCAAGGGAGGAACAGAAAGCCCACAAGTTGGTCTGAAAAATTGAGCCTCTGTGTAATTTCCAGTCGTGTGTCTGCTTGGAGGCACACAGCCAACACAGCCATCAATCTGGCAGTTCTTTCACAGTGACCCAATATATATTTGCTAGGCCATTTACGCCATCTGCCATGCAAATGTCAGTTAAGGAAACAGCATAGAGTTGTGGGAATATCGGGGTTAAAATGCCACTTAACAGGAATGCACCAGTTCCAGCAGCAATTGCCCACAGGAGAACAAAGAGCTGGGAGAGCCAAAGGCAATAAAAAGAGAACAGAGGTGTAACAGACCAAGGCTCCCAACCTTGCTTTCTCTTCAGGCTTATTTTATCATGGCACCTATAGGCACAAGGGCCTTCCTTACTGGCAAAGACACTCTGTATGATTCCATTGAATTAAACCGCATATAGGAATTATACATATAACATTTATATATAAACATACATTCATATATATATATAATTTTAGATAGCTTACATATAATTATATATAATTTTGTAAATTTATATATATAATTTTATAAATTTAGGTATAATGTATATATAATCTCTATATATCCATATACATAAAACTTTTAAGGGAAAAAGCATCATCCATAGTTCCATCTCTGTAAGATAGTTCCCCATCCCTGAATATTGCCTTCTTGTTTGAGTGCATATGTTAGCAGTACTTGTAACCATCTATTGAGCCCTTACTATAATATGCTGGACACTGTATTAGCATCCAATTACATATTTTTCTAAAGTTTACATCAAGGTCAATATTTTTTTCTGATTCTGTAGATGCAACAAACAAGGCTCAGATGTGTATTTTTTTAAGCCCCAGGACACCGAGCTTGTAAATGAAAGACCCAAACTTCAAATCAGTTCATCCATATCTTTCATACTGAAGCCAGTCCCGTAGGTATGCACACTTATTTGTGTGTGTGTGTGTGTGTGTGTGTGTGCGTGTGTGTGTTCTCAGTTGCTCAGTTGTGTCTAACTCTTCCTGATTCCATGGACTGTAGGCCGCCAGGCTCCTCCATCCGTGGGATTTTTCAGGCAAGAATACTGGAGTGGGTTGCCGTTTCCTCCTTCAGGGGATCTTCCTGACTCAGGGATTGAACCCACGTCTCCTGCATCTCCTGACCTGGCAGCAGATTCTTGACCTCTGAGCCAGCTGGGAAGCCTCATGTACGCTTGTTTGGGGGTGTGTGTGCTTAGTTGCTTCAGACAGGTCTGACTCTTCGCAACCCTATGGACTGTAGCTCACCAGGCTCCTCTGTCCACGGGATTCTCCCTGCAAGAATACTGGAGTGGTTTGCAATGCCCTCCTCCAGGGGATCTTCCTGAGCCAGGGATTGAACCCACATCTCTTAAGTCTCCTGCATTAGCAAGTGGGTTCTTCACACACTGGTGCCACCTGGGAAGCCCATGCACTCGTTTATACAGGATTAAAATCAGAGAGCATATACTATTTCACATTTACCTTTGTTTGGTTAACACCATAAGTATTTTTCATGTTTTATATAGCATCATGTTTATCACTTTTAACATCTAGATAATTATCCATCTAATGAGTTATATTGATTCACAGTTAATACTACAATGAACTTGTTAGTAATATACAGGTGTTTGCATCTGTTGTACTATTTCCTTAGGATCACTTTCCAGGAGTAGATCCCTGGGTCAAACAGTATGACCATTTTTATGGCACTTGGTAGGTATTGTCATGTTGCCTTTCAAAAATATTCTATTAGAAGCATGTGAGTGTTTCAACTTATAACAACCATACCAGCACTGGATGTTTTATTAAACTTTTCTTTGTTGATTTATTACATGTAAAATAGCATCTCAGGCTTGCTCTGATGTGCCTTTTTTACTCCCAAGTGGTGATGGCTATTTCGCCCATCTACTTGTTTACTGCTTTTAGGTCGTCTCTTACAGCTGTTCCCTCTCCCAAGCCCATAAATCTCAAGGCATTTTGTATAAATATGTATGCACTCTTCATGTGGAGGTACTATTACTTCTTTGCATTATTGTCTTCATTCCTGCAGAAATGTCTGAAAAAGAAATGCTAACTTGACATATAAAATGCCAGTGACAAATCCTTCTCCAGAATGATGTCTCAAACTGAAATAAGAGATAGTATGAGCAAGTTATTTGGAAATACAAAGGTAAATATCAAGAGAAAGAGCTGAAAAGGCTTTAAGAGGTAGCTTCCTCAGGTGGGGGCATGCAGAAGGGACAAGGCTGGGAGATGCCCTTTTTCATAGGTCTTACATAACTCATTGACTTTTTATCTGGCAATTACAACTGAAGAAAAAAAAGTACATTAAATTTATAAACTTTTCTCAACAAATGAATTGAAGGCTCACATAATGCTCTGTGCCCTTGCTTGAAAATATCTTCCAATTAAGCTTTCTTCTTTCAAATATTAACGTATTTTTACATCTCCTCTTATTACTCACAGCCACAAGATGCTAAAAGGAAGGGACAAAATCTGGCCAAACTGTGTTCAGGGTTGCTATCAGAGTTATGTCTTTCTGAATTCCAGATTCTCATTATTTCCATTTTTTATGTACTTTGCAGAGACTTAATTAGAGCTCCTACATTGCAGTGGGGATCCATAACAGGAGGGGGTCCTCTCTCCAGAGAAGAATTGATGCTCATTAACAAAGGAGAAATGAATCTCCAAATTAATTTTATCTGGGGAAACTAGGATTCAAATACCTGTGAGTAGTGATCTGCCATTTTGCTCTCTTATAGGAGCAAATCAAAATCACCTGAAATGAATCATGTCCCCTAAAACCAGGCTGATTTCTAAACCCAGACCCTCTGAGTTGAATCCTTGCTCTCCCACTTTTCAGGCATATGACCTTGGGCGAGTTTTTTAACCTACCTTTGTCTCAGTTTTCTTCTCTGTAAAATGGAAATAGTAATAATATCTGCCTCATAGCTTTTGTAAGAATGTCATGAGTAGATACATTTAAAGGATGTAGAATAGTACCTGCCACAGAATAAGAACTCAGTAAATGTTTTCAAATAACATTGTTTTGTTATTTTTTTAATTTTAATAGTTTATCCTAGAGAATAGGAAACTTTGTCCATGATCAGGATGCATGGCATAGCTGTGAATAGAGATTTGTATTGAATCAAAAATCAGATATATTCAAATACTAACTTTGACTCTGCTGTTTATCAGCTATGCAACTTGGTGCAAGACATTAATTTCCTCATTATACACTGGATCCTAATATCTAGCTCATAGGATTGACCGAGAAGATCAAAGAAGAGAATGTGTCTGAAATCTGCTCATCTCATTTTTGCCAGCATACGTTGCCCAAAGGGCTGAAGAGAGCAGGAGCAAAGGCAGAATTATAGCAGTTACCTGAGATGGTTGGAGCTGAACCATCTTCTCTTGCTCTAATGGTACCAATTGCCAGTGATTAGTGGGAGAGAAGTGGGAGCAGAGAAGGCTGTTGAATATGTGTTCATTACCTAACACACAATTATTGTTGAGCCAGGTGCTGTGCTGGGAGATAAATCAGGTCACTGCCCTTGGTGAGCTTGGTGCAGAGCAGGAAACAAAGGCACACATAATTAGAGTTCTGTGTTCCAAGCACAAGAATAGGGCTGTACAGATGGCTGCACAAAGGAGAGGCGCCTAGGGTGCAGGGAAGCTGCTCAGGAGGGAGATGTATTTGTAATCTATTGCTGTGTAACAAATTACTCCAAAACTTAGTGACTTAAAATAGCACATGTATATTATCTCATCATATCAGTGGGTCAGTAACCTGTGCATGGCTCAGCTGGGTCCTCTGTTTCATAGTTTCTCACAAGGCTGCTGTCGAGGTGTTAGTCCAAGTATGCAGTTTCATCTGAAAGCTCTGCTGGGGAACAGACCCACTTCCAAGCACTATGGCTGTTGGCAGAATCCATTTCTGTGTGCAGTGTTGGAAAGAGCATTGACTTCTCTCTGTTAACTGGAGGGTGTCTTCAGGTCCTTGCCACAGGGACCTCTCCACTGTGGAAACTTGCTTCATCAAAATGATCAAGCCAAGAAGGCAAGAGAGAGTCTACTGGCAAGATGAATCTTACAATTGTTCGTGACCCTACCTTGGAGTGATACCCCATCACTTTTACCATACTAATTATCCCAATACCTTGCCAATCTTTGGAAAGTTACTAGGTTCAGCCCAGGCTCAAGCAAGGGTGGGGTATTGCAATAAGCCCTGAAGACAAAGAGGCAGGGGACATGCAGGTCTTCTTAGAAATAAGTCTACCCCAAAAGGACTCTTGAACTGATTCTTGAAGCAGAAAATGTGATCTCCATCTACAGGAGGAAAGTAGGTCATGGAAGAGATAGGACAAGCAAACAAGAGAAAAGAGGGGAAAAGGATAAATGTTATCTTACTTCTTAGGCTGTTATTTCTAGTATTCCAGTTGAAGTTGAAACTCCAATAGTTTGGCCACCTGATGCGAAGAACTGACTCACTAGAAAAGCCCCTGATGCTGGGAAAGACTGAAGGTGGGAGGAGAAGGGGATGACAGAGGATGAGGTGGTTGGATGGCATCACTGACTCAATGGACATGAGTTTGAGTAAGAGCTCTGGGTGTTGGTGATGGACAGGGAAGCCTGGCATGCTGCAGTCCATGCGGTCACAAATAGTCGGACACGACTGAGTGACTGAACTGAACTGAAGCTGTTATCTCAGAGGAAAAGAACAGAAAAAAAGATACACTTCAAATAATGGAAGGAAATCAGACAATTGAGATAGATAAGAAAAGAACAGTGGTGAATTTTGAAGGGAAAAACAAAGACTGTCAGTCTTGCTTGTGGATTAGTTGAAAGCCACACTGCTGATGAAGGTGATTTTCCTAGATTTATTTTGAATTGGTGAGTGGATAAGAGGTCAGAGTGACAGAGGTGGGCATGTGCTGAAGTAAGGATGACAGCCACAGTCTGTTCCCCTGGCTTTTAGTTTTTAATTTATTTCATCAATAAATAGACTTCTTCTTTAGACTACACTCTGTAATGGCCACATAATTAATTAATTAATCAATTACTTAATGCCAGTCATGATACTTTCCTCTTTTTAGTTTTTAGTGTAGCCTATGTTTTCAGGTTTTATTTCCCTGATGTGCTTGTAAAAAAGAAAAAGAAAATGGATTGCAAGAATCACAGCCATTATATTGAGTATTTCAGCTTAGAATATTATATTCTCGAGGGTCTCCATTATTCTGGTCAAGATTTATTATAATGAGGAAGGATGATGAGTACTCTTGATTGAACTTTGGGGTTCAGTTTGGTCACTCTCTTCTGCCTCGATGTCCACATCTATAAAAAGAGAATAACAGGACATACTGTCACTAGTTGATGTCCGTATTAAATGAGATAACACAGTCAGTACAATTTAGAAATTATAAATAATTCATATAATACATAAGAAAATAATTCATTCCACAGTTATTGAGTGCACTGCACGAGACACCATGGAAATGTCTGGAACAGAACCCAGCCCTTAGGTTTGAGGGGCTCAACAGTAGTGGGAGAGAAAGTATTTCAAGACATCCTTAGAATGCAATCCCTTAAATGTGATAACAGAGACTTATACAAAGGCCATTAAGGCTATTGACAAATTTATCACATCATATTGTAAATATTCATTCTTTCATAAAGTCACATAACATTTAACAAATATGATTGTTTGTGTGGGGTTTTGTTTGTTGAGGGAAGGAGATATGACCACAGTGTGCTGCTCAAGCACATGGACTCCAGAGAAAGCCTGCCTGAGTTCAAATCTTGGCTGTGATACTTACAAACTATGTGACCTCAGACAAGTTACTTAACCACACTGTATCTCATTTGCCTCTTTCGTAGAATGTGGATGATAATAGTATCTATCACGCAGGTTTTGTGAGGGTTAGACAAGTTAGCACAAGCAAAGCTCTTAGAACAGTGCTTGACATATCATTGTAATAGGCACAGTATAAGAGGGTGTTTTCATAACCATGGGCAGAGCCCTATGCTGGCCCCAAGGATATAACACCGAAAGAGAAGAGTGTAGTCCCTGCCTCTTAGTAACCTGATGCTTATTGGGTGGGTACTCCATTACCCACCAAACCATCTAGGCCAGGAACCTGGAAGTTACCTGAGACACACCCCTCTTCCTCAGTTCCACCACTGTATGCCCAGCCCTCACAATCACTGAGTCAGATCATGTACATTTTGCAAAGTTCCCATATCTGTCCCCTTCCTCTAACGCCCATAACTCCCACATTCATTCAGTAACTCATCTTCCCTCACCTGCATCAGTTTCTTTGGCTCTAGTGCCTCCTCGATGCTACTGGTTGTGTGCCAGTCTGAGCAACTTTCAAATCCCTATTGTGTTCTTCAGCACTTCCTGGAATAAAATTAAATTCCTTAACAAGACCCTTCCTAATATGCTCCTGGAACACCTCAATACTTGCCCAGAGGCAGTATTGCCTAGTGGTTTAAAGACACAGACTCAGGAGCCAGGCAATTAAAATGCAGTTTCACCATTTACAATCTCTATAATCTTGGTCAGATTAATGATTTAACATATATGAAAGTACTCTGGCACAGAGTAAGTATTATATAAATGTTGGCAGTGATTATTACTTCCCCAGTCTGAGTCTCTCTTTCCTAACTTCTCCATCCTGTTACAACCATATGGAACCACTGTTCATTCCCTACATGGCATCTTATCTGTCTATCTGATTGCTCTCATCATCCCATGTGATGGATCCCAGCATGAACCCCAGTGAGACCCTCCTTTGATGTTCATGACTTTACCTTTGTTGTTCATGGTTCTGTCCTTAGGTGCACATGAGACCTGTGATTTTGTTACACTGTATAAGATTCTGTCTTAGACTAGAGACTCTCCTTGCTGGCTTAATGAAATGAGAAGCCATGTTGGAGAAGACCATGGTAATAAACCCGTGGGCAGGCTCTGGGACCTGAGGACAGGCTCAGGTCCTCAGTCATACAGCCATGAAGAAATGAAAGCTGCCAACAGCGTAAGTGAGCTTAGAAATGCATTATTCCACATTCAAGCCTCCAAATGAAAATTCAGCCCACCTTATATCTTGAGTTGAGCCTTGTGTGACCTTGAACTGTGCATGCTTAGTCACTCAGTTGTGTCTAACTCTTTGCCACCCCATGGACTGTAGCCCACCAGGCTCCACTGTCCATGGGATTTCTCAGGCAAGACACTCGAGTGGGTTGCCATGTCCTCCTCCAGGGGAGCTTCCTAACCCAGGGATTGAACCTGCATCTCCTGTGTTTCCTGCACTGGCATGCAGATTCTTTACCCACAAAACCATCAAGGAAGCCCTGACCTTGAACAGAGAACCCAAATAATCCATGCTCAGACTCCTGATCCACAAAAACTGTGAGATAGTAAATGTTTATGCCACTGAGGTTGTGGTAATTTGTTACTTAAAGATAGAAAACTAATACACCCCCAACCCTGTTCTCCTGGTGAACTCCTACTCAAACCTCTATTAAAGTGTCACCTCTTTTGCGAAGCCTTCCGTGATGCTTCCAGGCACAAGTGGCCTCTCCCTTCTGATATGCCCACGGCACCTCTTGCTCCTTTTCGTAACAGAACAGTTGCACTGTGTTGTATTGTTACTGTCTCTAAGTCCTTAATGATGGGAGCTATATTTTATTCATCTCTGAATTTTCAGTTTCTGAAATATGATGTCAATTTTGTAGGAGAGAGGAAGAAAGAGAATGAAAAAGCAGAAAAAAAGAGAGGATACCAAGGCAACTAAATGTTCAATAAATGTTTGTTGATAAGTGAATGAATAAACAGTACTTTGATTATTTTCTTCTCTGGTCTATTGAATTCTACAGAGGCACTTTCATTTCACTCTGATAGGCATCTCAAATATTGAGGCTATCATCATAATAAATGACTAAATTATCACTAACTTGGATTGCAAGCAAAAAAAAAATGAAAATAGCATTAAGAAAATGACGCTTCACCAAGAGAAATATTTTCATTTACTTTTATTCTTAAAAAGAAATCTTGGGAAGAATAAGGACCAAATAGTAGATGTAGAAGTGATGGGGGTAATTTTTTAGTATGCCAAACACTAGAAATGCATGTTGAAACAGACCAATTGATAGGGAACATGGATAAAACTCAACCAACTTGGAAAAGATCTCTTTTAACTTTATTCAACAGAGATAAACAATAGAACTAGCAGAGTCTCAATTTCTCAAATTTTTATGAAAGAAATTCAATGTGTTTATTTGAAGGAAAAGAAAACAATTAAATTATCACTTCTTCCTTCTGTACGATACTGGTCGCTCTGGAGTGCTTGGTTACTTATTGCGCAGACTTATTGCTTATTGCGTGTTATGTTATAGTTGAGAGGAAACAGAAGCAGAAGAGGCCCACTCTAAGTAGTATATTGAATATTATTTGAGTAATATATGTGTGTGTGTGTGTGTGTGTACATATAAAACCTGACTGAAGCATACTGTAACCACAGGTAAATTCTGGATTTTTCCTGGAGAATCCCAGGGATGGGGGAGCCTGGTGGGCTTCTGTCTATGGGGTCACACAGAGTCAGACACGACTGAAGTGACTTAGCAGCAGAAGCAGCTTTCTGCAGATCAGGGCCACCACAGGCAGAAAAATGATGAGCAATCCAGCTGCTGGGATGGAATGATGGATGGGTACACAGACGGGCACCTGCTGCTAACATTCAGTGACAGTGGCTACCCTACAGTGTTATGATACTTGCTGAGAAGAATAAGCATTAACTTCTTACAATAGTGGCTATTTCATGCTACGTGTGTGTCCAGGAGATTTGCAGTTTACTCACTGTGTTGTTTAAGGAGATATTCCACATGTCAAACATGTTATATGAGTGCCAGGCACTTAGTAGGGATATAGTAATACTGCTAAGTCACTTCAGTCGTGTCTGACTCTTAGCACCCCACAGACTGCAGCCTACCAGGCTCCTTGGTCCATGGGATTTTCCAGGCAAGAATACTGGAGTGGGATGCCATTGCCTTCTCCAACAGTAATATTAGCTGAACATAAATCTGAATTGCTGCTCTAAAACTGTTCCCTGCCTTTGGGAAATGAATACCTGTGATGGAATTGGCATTACCAATAGCTTAGGTCCAAGGAGCAGTGGCTGCGTGGGTGCAGGAGGGCCTAGAGGAGCTATTCCATGTTCAAAGTCAGGCGGGGCGGTGGTGAGGAGATACCCCTCATCCAAGGTAAGAGAAACCCAAGTAAGACGGGAGCTGTTGCAAGAGGGCATCAGAGGGCAGACACACTGAAAACATAATCACAGAAAACTAACCAATCTAATCACTAGGACCATAGCCTTGTCTAACTCAATGAAACTAAGCCAAAAAATAAATAAATAATAAAAAAAGAAACTAAGCCATGCCCGTGGGGCCACCCAAGATGGGCGGGTCATGGTGGAGAGGTCTGACAGAATGCAGTCCACTGGAGAAGGGAATGGCAAACCACTTCAGTATTCTTGCCTTGAGAACCCCATCAACAGTATGAAAAGGCAAAATGATAGGATACTGAAGGAGGAACTCCACAAGTCAGTAGGGGCCCAATATGCTACTGGAGATCAGTGGAGAAATAACTCCGGAAAGAATGAAGGGATGGAGCCAAAGCAAAAACAATACCCAATTGTGGATGTGACTGGTGATAGAAGCAAGGTCCGATGCTGTAAAGAGCAATATTGCACAGGAACCTGGAATGTCAGGTCCATGAATCAAGGCAAATTGGAAGTGGTCAAACAAGAGATGGTAAGAGTGAATGTCGACATTCTAGGAATCAGCGAACTAAAATGGACTGGAATGGGTGAATTTAACTCAGATGACCATTATATCTACTACTGCGGGCAGGAATCCTTCAGAAGAAATGGAATAGCCATCACGGTCAACAAAAGAGTCCGAAATGCAGCACTTGGATGCAATCTCAAAAAGGACAGAATGATCTCTGTTTCCAAGGCATACCATTCAATATCACAGTAATCCAAGTCTATGCCCCAACCAGTAATGCTGAAGAAGCTGAAGTTGAACAGTTCTATGAAGACCTACAAGACCTTTTAGAACTAACACTCAAAAAAAATGTCCTTTTCATTATAGGGGACTGGAATGCAAAAGTAGGAAGTCAAGAAACACCTGGAGTAACAGGCAAATTTAGCCTTGGAATATGGAATGAAGCAGGGCAAAGACTAATAGAGTTTTGCCAAGAAAATGGACTGGTTATAGCAAACACCCTCTTCCAACAACACAAGAGAAGACTCTATACATGGACATCACCAGATGGTCAACACCGAAATCAGATTGATTATATTCTTTGCAGCTAAAGACGGAGAAGCTCTATACAGTCAGCAAAAACAAGACCAGAAGCTGACTGTGGCTCAGATCATGAACTCCTTATTGCCAAATTCAGACTGAAATTGAAGAAAGTAGGGAAAACCACTAGACCATTCAGGTATGACCTAAATCAAATCCCTTATGATTATACAGTGGAAGTGAGAAATAGATTTAAGGGCCTAGATCTGATAGATAGAGTGCCTGATGAACTATGGTCGGAGGTTCGTGACATTGTACAGGAGACAGGGATCAAGACCATCCCCATGGAAAAGAAATGCAAAAAAGAAAAATGGCTATCTGAGGAGGCCTTACAGATAGCTGTGAAAAGAAGAGTAGCGAAAAGCAAAGGAGGAAAGGAAAGATATAAGCATCTGAATACAGAGTTCCAAAGAATAGCAAGAGATAAGAAAGCCTTCCTCAGCGATCAATGCAAAGAAATAGAGGAAAACAACAGAATGGGAAAGACTAGAGATCTTTTCAAGAAAATTAGAGATACCAAGGGAACATTTCATGCAAAGATGGGCTCGATAAAGGACAGAAATGGTATGGACCTAACAGAAGCAGAAGATATTAAGAAGAGATGGCAAGAATACACAGAAGAACTGTACAAAAAAGATCTTCATGTCCCAGATAATCACGATGGTGTGATCACTGACCTAGTGCCAGACATCCTGGAATGTGAAGTCAAGTCGGCCTTAGGAAGCATCACTACGAACAAAGCTAGTGGAGGTGATGGAACTCCAGTTGAGCTATTTCAAATCCTGAAAGATGATGCTGTGAAAGTGCTGCACTCAATATGCCAGCAAATTTGAAAAACTCAGCAGTTGCCACAGGACTGGAAAAGGTCAGTTTTCATTCCAATCCCAAAGAAAGGCAACGCCAAAGAATGTTCAAACTACAGCACAATCGCACTCATCTCACACGCTAGTAATGCTCAAAATTCTCCAAGCCAGGCTTCAGCAATACATGAACCATGAAATTCCAGATGTTCAAGCTGGTTTTAGAAAAGGCAGAGGAACCAGAGATCAAATTGCCAACATATGCTGGATCATCAAAAAAGCAAGAGAGCTCCAAAAAAAACATCTATTTCTGCTTTAGTGACTATGCCAAAGCCTTTGACTGTGTGGATCACAATAAACTGTGGAAATTTCTGAAAGAGATGGGAATACCAGACTACC
>NW_011495079.1:2012854-2013875 GCF_000754665.1 Bison bison bison
AAATGCTGGGCTGGAAGAAGCACAAGCTGGAATCAAGATTGCCTGGAGAAATATCAATAACCTCAGATATGCAGATGACATCACCCTTATGGCAGAAAGTGAAGAGGAACTCAGAAGCCTCTTGATGAAAGTGAAAGTGGAGAGTGAAAAAGTTGGCTTAAAGCTCAACATTCAGAAAACAAAGATTATGGCATCTGGTCCCATCATTTCATGGGAAATAGATGGGGAAACAGTGTCAGACGTTAATTTAGGGGGCTCCAAAATCACTGCAGATTGTGACTTCAGCCATGAAATTAAAAGATGCTTACTACTTGGAAGAAAAGTTATGACCAACCTAGATAGCATATTGAAAGCAGAGACATTACTTTGCCAACAAAGGTCCATCTAGTCAAGGCTATGGTTTTTCCAGTGGTCGTGTATGGATGTGAGAGTTGGACTTTGAAGAAAGCTGAGTGCGAAGAATTGATGCTTTTGAATTGTGGTGTTGGAGAAGACCCTTGAGAGTCCCTTGGACTGCAAGGAGATCCAACCAGTCCATTCTGAAGGAGATCAGCCCTGGGATTTCTTTGGAGGGAATGATGCTAAAGCTGAAACTCCAATTCTTTGGTCACCTCATGTGAAGAGTTGACTCATTGGAAAAGACTCTGATGCTGGGAGGGATGGGGGGCAGGAGGAGAAGGGGACGACAGAAGATGAGATGGCTGGATGGCATCACTGACTCGATGGACGTGAGTCTGAGTGAACTCTGGGAGTTGGTAATGGACAGGGAGGCCTGGTGTGCTGAGATTCATGGGGTGGCAAAGAGTCACACATGACTGAGTGACTTAACTGAACTGAACTAGGTCAATGTGAGTGGTATTCTGGCCCTGTTTCTTCTAAACTTAGACTTGCACAATTTCCAAAAGAAAAAACAAAAGCAACACTGGGTTTAACCATGATCCTTTGTGTTCACTAGGGGAGGAAAAAAAGCCAGTGAGCTGGTGGGGAAAATAGAAAACTCAGTTAGTTTGCTTATTGGAGC
>NW_011495079.1:2013975-2028794 GCF_000754665.1 Bison bison bison
TTTTTTTTTTTTTTGGGCCCAGCCAATGGATGGTGTTGCTCTAAGCTTTCTTTTTAAAGCCTGGGAGCCTCTCATCTTGGGCCACCTTCAGTCAGCTCCATAAGGATAAAGATTGTCTTAGCTTCCTATTCTTGCTTCAAAAAGTACCACAAACTTATTGGCTTGTAGCAACGTATATTTATTCTAAATACTGAAAAATCAGTCTTCCTATGCCAAAGTTAAGTTGTCTACAGGGTTGCTTCCTTCTGGAAGGTCTGAGAGCACTGGTTTCCTTGCTTTTTTTAAGCTTCTGATGGCAACTTGCATTTCTTGGGTTCTGGACCCTTCTTCCATCTTCAACACATCTGCCTTCATCACACTGCCTCCTGCTCTGATGGGACTCTTACGATTCCATCAGGCCCATCCAGATAATCCAAGATAATCCCCCCACCTCAAGATGCTTAATTTAATCACACATCACAATCCCTTTTGCCCTATCAGATGGTATATTCTCTGGTTCTGGACATCTCAGAGGACTGCTGTCCAGCCCACCACAAAGATTCAGCCACAAATCTAACTGATAGAATATTGAAACTTGAAGAAGGCAGTGCAAACTTAGGATCAACACCAAATGGAGCCTGCCGTACAGAGAGAGGTAAGTCAGAAAGAGAAAAACAACTATTGTAATTAACGCATATATGCAAAATCTAGAAAAACAGCACAGATGAACCTACTCGCAGGGCAGGATTAGAGATGCAGATGTAGAGAACAGATATGTGGGCACAGGATACGGGGAGGAGATGGGATGAATCAGGAGAATGGGATTGAAATATATACACTACCATGTGTAAAATAGATAGCTAGTGTGAAGCTGCCAAATAGTGCAGGGAGCTCAGCTTGGTGCCCTGTGGAGGGAGGGGATACAAGTATACATACAGCTGATTCACTTTGGTGTACAGCAGAAACTAACACAACTTTGTAAAACAACTATATGCCAATTAAAAAATCAACATACAGATCTTGGACTAACAAATGTGCTTTTATGTATAACAAGGCACGCTTGCTTTGAGTCTTTGAGCCAGCAGTTTCTCAACCTGTTTTCCTTCCAGAGGACGAGGCAGCACACATGAACTTCTCACCAACAAAGACTGCTCACTCCCCAACACTGCAGAACTCCATGGCTGAGAGCCACTGTTAGTCCTGGAGACATCCATGGGGATGAGGAAGCTCCTGACTTTGGCTGTAAGGATTCTCTCCTAGACCCCTCTGTGATCCCCTGGTGACCAAGTATGTAAATTTATTTCCAATTGTGCTTAACAACCTCAGAGGGAATTTACTCACTTTTATCAGCATAAAAATGTCCTTACATCATGCTTTCTACTGACTGGCTACATTTTCTTCCTCAAGTCCAGCCAATGCAAAACAAAATCAGCTCCTGGGTTTTTACATCCTGTGGCTGGTACTCATCAGGCCAATTTCTGCCAGTGGGTGGGTGAAAATTGGGAGCTAGCAGAGTGTGGGCCGGGCTGAGCCTGATTCATTCCTCCTGGTTTATTTGGCTCCTGATGTCATCAAAGACCAGTGTTCTATTATATTTCCTATATTAGACAGGGAAGAGCTGCCAGCTGGGAACAGCTTGCCCTCTGCCCCTGCAATAAAGCCAGACAAAGTCTGACTTGCCAGTCTTGGGCCCCGTCAGAATATCCATGGCAGAGATTTTCTCTACTTAATTAGAATCTGTCTTAGTGGGCCCACCAGGCCCCGAGAGCCCAGAGATGCTCCTACACAGCAGTTTTCTTTCTTCCCCTCTTCCTCTGGTTTGGCACTGTCTTGTCAACAGGTGTGATCAACAGTAAGGAAACATGCGGTGCCAGTGCTCCTATTCTGGTCCAGGATGAGAACCCACCCCTGAAGGGATGGCGCTCGCAGCATTAGGCAGGCTGCCACAGAATCGTCCTTCCTTGGCTCTGGTGCCCATGGTGAGCGTCTAGGCAACTTTTGATTGGGCACCATGCCCTTCAAACAGATGGGCATGAATGTAGGCAGGCAAGAGACCATTTATTTATATCAACTGTATTTGCTGAGGGCAGGGTTCCCAGCTGGGAACATCAAAACAGTTCTTTGTCCTGGCCGTCGGCGGCTCGAATGGAGGTGAAGCAGCCTTGCAAATTCAGCTGGATTAATTTTGAAAAATAAGAACAATGTTTCTATGGACACCAGGGGACATTTTTGGCTCCCTTCAATGGTTCAGAGCACAGAGCAGGCTGGGCCCAAGTCATTTTAATAAAATCTCCCATCCCTGTTTGGATTTGGTGGGAGAGAGCCAAGTAAGCTTTCCAAATCAGGCCAAATTTAGGTGAACAGAGTCCACCTCACACCGAAGCCAGCTTTGTGAATCCTTTTATACACAATGGCATGCCTCCCAGAGAAAATTAAGCTGAAGTCACCCAGGCTCAGGTGCAAGAAAGGCATTCAAGTTGACCTTACCACTGCACTGCTTTTTCAAGCATCCACTGACCTTCTTGTTGTCCCTCCTGTAAGTGATGAATGAGATCAAGTGTAGGCTAAAAGTGCAAGGGCAGACGTGAGGTCCAACTTCCGTGACAGCTTCAGTTGGCTTTAAGGGTAAAAAGACAAATTTTAAGAACATTATTACCTACATTTAGACAATTTAGCAATTGAAGAGGTCTCTGAAGAATACAGCCTTATTATTAGTATTAGTATTAACTACTAAAACATACTGCTTGCTCACAATGCATCTGGCATGGTCTTATGTACTTTACACATATTATTTTGATTCATTTTCACAATAACACCATGGAGGTGGGTACTATCATTAGTATCATCACAGATAAGCAAACTGATATTTATAGAGGCGGACCCAAAGCGCACAGCTAATAACAGATAACCAGGGTATAAAGCCAGGACTGCCTAACAAAGGAACTCACGGCTACTGACCCCTGCTTCTTCTAGAAACACTGAAGGCTGCCATTCTGTTTAGTAATTGGTTTGCTAACTTGGGGAAGTTTCTTATAATAGTGATTTAGGTCACTGTTTCTCAAACTTTAATATGTCTACAAATCATTTGGGAGATTTTGCTGATATGCAGTTTCTGATTTAGCAGACAAGGCTCAGTAGAATCAACCTGATTTGGTAAATTTCTGCAATTCTACTAAGTCCATGAGACTGGCACCCAGCTGCACCAAGAGTGGCAAAGTTTCAGGGTAGAGAACTACTGAGTCACATAAAAATGACCGGGAAGCTTTTAATAATATTAATGCCCACATTGTACCCCCAGAGATTCTGATTTAATTGCTTAACAACCACTGGGCTAGCGATTCTCTTACTTATCAACTCTTGTCATCGATTTGAGATGGGAATACCAAACTCTACAAGATGCCCTTGGTTGCAGTTCTTACAGATGGAAATTAAGACCATGGAAGAAGATGAGTAGTTGGAGGGCCCTCTCAGTTCCTCGTCAGTTTCTTTTCCTGATGCTGATTTTTTTACAATAATCCTGGAAGCAGGTGATAAGTGGGACCTGTTACTCACAATGGATTTGAAATCGAACAGCTGGGAGCGAGAGCAGACTAAGATCAGCAGCGCTGCTGGGATCATTTAAAAGCAGAGTGTGACAAAATGTGCGTTGATGGAGGTGACAAAAAATTATAATCAGAAACATCACCTTTCTGTGGCAAAGGTTTTGTTGATTGTTATTTTTTGATTGAGAGGATCTGAATAGGGAAACCCAGAACCATTCAAATCTCTACTGTTTCAAACCTTTAATTAATTACATATAACAAGCTATAGTATGAATCAAGTGCTCAATGATTCCGTTTATTAGAGAGGACCAGTAGATTCCATGTTAGCAAGTATATGGCTGTTGCTCCTTCCAGGGTTTCCTGCTAAGTGTGATCAAACCAAAAGGATTATAGATTATTAAATTCAAATCAATATTTTTGCTGCAAAAGCAAAGCACTCAGTGAGAGGGGGAGGAAAAAGTATCCTCTTTTCAGAAGATCTCAGTCTCATGCATTATTGATGCAAAGATGATCAGATAAAAACTGGAACTTGGCAAGCTGTCAAATAAAAACTGCAGAGTGAATCAAAAATTTATAAAATAGTATTGAGTTATTACAATTCTATTATAGACACCGGTAATCATTTTTACTAAAACAAACCTCTTATATGATTGTACAGCTGGAATGTTAGGGTACAAGGACTTAGGACTCAACCTCATTTGGTGAGGAGTGGGGAGGAGAATAGCACAAAATTAAAAATTAAATGTGAAGAGCAAATGATTTAGTCACAGTTCAGTAACAGATTGAGTAAAAATAATGGTTTAAAAAAATAATGCCAATGTTTTCCTTCTTGGGCTACATTCTGCTGACTTCCTTGAAAAATTACTGGCATTAGACTCAGAGCAGGATGAATTGCTTTACGAAATCTGTAAACTTAATTTGTGCATGTGCCAAACACATGCACAGCACAAGACATTGGGGAGGAAAAATGACTTAGGGAGGTATTTTGTCAGTTATGGATTTTCTTTTATAGAAAAAAATCCCAATTCTATAGTTTTATTAGTTTTCTCATCTTATGTAGCAATGTTCTCTCTCCCTTTTTGGGACTGAAGCTCTGAATTCAGTCAGAAATATATTTAAGAATGGAGAGATGGCTGTCACCATTCCTAAATATTCAGAAGATAATAGCCAACCAAAGTTAGAGCATCTTGACGTAAAACATCCCTTCAGCTCCCAAACTGATTTGCCTATCCAGGATCAAGTAAATAGCTGTAATTATAAAATCACACATATTAACACAGAGTCAGGAAATGACACCAAGAACAGGGATGCTCGCTTCTTGCCCTTGGCTTTTCCTCAGTGCCTGAGCAAAGAAAAAGACAGTCTCTTGGACCTAAAAATGACTCCAAAGCAAGGTAGGTGTAGATGCAGCCAGAATCGTCAGTGCTGGGTTTTCCCACTTTAGGGCTGAATCTGAAACTTAACATTATTATACTGATTTCCATATGAAACAACTTTGTCTTTAAGAAACAGAATCGACTCCATGTAATGGAATTTGATCAAAAGTCTGAGAAGGGGGACATGTCTTACTTAACAAGACCTAGAGCCAAACTACCCATGCCATAATCAGGGGTCGCCAACCTCCAAGATATAATACCTAATGATCTGAGGTGGCGCTGATGCAATAAAAATAGAAATATAGTGCACAGCAAATGTAGTGCCCTTGAATCATCCCCAAACCCTCCCCCTTACCCCTGGTCCCTGGAAAAATTGTCTTCCATGAAATCAGTCCGTGGTGCCAAAAAGGTTGAGGACCAATGCCATAAGCCATTTAAATTCCACTGGGGATGGAAGAGTGTGGTCAACTTTAATAGGACACTTTGATAGGCAAAACTTTCATATGAATTACATATGTGCCAACTAGCCTTAATATTACACACTGAACACCTCACCCAAAGTGCTGATGCCAAGAAAACCTATGAGATTCATCAATCCCTATGCATGAAAGAGCACAAAAAATTCAGATTCTCTATCATGACTTATGAGTTTGTTGAATCATTATTTTTGACTTGATGTTTCATTCATGTCACTGCAGCTGTTTTCAAGAGCATAAGAAAAAAGCAAATGCCAGGGAAATTTTTATTGCTCACCTAGAACCAACTTTAAAAGGCTCCCATGACCCTTGCATTTGTCTTGGATAACTGGTTACATGCTCTGTGGTGCTCAGCTTCCCTAGATTAGGGCTTAATTATGCAGTGGTGGTCTTCTCAGTCACTAGACTAGGAAGCTCAGCATCAACTGGATGGGGGCTAGAGACACCTGGAGTGAGAACAAAGGTATGTTTGAAATAAGCCTGTGATACACTGTGTGTGTGTGTCCCCTGCCTCATGGAAGTCCAGGGAGGAAAACAGAGACCACACTAATTACTTTGTACAGCAGGGATCTAGTGCATGCAGCTGGTTACATGAGTGTAGAGGAGGGCACAGGCCTGTTGGACAAAGTACCAAAAAATCTCTAGAATCAACTCTAAAGGAAATCAACCCTGAATATTCATTATAAGGACTGATGCTGAAGCTGAAGCTCCAGTACGTTGACCAAAGAGCCAACTCATTAGAAAAGACCCAAATGCTGGGAAAGATTGAAGGCAGGAGGACACGATGGCTGGATGATATTTCTGACTCGATGGACATGAGTTTGAGCAAGCTCTGGGAGATGGCGACAGACAGGGAAGCCTGCATACTGAATCCATGGGATCGCAAAGAGACAGACACGACTGAGAGACGGAACAACAAAGAGTGAAATGCTTTTAAACTGTACTCTGGAGCTTGGTCGGCTTAACCAAACACCCTGGTTCAAATTGCATTTCAGGCATTTGGATTGCCTGACTTGCTTCTGTTGGGAGGTATAAAAATCTCTCCTCATTTCCTATCGTCAATTGCAACACGGAATGGCTGCAAATTGTTCAAGCAATTACTGTGTCTCACCAATTGGGTGCCTTTGGCCATAAGGGGCCTTTTGGGTTTGCAATAGTTCTGCTGTCATTTCTCTCCTTTGGCTGATCCTGGTACAAATTGCTGACGGCTCTGAGAGCTGTCCTCTCACACACTTGCCCGCTGGAAGGGCAGTCACACTTCTGCAAAAATACTGTTTGCTTTTCGATGTGCTGTGATGGTGGGAGTGGAAGGCTGGTAGAGAGAAGGGCAGGGACCAAGGAGATGGCTCACCCCCAATGCTAATCAAGCCCCCACTGATGAGTCCTGTTGACTCTGCCTCCTAATTATCTCTCAAGTTCACCCCCTTCTCTATTCCCGTGAATGTTCCCACTATGTTCCTTCAGGCTATTTCATTCTTCAGCTTAAATATCACAACAACCTTCTCACTGGTTCCTCTGCCTTTGACCCCAGCTTCTTCCTATTAATTCTCATGGCAGTAGTTCTCAGCCAGGGTTGTACCTCCCTCGGTAGCATTTGGAAATGTGTGGGAGTGTTTGGGGCTTGTCATGATTGGGTTGGGGGGACATGCTAGCATTAAGGGGGCAGGAACCAAGGACACTGAAATACCCAACACATTCATTTCTGTTTGCTCTGGTAATGAAATACCACAAATTTAGCAGCTTAAAATGACACTCATTTATTATCTCAGAGTTCTGTAGGGCAGAAGTCTGGCAAAGGTCTAAATGGCTAAAGCTGAGATTTCAGGAGGGTCTTGACATCCTGGGGGAAGAATCGCTGTCCAAGCATAGACAGGTTGTTGGTAGAATTCAGTTCCATGGGATTGTAGGACCAAGGCTCTGGTTTCCTTGCTGGCTATTGGCAGGGATTGTTCTCAGCTTCTAGGTGGTCTCCCATGTGACTTGGCTCATGACCCCTTTCACCTTCAAAGCAAGTAATGACAGGTTGAATTTTTCTTACAGCTGTGTCTCCTGCCTTTTCTTCTACCTTGTTTTTCTCTGACTTCTGCTTTCCTCTTCTATTTGAAGGCTCAGGGTGATTAAAGCAAGTCTATGACGGCTCAGGGGGCTTTCCAGGTGGCGCTAGCAGTAAAGAACCCACCTGCCTATGCAGGTAGACATAAGAGACGTGAGTTTGGTTTGATCAAACCAGGAAGATTTTTGGTCAGGAAAATCTTTGGTCAGGAAGATTCCCTGGAGGAGGGCTTGGCAACCCATTCCAGTATTCTTGCCTGGAAAATCCCATGGACCACAGACCCTGGAGGGCTACAGTCCATGGGGTCGCAGAGTCAGACATAACTGAGCACACAGCATGCACATACCCCCAATCTAAGTCATCCAGGACAACCTCCCCATTTTAAAGTTCTGTCTTGCAAAACCCCCTCTGCCATGTAAAATGACATACTCCCAGTTTCTAAGAATTTGAACATGGACATCTTTGGGGAGGCATTAATCTGCCAACCACACCTGGAATGAGCTGCACAACAGAGAATTGTTCCACCCAAAATGCCAATAGCAGCCTCGTTGAGAAATATGGAGAGAGCCATTGATCTACAATGCAAATCTGATTGTATCTCTTTCCTGCCTGAGAATCCTTCAGGGAATCTTTATTGCCTTCAAGATGAAATCCAAGGCAGAGTCTAGAAAGAGCTTTATGACTCATTGTCTCTTTAAGCCCCTAGCTTACATGTTATTACTATTCTGTCTTTGCCTCTTGGCTTCAGCCACAGCAAATGATTTTCTGACCATCCTGTGTGTTTTCTTACCTTGAATTCCTTATGAAGGCTTTTTCCTCCACCTGGAGCACTCCCCCAAACTCTCATCCACTTCCCTGAACTAGTTAATTAACTCCAACTCAATTTTCAAGAGAAGGAGAAATATCATATGATATCCCTTATATAAAGAACCTATAAAGAAATGATACAAATAAACTTATTTATAAAAACAGACTCACAGACTTAGAGAATGAACTTATGGTTACCAGGGGTAAGGGTTGGGGAAGGGATAGTTAGGGAGTTGGGATGTGTTAGGATAGTTGGGAGGGATATGTAAACACAGCAATATCTAAAATGGATAATCAGTAAGAACCTACTGTATAGCACAGGGAACTCTGCTCAAAGTTATGTGGCAGCCTGGTCAGGAGGAGAATCTGGGGGAGAATGGCTATAGGTATATGTCTGGCTGAGTCACTCTGTTGAGCACTTGAAACTATCACAGCATTGTTAATTGGCTATACCCCAATACAAAATAAAAAGGTTTTTTTTTAAGTTGATCCCTTCCTTAAACGTGAGGAAAGAGACTCATCAATATAAAGTGACCAAGGTCACACAGTTTATGTAGAAAATTCAGAACTAGAAGCCAGATCCATCCCTTTTGCTTTAACCATATCAACTATGAACTAGGAAGATGGCAGAACTTGGGGACTAGGGGGACTGGCTTGGCACTTTAGCCCCAATTTCCTCAAGTCATCATCTCACACCTCCCTGTCCACATGCAGGGACCTTAAAGCAGTGAAAAATCTCTAAACAAATAGGGAACTTCTCTATTCATGAGTCAAATATATCTAAGGTATGTGATGAAAAGAAATATGTGAATTTAACTTCCAAAAAGATGAGAGGTGATGAATAATGGCAATTACCTTAAGAATAAATATTGATTATTTGAGTGATCAGGATACCTAAGTGGTATAAAATCTAGCCTTGAAGTAGAATATCTGTCACCATAATGCACCAATCAGGACGCTTGGTTAATTGTACCCAACCCCCAAGCCTTCATCTCTTGGTATCCATGTCCTTGTGTGTTCCCCTCCCATACTAAATCACTGCTGACCCTTATCAACCACAGAATATGGAAGAAGTGGCAATGAGTGACATAAAAGGCTAAGTTACAGCAGACATTTGCATCCTCCACCATGGTCCCCTTGACTGCTTATTCTAGGGGAAGCATTCACCATAGTATAAGAGCACAGGCAGCACTGCGGAGTGGTCTGTGGGAAGAGGACTTGGAATCTCCTCCCAACAGCCAATACCAATGTACTGCCATGTGACTGAGACACTTAGGAAAAGCACTTTCAGCCCCAGTCAAGCCTTTGGGTGACTTCAGCTTCAACCAACAATGGATGGACCAACCAACCCCAAGTCAAGACCACCCAGACAAGCTGCTCCTGAATTCCTGACTCATAGAAACTGTAAGAAATAATAAGGGTATATTGTTACCTTAAGCCACTATATTTTATAATAATTTATTTTACAGCAATAGACAACAATACAGGTTGCAAGTGACAGACCCCAATTTGAACTGACTTTTAATGTACATAACTATGGGATAAGTCTGGGGTTGCTTGGCTTCTGGAAAAAAGGAAAAAGGAACCCAAAAGGAGCCGGAACTCTTCTTTTATCTCCCATCTCTGTTTCTCTTTGCAATTGTTTCATTCTGTCAGATAAGCTTCCTCCACATGAGGGAAAACACCAATATGACCAAGCATTATATCTCAATCTCTACCATCCCATGTTCTAAAAGCCTGTAAAGTGCTCTGATTGTCCCAACACAGATCACATGTCCATTCTAGACCAATCCGTGGAGGCCAAGTTGATGGGATCCATTGGATACATCCAAACCTCATAATTAGGGTGAGGAAAACATTTCTTAGGAGTGGAGTAAGGTGGGCAGTTTCACTGTTAGTAAAACAGGAGGCCCACTGCCCACCGTGTGTGTGTATAGCCGCATGAGGCACACATATGCATGCTCCAGGTTGCCCTGTGCAAGGCTGCTTGGCGACACTTCACATGATTACTTCCATGTGTCATTTCATCACCTGGCCCCAAGAACAAACTTCTCACTGGTCAGAAGATCACAGAGAAGTAAATACTGATTTTCAAAGAAGGAGAGGAAAAAGAAAAGAAGAATTAACCCAAAGAAGCTCAGTTTTAGAAAATCCTTTTTAAAACACTTTCCTTAAAAAAAAAAAAAAAAAAAGCTTTCCTTAGAATGTAGGACCTGGAAAATGAAAGAAATGATAATACCTAACAATAACAGACACCATCTATCAAGCATATGTCAGACACACGAGGTTCCTAGATATCACAGAATTTATCCCATCTTGCACGGCAGAGTCCAATTCTTAGTCACTATGCTAAATACCAGAGAAAGGAGGGATCATACAAGCCCAAGACTTATCCAAGCTCCTTTTTAGCACCCGAGTTAAAGAGTGGTGGAGCAAGCTGAACACAGCTCCTGATTCATTCTCCTGTAGACTCTGTATCCAGCAAGACCTCACCTCAGCACTCCTCCAAGCTCCACCTGGCAGAACTGAACTCCAGCCCACACCTGCTGTTCTTGTCTATGCAACAAACTGGACCCAAGACAAAGGTTTTCAGAATTTTGTTATAGCAAATATCTGCTTAATAAGCTCTGCTAAACAAGTTCCATCTTTGGGTGGCTCTCAGAGGCAATTACATAAAAAGAAAACCCATGTGACTCATTCTGACTGAGGGTAAACCATGTGGAACCAAAGATTGTGAGTATTCATCAAGGCAGGCCTGCCATCATCAGTGACAAGTGAGGCCACCATGAGGGAGTTGAGGACCATGCCTGTGGTATATCAACCATAAACTGTGTCTTTGAGAAGATATATCTCCATCTCATGATTCCTTTATCTGAAAAAAGGAGCATAAATCTCAGAATTATTGTGAAGACCAGCTGAGGTAACATTTGTAGAAACATTCAGCATCAGTTCAGGTCAGTTCAGCTGCTCAGTAGTGTCCGACTCTTTGCGACCCCATGAATCTCAGCACGCCAGGCCTCCCTGTCCATCACCAAGTCCCAGAGTTCACACAGACTCATGTCCATTGAGTCAGTGATGCCATCCAGCCATCTCATCCTCTGTCGTCCCCTTCTCCCACCCCCAATCCCTCCCAGCATCAGAGTTTTTCCAGTGAGTCAACTCTTCGCATGAGGTGGCCAAAGTACTGGAGTTTCAGCTTCAGCATCATTCCCTCCAAAGAAATCCCAGGGCTGATCTCCTTCAGAATGGACTGGTTGGATCTCCTTGCAGTCCAAGGGACTCTCATAGTTGATAAATATTGCTGGAATTTGTCTTTTATCAGTAGAAATTGTTTTTGTTCTATGTTTCACTGCATGAAGCTTTTCTCAAGGAGACTATAAGTTCCTTATGGCAGAGACATTCTCTTATTCCTATTCTGTCTTCTATTTACCAGGTCTCCCAATTAGCTCAGTGATAAAGAATCTGCCTGCCAATACAGCAGACAGGAGATGTGGGTTTGATGCTTGGGTCAGAAGAATCCTCTGGAGGAGGGCATGGAACCCACTCCAGTGTTCTTGCCTGAATAATCCCATAGACAGAGGAGCCTGGTGGGCTACAGTCCATGGGGTCACAAAGAGTTGGACACAACTGAGTGACTGAGCATGCACTCTACACATCACCTATGAGCAGGTAGTGCTTGATGTGCTAACACAGTGGGTTATGCTGGGCTCCATGGGGAGCACATTAAACCAGCAGGCAGCATGCTTTCAAGATTGCAAAATGCCTCATCTCAACCAGGTAACAATAATACGGATGAACATTTCAAAGACTGGACAGGTATTCAAGCTAACAGGTTCAGTGACAAGCCTATGGATACAAATAAATATTTTAATCCTACAAGTCAAAAATAGTGTCGGCAGACACAGGAGATCAGTTAACAGGACCTACTTTTCCACTACTTGATCTAGGCAACCCTGCCCTTTCTATGACCCCTTTGACAAAAAAAATAAATCCAAGCCAGCCGCGTTTCAAACCATGTTTCATCCTATTATCTTACTCAACTTCACAGCTAATTGGACCAAAACTAGCATTTTAAGATAAAACTAGGCACAGAATGAAGAACTGGGCCAACCAGACTCTTTCCCTCAGGAATCTGTTTTAGTCCATTTGATCTGTTATAACAAAATACCATAGCCTGGACGACTTCGAAACATTTACTCCTCACAATTCAGGAGCCTGGGAAGTCTAAGGCCAAGGTTCTGGCAGATATTGGCAGCCATCTTCTCACTCTCACCCCACATGGGAGAAGGAAGGATTCTTAAAGAAGGGGTTTGGGTGGATTCTGGGAGTTGGTGATGGACAGGGAGGCCTGGTGTGCTGCAGTTCATGGGATCTCAAAGAGTCGGACACAACTGAGCGACTGAACTGAAATGAATACTATCATTCAAACTTCACCTTTGTGACATAATCACCTCCCAAATACCCCTACCTCCTAACACCATCCCCGTAGGGGCTAAAATTTCAGCAAATAAATTTGAGAAGGACACAAACATCCAGTCTCTAATAAAATGTGAACTTAGAAATACTTAGAGAATAAGGCAGTGCCAGATGGAAGTTAAACTGAAAGAATACTATTAATATTAGGAGGCAGATTACAATAGGAAGTAAACACTGGAGCCAGATGGCCTGGCTCCATGTACCAGCTCTGTTATTTCCCACCTGTGTGATCTGGGGCAAGATACTTTACCTCTTTCTGTCTCAGCGTCTTCATCTGTAAAATGGAGTTGATCATAGAACGTGCCTTGTAGGTTTATTGTAAGGATTCAGAGTATATGAATATGGAAAGTGCTTGGAATGAGAGCTGACATATAGCGCCATGCAAGTGATAGCTAGTATTACCAGGTAAACCCCAAGATCAAGGCAAGTCCATGCCATGCGCAGAACATTGTGAGAAAGCAGAAACTGTGAGAGACCATAGGAAGCTGGGCAATACTAAGGGAGAATGGAGCATGTGCAGGGAGAAGCCATGTGTCACAAAGACCCTCCAGCTCATGAGAGAGATACCCAGAGCTTCACCTGTCTTGAAGATGACCTTGAAACAATTTCCTTAAAATAAACTCCCTGGAGAATGGGCCAACCTTCCTGTTCTCTGAGCTGGTCCACCTAAAGAACCCAACACTTGGTTCAGTAAAGGACCCTGAATAGGCAGAAGCATTGTGTCTTTACCACTAGGAAGTTTGCAAAAGTTTGATGGAAATAACATATCCCAATTTTTTCCAGTAAAAATAATGAGGCTCTGAAAAAAAAAAAAACCCATCAGTTTTGCCCCTTACCTTGTCATGAATTTCTGGCGTAAGCCCCAAGTTGGCACCTAGGGGCTTTATATATCTAGCAAAGTGATAACCCTTATCAAAGAGGCAGTCTGAAGCAAAGAATGTCTTGCAGCTCCGATAAGCTCCAAGGCGCTGGGCCAGGGTAATGGACCATAGGAGATGGAGCTGGGGTCTGCCAAGCTCAATAATGCAGTATTGTTGCTGCATTATAAAATGTTTTAATTTACATTTTCAAGTGCAAAATATTTTCACCTCATGCTTTGGCTAAATTAGGTAGTTAAAATCTGTGAAGTGGCAGTAATTGGAAACAATGGATTTTATATTTGACATTTATTATTTTAGTGGAATCTGTTTTACATTTACATCAAACATCCAAGGACCCCTGAAGAAGTTTCTTTTGCTATTACATTGCTATTTAATTCTAATAATGCACTTTGAATCGCCAAGTGTTGATTATAATTATATCATTTCAGATGGAGTGAGAGATGAGACAAAGATAAACCTTCAATGGCAACCCCTTTTTTTGTTGATCTTTCATAAGCTGATAATTTGCTCAATATATTTTATCCTAATTTTTTACAGGTTCTTGTTATTGTCTAACTGCTTTATATATTTTTATGTGTCTTCACCAAAATGCTACCTGAGAACAAAGATCATGGTTCATAACCTCATAGTGCTTGCTTTGAATCCAGGCACATAATAAGGATCAATAAATGTTTGAATGATTATTCAAAACACATTAGTATTATCTTACAAGTGATAGGGAGCAGACTACAGGGAAGGCAGTTGAAAGGACAAAATTCCAGTTTTGTACAAGGAAAGACTCTTTAGTGCTACTTAAGTTGGATTAGGCTGACACAAAAGTAGTAAGTCCTTTGTCCCCAGCAATGTTCATACAGAAATTCATGACCACTTGATAGTGAGGACATCAGCCAGTAAGGAAAACGTTTGGAGTCAAAAAGAATTGAGTTGGACCCTTAGCTCTGTACCTTAAAACTGCAACCATAGCAAAGTTACTTACTCTCTCTAAGCCTGTTTCATCTTACAATGGGAAAAACAGTCTGTCTCTTATGAAAAGTGAGGAAACCAGATGTCCTGTTCAGTTCAGTTCAGTTCAGTCACCCAGTTGTGTCCGACTCTTTGCAACCCCATGAATCACAGCACGCCAGGCTTACCTGTCCATCACCAACTCCCAGAATTCACTCAAACTCACGTCCATCGAGTTGGTGATGCCATCCAGCCATCTCATCCTCTGTCGTCCCCTTCTCCTCCTC
>NW_011495079.1:2028894-2039868 GCF_000754665.1 Bison bison bison
CATCAGTCCTTCCAAAGAACACCCAGGACTGATCTCCTTTAGAATGGACTGGTTGGATATCCTTGCAGTCCAACGGACTCTCAAGCGTCTTCTCCAACACCACAGTTCAAAAGCATCAATTCTTCGGTGTTCAGCTTTCTTCACAGTCCAACTCTCACATCCATACATGACCACTGGAAAAACCATAGCCTTGACTAGATGGACCTTTGTTGGCAAAGTAATGTCTCTGCTTTTCAATATGCTATCTAGGTTGGTCATAACTTTTCTTCCAAGGAATAAGCATATTTTATTTCATGGCTGTAGTCACCATCTGCAGTGATTTTGGGGCTCCCAAACATTCAGTGGTTCTCTCTCCCTTAACATAGTCCACACCTTTCAAGATGGCAGAAGGTCAAAAAGTACCATTTCATTCTTGACTTTGATGCTTAGAGAAACATAGCCTGAGCAAGGGCTTCCCTGATGGCTCAGTTGGTAAAGAATCCATCTGCAAAGCAGGAGACTGCCTACATGAGTCATGGGTTCGATCCCTGGGTCAGGAAGATCCCCTGGAGAAGGAAATGGCAAGCCACTCCAGTAATCTTGCTTGGGAAATCCCATGGACAGAGGAGCCTGGCAGGCTACAATCCATGTGGTTGCAAGAATCAGACATGGCTTAGCTACTAAACCACCAGACTGAGCAAAGTTTTAAAATAAAATTCAAAGGTAACCACTAGAAATAAAAATAAAATGTATACTTTCCAAATCATTGGAGAAACTGAAAATAACTGAGAATACAGGAAGAAAGAAGAAAATCTAAGATCATAGAGATAAATGATATAAAAATAACATATTTATTAATGCAAATAAAAGTAACAATGTCAGGACCCATAGCAAAGACCTTATATACTTTACATCATTTAGTTCTTCTGTGTCCCTGATACTAGCATCACTGTGGGGTGTGCTCATTCTACAGGTAAGAAAACTATGGCTTAGGGAAGTAGAAAATTACTAAATTTGCCTATATTTGAACCATGGCAGCCTAACTGCAAAGTACATCACCCTAAACATTATGCCACCCTGTAGGAACAACAGAAGGGTGCCTATGTCTAGATGTTTAAATATGTTCACAGATTTATACTGGTAGGAAAGAAAGGATCATAAATAAATGAAAATGTTAGACAGTGTTTATTTTTAGGTAGTAGGATTATGAGCAATCTTAATTTTCTTTTTTACCATTGTCCATATTTTCTGAAATTTTCTGTGGTGAGCATATATTTTTATAGTCAGAGGAAAGACTATAAAATTTACAATAGATTGTTTCTTTTCTTGTTATACTAGGAAGCCTTAAGTCACGGTATAAAATTCTTGAGATTTTCATGGGATTTATGCTTCCTGGGGGAAAATGCTTCCAAAGTGCTCTTATTATTTCTTCCAGTGGAGCCAGAATTAAAACTAGTATAAGAAACTATTTGTTTTGTTGTGTCTAGTATATGGACTTAAAAAAAAGAGAAGGTTTTAAGTCAAAAAAATATTAAATAATCTCTCATCCTATGTTATAATTCAAGTCAAAGTAAAAAAGTTTTAAATACAGTTGCCAGAAAGTTCTACAATGAAGCTGAAGCACTATTATAAAGCTTGTCTCATCTGAGAAGTTCAGAGAGAACCCCCACGTCCAGGAAAAGCTCCCCCCACACACCAGTCACGTGGTCACACAGCAACATATTCTCCCCCAAAGTATGTCCATTCCACCAAACCAAGAAATTTCCAGAAAGCATCCTAGAGTAGAGTTGAGTTCACTCCTTCTGCAATGAGGAAATTGAGATCCTGAAGGGCTGCATCACTTTGTTTCCAGCATTACCTTCCTAGACTAAGCTGGGGTTATTACTTTATCACTCACCTGGATTCCTCCCGATGGATTAGACTTGCCCCCACCCCAGCCTTACTCAAATTCACTTACCACCAAGCTGATGACTCCACTTTCTCACTCACAGGTTCTGACTATTCTTAAAGAACAGTGTTCTTACCATGTTTGACAAGGTCCTCCATAATCTGACTCCCTCCCTTTCAAGATTATCTAAATCACCCTCTTTAGTTCTCTAAGTTCCAACTACACTCTTCTTTCTGTTTCCCAAACTTGCCATTCTACATCTGACCGAGGAATCTTCACAGGTACTCTCTTCCTCTACCTGCCATTCCTCTGGATAATTTTCACACAGAAGCCATCCCAGACTCTAGTCCAAGTCAGATTCCTTTCACTTACCATCTACATGTCCTGCCTAGAACTCATCACAGTTGTAGCTTTATATTTCTATATTTTCTCCCCACTAGGTTGTAAATCCCATGGAATAGGGATATATCCATCACCAGCACTGGCCTCATGCCTGCCACATTGTATGACCCCATCAACATTTGTTAGATGAATGAATAGGTGGCACACGGAGTCAAGGACTGTGCAGGGTCAGTGCTTCAACCCACAGTACTTATTTTATACTTTGGGGGATAGAAAAAGGAACTTCTGGAATCCCAGGAATATGTCCACCCAATATTGTCTAAAATTGCTTATTCCTCTCCTATCTTAGTAAAGATATTATTGAGTTCCTGAAAAACATCTATTTCTGCTTTATTGACTATGCCAAAGCCTTTGACTGTGTGGATCACAATAAACTGTGGAAAATTCTGAAAGAGATGGGAATACCAGACCACCTGATCTGCCTCTTGAGAAATTTGTATGCAGGTCAGGAAGCAACAGTTAGAACTGGACATGGAACAACAGACTGGTTCCAAATAGGAAAAGGAGTTCGTCAAGGCTGTATATTGTCACCCTGTTTATTTAACTTCTATGCAGAGTACATCATGAGAAACCCTGGGCTGGAAGAAACACAAGCTGGAATCAAGATTGCCAGGAGAAATAGCAATAACCTCAGATATGCAGATGACACCACCCTTATGGCAGAAAGTGAAGAGGAACTCAAAAGCCTCTTGATGAAAGTGAAAGTGGAGAGTGAAAAAGTTGGCTTAAAGCTCAACATTGAGAAAACGAAGATCATGGCATCCGGTCCCACCACTTCATGGGAAATAGATGGGGAAACAGTGGAAACAGTGTCAGACTTTATTTTTCTGGGCTCCAAAATCACTGCAGATGGTGACTGCAGCCATGAAATTAAAAGACGCTTACTCCTTGGAAGGAAAGTTATGACCAACCTAGATAGCATATTCAAAGCAGAGACATTACTTTGCCAACAAAGGTTCGTCTAGTCAAGGCTATGGTTTTTCCTGTGGTCATGTATGGATGTGAGAGTTGGACTGTGAAGAAGGCTGAGCACAGAAGAATTGATGCTTTTGAACTGTGGTGTTGGAGAAGACTCTTGAGAGTCCCTTGGACTGCAAGGAGATCCAACCAGTTCATTCTGAAGGAGATCAGCCCTGGGATTTCTTTGGAAGGAATGAGGCTAAAGCTGAAACTCCAGTACTTTGGCCACGTCATGCGAAGAGTTGATTCATTGGAAAAAACCCTGATGCTGGGAGGGATTGGGGGCAGGAGGAGAAGGGGACGACAGAGGATGAGATGGCTGGATGGCATCACTGACTCGATGGATGTGAGTCTCAGTGAACTCCGGGAGTTGGTGATGGACAGGGAGGCCTGGTGTGCTGCAATTCACGGGGTCGCAAAGAGTCGGACACGACTGAGCAACTGATCTGATCTGATCTGATCTTAGTAAAGCAGTTTTAGAACCAGCTGGGGCTTCACAAAGCAGAAATAGAGACACAGACATAGGGAATAAATGTATGGATACCAAGGGGGAAAGGCATGGTGGTGGCATGCATTGGAAGATTAGGATTGACTATATATACTGTTGATGTATGTGTGTTAGTCACTTAGTCATGTACGACTCTTTCTGACCCCATAGACTGTAGCCTGCCAGGCCTCCTGTCCATGGGATTCTCCAGCAAGAATACTGGAGTGGATTGCCATTTACTTCTTCAGGGGATCTTCCTGACTCAGGGATCCAACCCAGGTCTCCTGCATTGCAGGAAGATTCTTTACTGTCTGAGCTATAGGGAAGTTTATAAAAATAGATAACTTATGAGAACCTACTGTATACCAAAGGGAACTCCACTCAGTGCTCTGTGGTGACCTAAATGGAAAGGAAATTCAAAAAAGAGGGGATCTATGCATGCATAAAGCTGATTCACTTTTCTGTACAGTAGAAATTAACACAACATTGCAAAGCAATTATACTCCAATTAAAAATTTTAAAAAAGAAATATGCAGGTGTTAAAGCTATGCATCAAGCCATTTACAGTGCTGAATGTCAGCAAAATAATAAGAAGCGACACTGTGATAACAATAACAAAAAAGAATCAGTTGAGCCATTAGAAGTCATCTAATCCAGGCTTCTCATTTTATAATCAAAGAAACAGGGGTCCAGAGAGGTTACACGGTTTTCTCCACGTTACACAACCAGTAGTGATAGAATGAAAACCCAAAACTAGGACTCTAGCATTGTTTGTAGAGAACCCATCATCTCTTCCACACAGGGCTGCCTTTATCCATTCATCATCAGTTCAGTTCAGTTCAGTCGCTCAGTCGTGTCCAACTCTGCAACCCCATGGACTGCAGCATGCCAGGCCTCCCTGTCCATCACCAACTCCTGGAGCCTGCTCACACTCATGTCCATTGAGTCGGTGATGCCATCCAACCATCTCATCTTCTGTTGTCACCTTCTCCTCCTGCCTTCAATCTTGCCCAGCATCAGTGTCTTTTCCAATGAGTCAGTTCTTCGCATCAGTTGGCCAAACTATTGGAGTTTCAGCTTCAGCATCAGTCCTTCAAATGAATATTCAGGACTGATTTCCTTTACAATTCACTGGTTTGATCTCCTTGTGGTCCAAGGGACTCTCAAGAGTCATCTCCAACACCACAGTTCAAAAGCATCAATTCTTAGGCACTCAGCCTTCTTTTTGGTCCAACTCTTACACCCATACATGACTACTGGAAAAACCATAGCTTTGACTAGACAGCCCTTTGTCAGTAAAGTAACGTCTCTGCTTTTTAATATGCTGTCTAGGTTTGTTACAGCTTTTCTTCTAAGGAGCAAGTGTCTTTTAATTTCATGGCTGCAGTCACCATCTGCAGTGATTTTGGAGCCCAAGAAAATAAAGTCTCTCATTGTTTCCATTGTTTCCCCATCTGTTTGCCATGAAGTGATGACTGGATGCCATGATCTTCCTTTTTTAAATGTTGAGTTTTAACCCAGCTTTTCACTCTCCTCTTTCACTTTCATCAAGAAGCTCTTCAGTTCCTCTTTGCTTTCTGCCATAAGGGTTATATCATCTGCATATCTGAGGTTATTGATATTTCTCCTGGCCATTCATCATAGTTCAAGCCAAATACTTTTTTTTTTTCCTCCTGACTTCTCTCAAAATCTACCTTTCCACCCTAAACTCCAAGTCCCCATTGAATTATTTCATATTATTTAGAATTGTAAAATTACTTGCTCGTGTTTGGTTTAACATCCATGACATTCTGAAGTCTCAATAAATCAACCAGTGACAAAAAATGTGTTCAGTCCCTCCTGTATTTTCAGAACTAATCTGGGTCCTGCAGGCAGTAAAGGAAAGACACAAATGTCCTTATATCCATCAAAAAACAGAAAGGCTCTTTAAAGACGTAGTTTGCACAACTAACACTATTACTAGAAGGGGAAAAAGACAGTAGTGATGGTAATCAAGTTTTCGAATATAGATCCTAAGTACTACAGGAATTCAGCCAAAGAAAGACAAGGAAGACTGCATACGGAAGGTAAAAACTGATTTGGAGCTTGAAGGAAAGGAAGAACTTGGACCTGCAGAGAGGAGAAAGAAAAGCAAATCACCATCTCCAACAAAGGATAGTGTCTCATGCCTCATCAGCATGTTTTGTAAAATAGCAACCAAATGAAGATCAGGGCCAGGGACAATGATGTGAGAAAAAAACAAGGGCATAAGGTCTTTCCCAAATTCCATAGAGACAACTGACAGAGACATTAGGGAGGTTTGGAGTATGACTCTTAGACTCTGCTATGACCTCTCTATCATCACCTTGTCCAGATGTCAGTATCAAAAGTTAAAAATCAAGTTAACCATTATTGAACTGTAACTACCCAGCATGCATTCTGTTGTGCTTTGCATATATCGTCTCACTCTCTCACTCACTGTCACTTAATCCTCCCAATACTTTTATGAGAATAGATAATGTTATTATCCTCACTTTCTATGAGAAAACTGAGGCTTTGGCAGGAGTGAACAACTTGTGAATGAAGTTCACATGGCTGGATTACATAAATCCAGAGTCTCAACTCAAAATTCCTGACCTCATCTCAGAGCCTGAGCAACAATAAAGACAACTCAGAAGTTTCCAACATCATTTTTAAAAACCTGAATAGTAGCACAAAGCAGGAACTGAGAAGACCATCCATTCTACCTACTACAGATAATTATAAGCAATGTTTTTGAGTTGTGTGGGAATACAGAGATGCAAAAGAGTCAGTTCCCGCAACTTTATGGTATCAAAATTTCATTAGTTTAAAATCATTAAGTCAAAACTAAGAGGGGGAAAAAAGCTAAAGTGTAAATGAATTGGTGATCCCCAAACTAATGAATTTCTCTCCATTCTTCCCCCAACACTGAATTGTTCCTCCTGATGATATTAACAATAATAGCGTTTTAACACACCCATTACGTGTAACAGAGATAAAGGATGTAAACTGCAGCATCAAAGGAAAGAAGAAAGGGAGGGAGGGAGAGGGAAGATCCAAAAAATTGTCTTCTGTTACTGTCGAAGGATGCCAGCCACGGCCTACCTCCCCCCGACCTCCAGTAATGTGAGTTGACAACAGTGACACCTCCTGGCGAAACAAACTCAGTCTCCTACAGGATTTCCTTTTGCTCGCTCACTGCAAATTACTCTTGACTCTTCTTGTTGCCACCAGGTGTAATTTTCTTTCCCTTATCTGTAAAAGTGTACACTGACACAGTCCATCCTCAACCTCAGAAACTCAACAACGCAGTGCTGACCTGACCACAGAACTCCACTATCGAAAGCCACCCCCACCCCGCCCCACCCTTTTCATCCTGAACACTTCAGCATGATTAGCCCAGAGACCCAACTCACAGTCTTCCCACTTACAGTTGCATTAAATATAAATAAAGCAAACTAAATACCAGCTACTGAAAAATAGTTCAATTAAATCCTACAGTGAGAATGCCTCTTGATTTTAATGTGCTTGATCCCCTGGGAAACATGGTTGGTGTATGCCTTTCTTTTCTTGTAGAATGCTTTTTTGGCTTCAGACTTGTGTAAATCATACAGCCACCAAAAAGAATAAGAGATGTTGGTTTTACTGTTAACCAGAAGCAGGAGAAGATTTTTTTAATGAATGTGGAAGGTATTGTTTCATCTCATTTGCAGAACATTCTAAGGCATGATCCCTGTGGTTACTTGCCTTGATATTAGAGTATTGGAAAATACAGTAGCATGTTTTGTCCCTTCTTTGAAAGCAGTGCAGCATTTTGTTTGTTAAACTAGACCACAGAATAGACATAGCTGAAGGAGAGAGGAATTGGCCAATCACAAGAGAGAGTAGAGAGCTCACACCCCATGGTATTCTCAAAATTTATAAAATAGCTGAAAGCATCTGTTGTTCTCTCTAAAAGGAAGGCATTGAGCATTTCAAAGCATGAAGATTTACCTTGAAACTGGGTTTGCTTCTATTCCATTCACAGTCTTCACAATGTGAGTGTTTGGCTAACCAAACTTCGTAAGTTCACAGGTTGGAAAATGTCTATGAACTTCCCCTTAGTTATGCTTTTATTTTGAAAAGACTCCTCTGAGAGACACGCACACCAATTCTCAGGTGCACGTGCATCCCAAATTAATAAAAATTCAAACCCTAGCTCCTTCCCACATCTAGCAATTCTTTTGGCAAATAAACCTTGGAGATTAGATTATGTCTTTGCTATGCATGAACAGAAAACACTTGTATTAGAGAGAACAAAAGCCCTTCAAACTGATCAAAAAGCAAAAGGCGGTTGGGTTGAGGAAGGTATGTTTTGGCTTCTGTTTTGCTTTTCACTGAAAATTGTGGCTGAGATTTCAACTTCATTCTGACACAGTGATGATTTTAAACATGGGCATTTCAAATCATTCATGCAAAAGTGAACTGTGGTGGGGGAAGGGGGAGAAATTGCTAAGCTCTTTGCTTGCCTTAAAACACACATGAAAGATAGACAACAGGACTAGAAGAACGTGTTTTATGATGAGTACAGTATCAAAACGACAGCTCTGCATCAAGTCTGCACATTATATACAAATAACGAATATATGTTTAGATTTCTTAAGTAGTTCATTCCTTTTGTCATCAGTGAATAAGGTCTGTGCAATGGGTTAGGCAAAATGCTAGGTGTGGGGAACAAGGATGACCCTCAAGTGAAGTCAGTCTGGTGGGAGAACGATTGGCTGTTTGGGACATACACATGCTAAAAAATCACTCATTGTTTATCTGAATTTCAGGTTTAACTAAGTGTCCTGGATTTTTATCTATTCTATCTTATAACTCCCAGGGAAGGTAAATGGACTATTTCAACACAGCGTAAGTGAAAAGTGTGATCTGAGTGCTAAAGAAGTGTATAAGGAGATATTGGTAACCCAGACTTGGGAACCAGGATCTGAAAGGTGAAGAGGAGTTAATCAGGAAAAGAGCAAGAGGGAAGGGATTTCAAGAGAAAGTGCAAGTTCTCCTAAGTTCACAGGGAGTCCAAGAGACTGGCACCTGTCACAGTTTTTCAAAATGACAGGGCACAGTGTGACAAGGCAGGGGAGATGAGCAGATGCCAAACCATGGGGACCGTATAAAAGCATTTGGGCACTTTGAGGACAGTGGAAAGTTGTAAAGATTTCTAGGCAGAGGCATTATACAATCAGATATATGATTCTGGGTGGATGGTGGAAAATAGATTGACAGCTGGCAAGATGGGAAGCGAGGAAACCACTTGAAATAAGTTACCTAAGGAATGCTGCTGACTTGAACTAAAATCCTAGCAATGGGGATGTAAGAAGTTGGTAAATCAGAAAGACACTTGTCATAGAAATAGAATAGGAGATAGGCACAAGAAGCTTTGGTGATCAACTGGATATGGAGCTGTTGAAAAGGAAGGAATGAATTATAATAAAAAATGACATGAATTGAGCACTTATTATAAATCAGTCATTATGCTGACTGTCACATATATATACATTCAACTCTGACAAGTCTGTGAAATAGGTACTATTTTTGGTGTTTTATAAATGAGAAAAAAAATGAGACTTAGAGACAAGTAATTAGCCTGTAAAACAAGTATGTAGTGCAGTAAGGATGATGACCAGGTTTGGAGCTTGGGCCGAGTGCTGAACAATGGTACCACTGAATGAGATTAGAAACACAGGAGGCACACATTTGTGGGAAAGATGCTGAGCTGCTTTTTAGAGTTACTGAGTCTTAGGTGCCTGGGAATGATGTCTGAAGGAGACTGGGTAGATGGGTTTAGAGTTCAACCAAAGGATTGGACCAGGGATAGAGACTGTAGAGTCAGCGGGGTAACAATCAAAATTGAAAGTGTAGATAAAATGAGAGTATAGGTAACTATGAGAGTAGAAATAAGATGAGCTAGAGAAGAGAATGAGAATGAGACCACAAAGGGATCTAGTGGAGATCAAGGGTCTGGTGTGACCAGGGTAGCAAGAGAAAGACCAGGACACTGTGCCAAAGAAGAAAAGAGGACATTCTAAGATGTAGGAAGTGTCAGCCCTGTGATATGACCTATGTGAGATGTGATTCTGTACACATTCTGTATGCAGAAAAGAAGTTTCAAAGCTAGTTCATTGAAGTAAAAGGAGTTAAATTAGTACTTTTAGGGTATATACTGGTATACAAGGAGAAATGGATACAGCAGGAGAAAGAGGAGGCTGGGAGTGTAAACTGGTGTATTCCTGATGGCCCAGTGACCAGATAGTAGTAAAGTCAATTTCAGTAAAGACTCTAGTAAAGACTTTACTTCAGTAAATTCTCCAGGCCAGAATATTGGAGTGGGTAGCCTTTCCCTTTTTCAGGGGATCTTCCCAATCCATGAATCGAACCAGGGTCTCCTGCAGTGCAGGTGGATTCTTTACCAACTGAGCTATCAAGGAAGCCCCATTCAATAAAGACTAAACTGTACATTTTCAGTTCAGTTCAGTCACTCAGTCGTGTCCGACTCTTTGCGAGCCCATGAATCGCAGCACGCCAGGCCTCCCTGACCATCACCAACTCCTGGATTCATCCAAACTCATGCGCATCGAGTCGGTGATGCCATCTAGCCATATCATCCTCTGTCGTCCCCTTCTCCTCCTGCCCCCAATCCATCCCAGCATCAGGGTCTTTTCCAATGAGTCAACTCTTTGCATGAGGTGGCCAAAGTATTGGAGTCTCAGCCTTAGCATCAGTCCTTCCAATGAACACCCAGGACTGATCTCCTTTATGATGTGCTGATTGGATCTCCTTGCAGTCCAAGGGATTCTCAAGAGTCTTCTTCAACACCACTGTTCAAAAGCATCAATTCTTCAGCACTCAGCTTTCTTCACAGTTCAACTCTCACATCCATACATGACCACTGGAAAAACCATAGCCTCGACTAGACGGACCTTTGTTGGCAAAGTAATATCTCTGCTTTTGAAGATACTATCTAGGTTGGTCATAACTTTCCTTCCAAAGAGTAGGCATCTTTTAATTTCATGGCTGCAGTCACCATCTGATGTGATTTTGGAGCCCCAAAAAATAAAGTCTGACACTGTTTCCACTGTTTCCCCATCTATTTCCCATGAAGTGATGGGACAAGATGCCATGATCTTCGTTTTCTAAATGTTGAGCTTTAAGCCAACTTTTTCACTCTCCACTTTTACTTTCATCAAGAGGCTTTTGAGTTCTTCTTCACTTTCTGCCA
>NW_011495079.1:2039968-2090926 GCF_000754665.1 Bison bison bison
AACTTTTTCACTCTCCACTTTTACTTTCATCAAGAGGCTTTTGAGTTCTTCTTCACTTTCTGCCATAAGGGTGGTATCATCTGCATATCTGAGGTTATTGCTATTTCTCCCGGCAATCTTGATTCCAGCTTGTGCTTCTTCCAGTCCAGAGTTTCTCATGATGTACTCTGCATATAAGTTAAATAAGCAGGGTGACAATATACAGCCTTGACAAACCCCTTTCCCGATTTGGAACCAGTCTGTTGTTCCATGTCCAGTTCTAACTGTTGCTTCCTGACCTGCATACAGATTTCTCAAGAGGCAGGTCAGGTGGTCTGGTATTCCCATCTCTTTCAGAAATTTCCACAGTTTATTGTGATCCACATAGTCAAAGGCTTTGGCATAGTCAATAAAGCAGAAATAGGTATTTTTCTGGAACTCTCTTGCTCTTTTGGTGATCCAACGTATGTTGGCAATTTGATCTATGGTTCCTCTGCCTTTTCTAAAACCAGTTTGAACATCTGGAAGTTCACGGTTCACGTATTACTGAATCCTGGCCTGGAGAATTTTGAGCATTACTTTACTAGCATGTGAGATGAGTGCAATTGTGCAGTAGTTTGAGCATTCTTAGGCATTGCCTTTCTTTGGAATTGGAATGAAAACTGACCTTTTCCAGTCCTGTGGCCACTGCTGAGTTTTCCAAATTTGCTGGCATATTGAGTTCAGCACTTTCACAGCATCCTGTTTCAGGATTTGAAATAGATTAACTGGAATTCCATCACCTCCACTAGCTTTGTTCATAGTGATGCTTCCTAAGGCCGACTTGACTTCACATTCCAGGATATCTGGCTCTAGGTGAGTAATCACACCGTAATGATTATCTGGGTTGTGAAGATCTTTTTTGTACAGTTTTTCTGTGTATTATTGCCATCTCTTCTTAATATCTTCTGCTTCTGTTAGGTCCATACCATTCCTGTCCTTTATTGAGCCCATTTTAATGATTTTCAATTAATACCAATCCCACTCCTGGTTGAAAGAGTCATGGGGAAGGGCTTCTCCCATGCCATGCTGATGGTATTACTATGAAAAACAAACGTGGAGGTGGAGCTATATTCAACCAAGCAGATTCTACCCAAAGGAAAAGTCTGGAGAGGTACTGGGGTTGGGGCAAGGGGAGGAGTTTAAAGAGGTTTTGGTTTACCATGAATTCAAGTGACCAGCAGAAGGAAACTCAAGTTTTTCAGGGAAGAAGTTAGTTTCAGCCCAGAATAACAGTGATTTGAAATGCCATGGTCTGTAAAAGATGCTAAAATGGGAGAGTAGGAGAAAAAGTGCCCTAAGTTCTATGAAATAAAAGTGTTATTTCATGTTTCTAGTAGTTGGCCCAAAGGAACCATGGATTCCCCTGGTGCCCCAGGAGATTGACTTAGGATCAGAACTTAGATGGGTTACCCTAGGATCAGAGCTTAGTTTGCTCTTACTGACCTGAAGTGAAAAAAAGTGAAAGTGTTAGTTGCTCAGTCATGTCTAACTCTTTGCAAGTCCATGGACTGTAGCCGCCAGGCTCCTCTGCCCATGGAATTCTCCAGGCAAGAATACTGGAATGGGTTGCCATTACCTTCTCCAGGGGATCTTCCCAATCCAGCGATTGAACCCAGGTCTCCTGCATTGCAGACAGATTCTTCTACCATCTGAGCCACCAAGGAAGCCCTCTTACTGTCTTACTCTCATCCACAGCACTGGGTCTGCCCAGAGGAGGTCCTCTAAGAAGACAAGGTAGTTGGATCAGGCTTGGATCAATGATTAGGGTGATGGAGGCCTTGGAGCATAATTGCTCGAGTCCAGCAGAATTCTCAAAGCAGATGGCAAGCTGTGTTACTGGGCTTACTGCAGAGACCAGATCACACTGTTCTTCCAAGTCAATAAAATAAGGACTAAAATAGTCTAGTGGGCTTAGCAACTGCATCACTGCTCTTCTTTCCAAGAACAATTCTGATGGAGTCAAGGAGAATAAAAATTGTATTGAGATGAAGTTGGAAAGGAGGTGAATAAACAGGCAGTATGTGAAAATGGTGCTTGTGGTAAGCTCAGTTCTAAATGGGAGGACAGATAATGTAGTCTTCAAACATGGTGTATGCCCATTCTATCTATTATAGAAGGTCAAAATAATACATTCCTGGAAAACTTTTGGGGGGGTTTACTGATGAGGAAGGGTTTCTCTGGTGGCTCAGATGGTAAAGAATCAGCCAGGAATGCAGGAGACCAAGGACAGAGGAGCCTGGCAGGGTACAGTCCATGGGGTCACAAAGAGTCAGACAGGACTGAGTGACTAACAATTTCACTTTCACTTTTCTAGTGAGGGAACCTAGTTTAAAACTAGGTAGTCATATTAAACCAAAAGCTCTTGAAACAAAGGATTTCTTCATGAACATGCTTCCAGATTTGTTAAATTAGACCACTGAAGAGGCATAATAAATTCTTGCATATTAAATAACTTTTGCCTTTTTGATCCAGTGTGAATGAATGTTTAAATGAATCCAACTTGCTTTACTCCACTGACTAATGTACATTTATATCTTTCTCTGATGTATTCTAGTTGACAATATCTATGTATTCAAAGTGCTCTTCTTCAAAAATTTCCTGCAACCAGATTATCAGCTGTCCATGGCCTCTTCCACCCTCACATTATTATTCTAAGCTAGTGAGGTCTGGCTGCCTATGTAATAATTATGTTTAGAGATATATGAAATACTTCTTAAAGTTCTGTTCATGATTTCCAACCTCGAAGACTAAAATGTAAAATAGCATTGTCCTTGCTATGGAGGCTGTCCAGATAAAGATCCAAATTTCTTCCTCTTGGTAGAGAAGTAAAGGCATTCAGATATAGTTAACAGTCTAGTGATTCAGACTCTTTTGCTTAGAAGATATATATTATCCTGGTTTCATTACTCTAGCCAAAGATATGTTTTGATGTATTCTCTTTTTGCAACTTATCTCCCTAAGTGAAATGGAGCTGGTGGGGCCAGTCAAAGATGTCTTTATTCCCTGAGGGTCAGTGAGAGGTCAGAGCTTTGAGTCAGAGGATCAGTGAGAGGTCAGAGCTTCATTCAAGGGTGGGAATGCTGTGGCCTGGATCTCACTGGACGACCTGATACACCAAAGTTAACAATTCATGACTTCTATAAGAACACAGCAGGCAACTAAAGATGGGAACGTGGCAGCAGTCAAATCTTCATCCAAGTAGAGTTATTTGCATCATATCCAATGTCATCTATGTCCTTCCTGAAAAAAAGCATTCAGGTTGTAAGAACCGGTATCATTTTTAAGCCAAAAACAAGAGAGAGAGATGAGCCAATGCATGCCAGCTATATTCTTCTTTTGGTCTATAGCCTTTAAGTGAATAAACTTATTTCCTTTTTGCTAAATACTGTATGTTTATGCATGCTGAATTTGAAACAGGCAGCTATATTATTCCAACTAGCCTAGAAGATAACTTGCAAAAATGGAACAAATACTGCAGAGTTTAATTTGTCTGACTGGTAGGCCTCAATGTTTAAATGTTATGGTGCTGGAGAAGACTCCTGAATGCAAGTTCAAACCAGTCAATCCTAAAGGAAATCAACCCTGAATATCCACTGGAAGGACTGATGTTGAAGCTGAAACTCCAATAGTTTGGCCACCTAATGCAAAGAGTCAACTCACTGGAAAAGACCCTGATGTTGACTGAAGATGATGTTGATGAAGATGTTGATGAAAGATTGAAGGCAGGAGGAGAAGGAGATGACAGAGGATGAGATGGTTAGATGGCATCACCAGTTCAATGGACATGAGTCTGAGCAAACTCTGAAGATGGTGAAGGTCAGGGAAGCCTGGCATGCTGCATTCTATGGGGTCACAAAGAGTCAGACACAACTTAGCAACTGAAAAATAAGAGTACATTACTCAGTTTCCTATCTCTGCTATAACACATTTTTATTGGCTTAAAATAACAGAAATTTATTATCTCATAGTTCTGAGGGTCAAAAGCTCTAAATCAGTATCACTGGGGCAAAATCAAGGTGTCAGCAGGACCATACTCCCTCCAGGAGCGCTAGGGGAAATTTCATTCCTTGCCTCTTCCACCTTCTGGTTGCTGCTGGCATTTCCTTGGCCTGTGGCTATCTCACTCCAATCTTCAAGGCCAGAATCTTGAAATCCTTCTGCTCTGGCTCTACTTTAGCTTCTTCTCAGTGTGTGTCAAGTCTTCCATTCATATAAGGATACTTGTTACTGCATTTAGGGCCTAACCAGAGACACAAGAGATATGGGTTCAATCCTTAGGTTGGGAAGATCCCCTGGAGGAGGGCATGGCAACCCACTCTTTCTTGCCCAGAGAATCCCATGGAATGAGGAGTCTGGTCAGCTATAGTCCATAGGGTCACAAAGAGTCAGACACAACTAAATGGACTTAGCATGCACACGCATGAAAGAATAATCCATTATATCAACCTGTCTCAAGATTTTAACTTAATCACATGCATAAAGACCCCTTTCTGAGTCCAATAAGGTAAAATTCACAGGCACTAGGGACTAGGATGCAGAGATATTTTGAGGGCCCATTTTTCAGTGTACCACACTCACTGCTTACCTATCATTTAACACATAAAGTCACGTAGATAGAGGCAGAGACCCAATCTGAAAGCAAGTGACAAATTATCAGATTACTCTTCTTAAAATTTTGCTATATTCACTTATCAGGAAAATTCACTTAGAGGAACTCTTTAATCATACAATGCTAGATGAATAAGATGCCTAGGAAAACAAAACAGAAAGCTTCTTAGGATCACCATTTTGCGTCATGCCTAGGAAGAGCTTAATATGGAAATGAGAGTTAGAACAGAGACCCTGAATCTCTCTGCATCCTGAGACTGTGCTACATCTACCCTCAGTTTTGGTCAACTGAAGCAGGTGCGTGAGAAGAGGAGAAAGAGTAGAGTTGTCCACCCTTGGAGTTCAGTATATCCTTAAAATCCTTATAGAAACTCTATGACAGAGTGAAAGCCATTTGCCTTTGTATTGGAAGAGGACATGCATCCCTGGGGTAATAAAAGTCAATTCAATTCAATCCTGGGCCCAAGGGAGTATATAGAATTGGATTCAGAGTTAAACCATTCAGAATTTAAATACATCAAATTCCTAATATCTCCAAATGTCATGTTGGTGAGTCATCCAGGCACCATGGTGTGGTGGAAGAGATTAGGGGTGGAGACAGATCAAGAGTGAAGACAAGAGCTGAGAGGCTGCAACTCCAGAAGAGCCCAAGGCAACCCTGAACCTCAAAAACAGCGAGGAGGAGGAAAGGTGCCAGTGAAGTCTTCCAGAGGAAACCTTTGTTTTTGTTTCCACATTTCATTTCCACTATTTTCTCTCTTCCATTAAATAATTTCCAGCCCTATAATAAGTGTAATGTTCTGAATGAGTGTAAGAGATATTCTGGGATTTTAGACCAGAAATCACCCAACAGGCCAGAGGCATACGCACCCCCGTGCTCCCCACATACACACACACACACAGATACACAGAGTCATCCTCACCAGAGACTATGTGAAGACACCCTCGTGTTGTGCAGAAGGTAAAGTGACTCATGAAGCTAAATTGTGCTGACAGTTTCTAATCCCAGCTCACCAGGGATTTAAATTGTACAATAAGGAAATGACTTGTTGGATAACTTCCACAGTTTGTCTTAAAATTTAATTGCAACCTACCTAACACTTTTATAAAACATATACATTTTACTTACGTTTCTTAGTCAAAATATTCCTCTAACCTTTTTTCTAAGTAAGTGACAAAAGTGTTCTAGTTGTAATTAATGGAGTACAAAAATATTGGGGAAACATGCCTAAAGGCTTAAACTATAATTCTATTACTAATATATTCCCTTGGCTTGCTTTTTGAACTCCGCTGCCTCCTGCCTTGCAGCTGTGTTTAATGAGTGGAGAGATTATTCAAATGAGCCCACAGCAGAGCATTATTTCTGAGGCGCTCGCCATCTTGAACGGGCATCCTCTCATGATCAGGCAGTCGGAGCAGACCGTCCATCCCGCTTTGGTTACCTGGCCATGTATGTGGTAATATAACTCCACAGACATCCGATTACATCCCTAGATTTGGAGAGAAGCTACTAATGATCCTGTGACCAAACCAAAGGACAACAGAAACAGCCTTCAAGGTGAAAAATGAGAAGATACCTACACCAGCCTCTACCCCACTTCAGCTTTCAATTTGTCACTGCCTGTCAGTGATGGAGAATGTGAGTGTCTCATAATGAAAACATGCAGCCATGCAAAATAGTCTCTCTTAAAAAGCACTGTTTACGGGCATATGGCCTTTGCCCCAACTAATAATTGAAATGCAACCCCTTGCAAATGGGCAGGCTGATGTTTAATGATCTTTAGGATGTTAAAATGAGCTTCTACTCATGTAAGATTTAAAGTAAGAAAACTCTCTAGGGGAGAAACCCCTGAGATGGTTACAAAGTTGCCAAGAAAATTTAATAAGAACTAATTTTGAATTGATAAGTGTTCATTCCAATATGGCGGGATTAAGCAATAAGAATTCTTCCTGGGAATTTACAGAGAGATAAGCATCTCATGAATAAGTAAATTCTGAAACAGGAGGCTACAGGGTGTTTATTGATTTTGAAATCATTTGTTTGAGAAATTGCCCTTGAGGAAAAGACTATTATGGCTGATAATATAATAGTTATATTCAGAGACAACCCACTTCTTTGGCTGATGGCAGAATATAAAGATTACCCACCCAATACAAAATTTATAAGCAAAAATTTAAATTGCAAAACCCAGGTTACTCGTTATTATAAGCTTCCATTTCCTAATTTCTAGAAGTTAATTTTCAGATGCAATACAAAAGTCAAAAATAAGTAAAATCTAAATAACTGAAATCCTCAGTCCACTAAATATTTTTGCTACAACTGGAATTGGGGGATTTGGAGTGGGGGGGGGGGGACTCTCTCCAGGGACATCCTAAATTCCATATCCATTAATATCAATTTCTTACACCATCTGTATCTAACTCTGCAATTCAGGAGAACTGGAATTAAAATTTGGAGGAAACTTTTGAATCACTTCAAAATTTTTAAAGCAAAATATTACTTCAAAGTATCATTCTCATGAAAGAAAAAAAAGCAATCATTTTAACAATGGTTGAAAACATAAAGCGTTCCTCTGTAAATTCTGAATTAGAAAGCTCTATATTTCCAATATACCAGTATTTCCAATATAGAAAACACTCTGTTTTCTAACAATTAAAACAATTGTTTTTTCCTTAACACTTCTCATGAAGAATGTCTCCCAGTTGCCACATTTCTTAACTGTCATCCAACATAAAGTAAGTTAACAGAATTCAATTTAGTTGACAATAATGACTCCGTTTATATATATATATATATATATATATATATATATATCTCATCATCTGTTCAGGTCATACCACCCTGAACATGCCCCATCTCATCTATAACAATACCATCTTCCACGATCTGATGAATCACTTGGGTTTCACACAGGTAGTAAGATGCTCAGCCTTCTCTCCTTGTCTCTAGTCACTGAGAAAGAATGAGCAACTCTCCCTCTCTCTGTCCTCTCAATTTCATCCCTTCCAGAACTTCAGTGCATCAATTGTGCCCTCTTCTGTGTCTACCCTTACCTCTTCTATTGGCTGTTTCTTTCCACTTAGTCTAGTTATGTGCTCAAGTGATCTTACCACCAAAAGTTGCTCAGTTGTGTCCGACTCTTTGCGGCCCGTGGACTGTAGCCCATCAGGCCCCTCTGTCCATGGGATTCTCCAGGCAAGAGCACTGGAGTGGGTTGCCATTTCCTTCTCCAGGGAATCTTCCTGACCCAGTGATTGGACCCAGGTCTCCCGCATTGCAGGCAGACGCTTTAACCTCTGAGCCACCAGGGAAGCCCTGGTGGGCTTCTCAAGTGATCTTACTTCACTAGAAATTAAGATCAACCTCTCTCAAGTTACCAACTCCTCTCCCTCCACATTCTTAAGTAACTACATACTGGTTGGTCACTTCACACTCTGCTTCATCCTTTGATCCATTTTCTATCAACAAACTGAAATGTCTCTTAAACCTCACCCATTTTTAACCACTTCAGGTTCTCTGCAACATTTAAGGCTATAATGTCACTTCCTTAATCCCTCTGTCTGGCTTCCATGACCCTGCATTCTCTTGAAAAATTCCTGTTCCTGGCAAGTCTTCTTGCTGGATTCAGAGCCTGAAATACCATGCTATCTTCTCCTAAAGGAACACTATAAATTCTTCAAGGTCAACCACAAATTCCACATTGTCTATGGAATCTCCCCTGACTATCCAAAAGGAATCATCCACACCTGGTACATACCTCTTTAAAGCTCTCATCACATGAAATGAAACTTCTGTTCATTAAGTCACCAAACATTATTGAGCATCTTCTTGGTGCCAGGTACACTTTCAGGAACTTGGGACATCTCAGTGAATAAAATCAGGCCCCTGCCTTAAAGAAGTTTCATTCCAGTGGGATGAAATAGTTCAGTTCAGTCGCTCAGTCATGTCCGACTCTTTGCGACCCCATGAATTGCAGCATGCCAGGCCTCCCTGTCCATCACCAACTCCCAGAGTTCACCCAAACTCATGTGCATCGAGTCGGTGATGCCATCCAGCCATCTCAGCCTCTGTCATCCCCTTTTCCTCCTGTCCCCAATCCCTCCCAGCATCAGGGTCTTTTACATTGAGTCAACTCTTCGCATGAGGTGGACAAAGTATTGGAGTTTCAGCTTCAGCATCAGTCCTTCCAATGAACACCCAGGACCAATCTCCTTTAGGATGGACTGGCTGGACCTCCTGAAATAGTAGTCAACCATAAAAAGGAATGAAATAGTACCATCTGCAGAGTTTTGGATAGACCTAGAGACTGTCATACAAAAGACTATAAATCAGAAAGAGAAAAACAAATATCATTTATATGTGGAATCTTGGAGAAGGAAATGGCAACCCACTCCAGTGTTCTTGCCTGGAGAATCCCAGGGACAGAGGAGCCTGGTGGGCTGCTGTCTATGGGGTCGCACAGAGTCGGACACAACTGAAGTGACATAGCAGCAGTGGAATCTAGAAAAAATGGTGCAGATGAACTTATTTGCAAAGCATAAAAAGAGACACAGATGTAGAGAACAAATTTGTGATTACCAAGGTGGGAAGAAGTGAGTGGAATGAACTGGGAGATTGGGATTAATACGTATACACTGCTAAGTATAAAATAGATGAAAACTAATGGGAACCTACTCTATAGCTCAGGGAACCCTACTTAATGCTCTGTGGTGACCTAAATGGGAAGGAAATCCAAAACAGAAGGGATATATGTGTACATATGGTTGATTCACTTGGCTGCATAGCAGAAACTAACACAATATCGTAATGCAACTGTATCCCAATAAAATTTTTTAAAACGAGAAAAGTTGCATTTAAGTGGGAATAATTGTGACATATAAGAATATTGTACATTCAGTTCAGTTCAGTTCAGTTCAGTTGCTCAGTCATGTCTGACTCTGCAACCCCATGAATCGCAGCACGCCAGGCCTCCCTGTCTCTCACCAACTCCTGGAGTTTACTCAAACTCATGTGCATCGAGTCGGTGATGCCATCCAGCCATCTCATCCTCTGTCATCCCCTTCAACTCCTGCCCCCAATCCCTCCCAGCATCAGAGTCTTTTCCAATGAGTCAACTCTTCACATGAGGTGGCCAAAGTGTTGGAGTTTCAGTTTTACCATCAGTCCTTCCAAAGAATACCCAGGACTGATCTCCTTCAGAATGGACTGGTTGGATCTCCTTGCAGTCCAAGGGACTCTCAAGAGTCTTCTCCAACACCACAATTCAAAAGCATCAATTCTTCAGCACTCAGCTTTCTTCACAGTCCAACTCTCACATCCATACATGATCACAGGAAAAACCATAGCCTTGACTAGACGGAACTTTGTTGGCAAAGTAATGTCTCTGCTTTTCAATATGCTATCTAGGTTGGTCATAACTTTCCTTCCAAGGAGTAAGCATCTTTTAATTTCATGGCTGCAATCACCATCTGCAGTGATTTTGGAGCCCCCAAAAATAAAGTTTGACACTGTTTCCACTCTTTCCCCATCTATTTCCCGCTAAGTGATGAGACCAGATGCCATGATCTTCGTTTTCTGAATGTTGAGCTTTAAGCCAACATTTTCACTCTCCTCTTTCACTTTCATCAAGAGGCTTTTTAGTTCTTCTTCACTTTCTGCCATAAGGGTGGTGTCATCTGCATATTTGAGGCTATTGATATTTCTCCAGGCAATCTTGATTCCAGCTTGTGCTTCTTCCAGTCCAGTGTTTCTCATGATGTACTCTGCATATAAGTTAAATAAGCAGGGTGACAATATACAGCCTTGATGAACTCCTTTTCGTATTTGGAACCAGTCTGTTGTTCCATGTCCAGTTCTAACTGTTGCTTCCTGACCTGCATATAGGTTTCTCAAGAGGCAGGTCAGGTGGTCTGGTATTCCCATCTCTTGAAGAATTTTCCACAGTTTATTGTGATCCACACAGTCAAAGGCTTTGGCATAGTCAATAAAGCATAAATAGATATGGTACATTACGTAGTATATTAGAAGGTCATGCGTTCTACAAAAAAACAAAAAAAAATACATCATAGAAGGGGGATAAGGACTGTAATGGTGGATCAAGACAGCAGTTGGATGATAAAATTTGTATGTATGTGTATGTATGTCCCCTGCTGAATTGTGATCTTCTTGAAGGCAGAAATCATGCCTTATCTGTTGCTGTATGTCCAGAGTTTAGCCCAGTGCTTTGTACATGGTGGATTATCATTTATTTATCTGTTACTTCAAAAATCATCTATTGAGGAGTGACTGTCCCAGAGACGATGCTAGGCACTATGAATAATAATAATAGCAATATTTGTTAACTGTTTATTCTGTACCAATGACTTCCATTTCATAGAAGAAAAGGCAGAATATCAGGGAGGTTAAAAAAAAATCATACTAGTCCAAGGTCACAATGCTAATGAATGGCTGAGCCAGGGCTTGAACACAGCCAGTCAAAGTCTAAAGCCTAAAAATCTTAGCCACATTACACCAGCTCTCTAGCTCCTGTTCTCAAGTATGCAAAACTAATAGATAGGACAAATATTAATATATAAGAGTAACCAACCATCCTCGTTTGCCCAGGACTATCATAGTTTCAGTACTGGAAATCTGGCATTGCAGGAAACACCTCAGTCTCAGGCAAATTGGAATTTGTTCGATCTAAATCTCAAATTGTTCAAATTTTGTTTTTTCTTTCTTTTTTTTTTTTCAAATTTTGTTTTTTCAACTAGGCCTACTCTGACCTTCAAATCTGCCCTCCCGCACCACTCCCATATGCTGAACTACTTTTTCCTATCATATTCACTATCTTATAACAAATTATATAATCTACTTATTTGTTATGTTCAGCATTTCTTGGCTGTCTATCAATTAGAGTGTAAAGCAAGTACCCAGAACAGTACCCAACACTCAAACAGTTGGTTTCTAACACCCAAGAATGCAGATACGCAGATGATACCACTCTAATGGCAGAAAGCAAAGAGGAACTAAAGAGCCTCTTGATGAGTGTGAAAGAGGAGAGTGAAAAGGCTGGCTTAAACTCAACATTCAAACAACTAAGATCATGTCATCCGGTCCCATCACTTCACGGCAAATAGAAGGGGAAAAAGTGGAAGCAGTGACAGATTTTCTCTTCTTAGGCTTCAAAATCACTGCAGATGGTGACTGTAGCCATGAAATTAGAAGAAGATGCTTGCTTCTTGGAAGGAAGGCTATTACAAACCTAGACAGCATATTAAAAAGCAAAGACATCATTTTGCCAACAAAGGATCATATCATCAAAGCTATGGATTTTCTAGTAGTCATGTATAGATGTGAGAGTTGGACCATAAAGAATGTTGAACACCAAAGAACTGATGCTTTCAAATTGTGGTGCTGGAGAAGCCTCTTGAGAGGCCCTTTGACATCAAGATCAACCCAGTTAATCCTAAGGGAAATCAACCCTGAATACTCCTTGCTGAAGCTGAAGATCCAGTACTTTGGCCACCTGATGTGAATAGCTGACTCATTGGGAAAGACCCTGATGCTGGGAAAGATTGAAGGCAAAAGGAGAAGAAAGCAGTAGAGGATGAGATGGTTGAATGGCATCACTGATTCTATGGACATGAACTTGGATTAACTCCAGGGGATGGTGAGAGACAGGGAGGCCTGGCACACTACAGTCCATGGAGTCACAAAGAGGTGGACACAACTTAGTGACTGAACAACAACAACAACTCAAGAATGAGTGACCCAGCATGGTAAGTGTCCTTAAGGAAATAAGGCTCTCATTTTATGGAGTCACCAAGGAGGGTCAAGAAACCCCTTCTTGGAGGAACTATGGCTAACTCAAAGTCTGAGTAGCAGTTTGATTAGTTGACCAGGAGGAACCCAAGGGTATGGGAAAGCTATTCTGAAGAGTGAATGTAAATCACAAAAGCCTAACTGGCATGGTGCTGTAAGTATATTTATATGGGATTTGGGGTGCTAAGAAGTTTGGAGTTGCTGGGATACAAGAAGCAAGGCAAGAACTGGCCAGAGATAAGGGTGAAATATAAGCAGAAAATATATTGGGGTTTCTGTTTCTATTTAGGATAAAGTCCAAACTCTCAACATACAAAGTCCTTTTTTTATCTAAACCTCTAAGCTTCCTTTACTGCTTCATGAATCCTTCATTTCAGTCAAGCTAGACAATCTACTATTCTCTGTTCATACTCTAGATTGTCCTACTTATTATGTCTTTACAGAGAAATACCACTGTATAAAGTGGCTTCTCTGGAGAAGGCAATGGCAACCCACTCCAGTACTCTTGCCTGGAAAATCCCATAGACGGAGGAGCCTGGTGGGCTGCAGTCCATGGGGTCGCACAGAGTCAGACACGACTAAAGAGACTTAGCAGCAGCAGCAGCAGCAGAGGGGCTTCTCAGGTGGTGCTAATGGTAAAGAACCCACCTGCCAGTGCAGGATACTTAAGAGATGTGTGTTCAACCCCTGGGTCAAGAAGATCCCCTGGAGGAGAACATGGCAACCCACTCCAGTATTCTTGCCTGGAGAATCCCGTGGACAGAGGAGCCTGATAGGGTACAGTGCATGGGTTCGCAAAGAGTCAGACACGACTAAAGTGACTTAGCACTCACGCACTACTTTTTAAAATGCTCTTCCTCTCCAGCTTCTCAGGTGCTCTCCTTCAAAGTATAATTTAAAACCACCAAGACCCTGCAAAAGCAGTAGCTCTTCCTCTCTGAAGGCTCAGAACTATTTGTCTGCATCTCCAACTCCTGCCTGCTTTCTTCTCTCTGTCAAGGTTAACTTTATGCAGAATATTTACCTCCATCTACCTCTGACTTTACCTCTGACCTCCCACCTCCTCTGAGAACTTTGGCTTCTATCTGCTCCAGGAAATCATTTGCTTCTACCTCAAGACTTTGGCACTGGTGTTCCTTCTGCCCAGGAAACAATCCTTCAAGATCTTCACTTGATCCATTTTTTCACATCATTCAGATACGCTGCTCAGAGAAGCATCCTAGAACTCTTCCGCGGTCCCAGTCACTCTATCATGGTACCTCTGTATTCATTTCTCTGTAGAGCTCATCAGCACGTCTTTGTTTCTTGCCTGCATTGCACAGCTTGCAGGATACTAGTTCCTAGACCAGGGACTGAACCTGGGCCCCAGCACTGAGTCCTAACCACTGGACTGCCAGGGAATTCCCTCATCAGTACCTCTGTTAAAATGTGTTTACTATTGATAGAATGCAAGATCAATGAGAGCAAGGACCTTGTCTGGTTGGACCCTACTGACTCTGTGCTTATAATACAGTATAGGATATGTGTAATAATATGTATGGAAAAGGTTAAAAAGCTCAGGGCCTCTGTTAGCTCACTTGCTACCTTGAGAACAGAGAAATCCCTTTATGTCTTTGAACACCCAATCAACTGCACACAGTCCTTTTCCTAATGGATAGTAGTCATTCAGATACTTATTAAATGAATGAACAAGAGTTCTCTAGATGTGTTTTAATGATAAAAACTCTACATACCAATGACTTTTAACGCTTGCTGCCTATTAGAATCATTTGGAGACCTTCTTAGAAATGCCAAAGTCTACGTTCAACCCTCTGACATTCTAATTCAATTGACTTGGGAAGGGGCTTAGGCATCAACATATTTTTAAAGCTCCTCATATGATTCTAATGGAGAGCCAAGGTTGAGAACTGCTCTAAACCCTATGAAAGAATGCTAAGTTAACAAAATGTTGAATTCCAAACAAGCTTCTGGGCATGGCCATTGATTTAACTCTTGAATTGCTCTTCATGAGGAATTGCGAGCAAGTGCCCTCTTTTGCAAAGGCCTGCTGAAAGAGAACACTTGGAAGGAAAAAAAAGAGAGAGAGAGACTTTGGTGCCATACACTGAAGGAGGTGGCCTTTCAAAGCAAACACTTCTTAGACCCATCTACTGTTCACAATTTCTTTGAAAAATTCGTTGGCTATAGCACATGCAGACCCCCACAAGTTAGACAGGGAAAATGCATACTGTGTCGTAAAGGCATTTGCTATCATTCTTGTAGTGATTTGGCGGCTTTATGCAAAAGAGTGGATAATACCTCCCTATCATGGTATTAATATGAATGTGTAAGCCCATTGTGTTCGGGATTCAATAGACCTGCAGTGATTTAGGCAGAGAGGGTGTTTGCGAAGCAGAAGAAAGCCTGCCTAATTAGGAAACAAGGACCGGGAAAATAAATAAAGGGCTTGAACAAAGTCAGCTCTGGCTCTAATTTGCCTGGAGACATCCTAACACTTGCTGCAAAATAAATCGAATTTTTGCTGTATACATTCAATAGTTGTTAATAAGCTGCCAGCTAGCAGGTTTGTTTGTTTTTTTTTCCCTGTGTTTCCTGTACATACAGGGAATGGCGTGCATACTGTCAGACTGGCAAATGCAATAAGCCACATGAAGGCAACTCCCAGGCTATGGAGGGACAGCATGGGCCAGGAGAAGACTGTCCCCAACTTGAAAAAATGGAGGAGGGGTCAGAGGAAGGGGGGAGTACAGTACAGGAGAGATCCTTGGGTTTCACATACTATCTCGGGAGGAAAATATGATCTTTAGAAGCAATTTGACAAGGAATTTCTGTCCTGCTAGTCTGGGTTAGCGTTTTCTGAATGTGATAAATAACAGGGCTCTCAGACAGCCCATTTTTTCTTTATTTTGATACCCTTACCGCAGTAATCATGCCTCTTGTCAAGTGTTATAAAGATAAAGACAAATGTTCCCTCTTGCTATTCTGTCAATGCAGCTCAAGCCAGGCCCAAGAAAGGCACCCCAGCCAGATGTGTGGAACATACCGTTTGTCTTGTCTCCATCATAGATTGAGGCACCTCCTGTCCCAGCAGGACCCTCAGGTCAGAAAAATAGAAACCCACTGCTGACAGGGTTGAGGCTTTGCTTGCTCTAGAAACCAGCACCCCATGCATGTTCCCCCCATGCTGAAACGGAGATTTATCTTCCTTTTCTGGGTCTATCGATTAGACCATGCAACACATCTGTAAGGTCAAATAAGCAAAACAATCCCTTTGTCCAAAAAGATGGGCTTTGGCATCAGTGATTTTTATTTTTTTTTAATCAGAAAGATTCCGCATGGTTGTCATTTATTGATGGTAGCAGTATTTGAAAAACGTGAAATCATTTCCAAAGATGTGGTTTAGGAGGAACCCATCTGAAAACTTGTGTATGCCAAAACAGATGGAGTTTGGCTTAATTGTTGAAATAAATTGCCATATGGAACAAAACACAGCTGATTATTACATTAACACTACTGTTAATATGCTTCATTATTCCGTTGTCATTTTAGCTACAGTTGTCACCAGACTTTAATCGATATGTTTAAATGGGACTCAAAGTATGGAATTGGGGGCCCAAAGGAGATTTCAGAGATAATCTAGTCATTTTACAGATAAGGAAACTGAGGCCTACAGAGGACGAATGATTTGTATTAAAACATGCACCTTAGAGGGCTTCCCAGGTAGCACTAGTGGTAGAGAACCTACCTAACGATGCAGAAGATATAAGAGATGTGGGTTTGATCCCTGGGTCAGAGAGATCTCCTGGAGGAGGGCATCACAACCCACTCCAGTACTCTTGCCTCAAGAAGCCTATGGACAGAGGAGCCTGGCAGGCTACAGTCCATAGGGTCGCAAAGAGTTGGATACAACTGAAGCAACTTAGCACAAACATATACTTACAACCTGAATATGAAAGTATTTTTTAAATGTAGGACATATTTGGGCAAGTTATCATAAAAATCAAGGCTGTTATAACTCAAGGTTAAAAAAAAATAATAACATGACTGTAAATGAGCATAACAGGAGATTTTGTGCAATTGGATGAAATAGAACTACCTAATTTGTCATGAATTCTTTTTTATGCTTAGCATCTCTTAGTTAACACCCAAGATATTATAGATGTTCTTTTTCTAGAATTTTTGCAATGATTTCTCATTTAGTATCTTTTCCCCAGGATATTCTCAATATAAAATAAAAACCATTGTGGATGATAGGAGGAAAACACAAACAAGCCACCAGAGATGGTTGAAGAAAGGAAATGGGACGTGAGAATAAAGAGATATCTTCTATTTCCAGTTGTGGTGAGTGGAGTTTTTTCCTCTTAGTTTTTCTCATAACTGTTGATCCTTCTCTGGCCCTCTTTTCTCTGTAAAGTGGGAAATGAATGGGAATTGATCTGAAAAGCTATTTCAAAAGTTATTACGGGATTGTCAGTAATCCTCTAAACCTAGCCTTCGTTCCTACTGCCACCCCTACACCTGACACACAAAACCCTTTGAAAAGCTAGTGTTGGAACTCTGCAGTGAGAAAACAGCAAGCCAGTAGCCACCCCTACCCCCGCCCCAGCTCAAGGTCAGTGACCCAGACACAAGTGAAAGGAGGCCTCCAAACTCTGTGAAAGAAATTGTACAGGTGCATTGAATGGATGGTTCGTTTCATGATTTGTATTTCATCTACTGCAGCAAACTTTTAAGAGATATCCAAATCCTTTCATTTTCTCTGTATAGCACCCCTGACAGAGTAGTCTGTTATGGTACTCTTCACCTTTAATTTCCCTTTTTTGTTAGTTTTTTTCTATCTTTCTCATTTGTTAGCTCCTAACTGCTCCCCCAAAAGTAATTATCCATGCAACTTTCTGCCTAATACACAATAGGAGCTCAGTCACTGTTATTGAATAAATGCAAGAATTTAGCATTTATTGAACTCCTGAGTTCTAAGTACTATAGAGGTAGTGTGTGTTTATGTGTTTATGTCTGCAGTATTAATGTATGAGTTAGGGTAGAGGCCTCAAAATATAGTGGCATACTTAAGATAGAAGTGCATTTTTCTCTCACATAACAGACCAGTCATAGGCAAGTGGTTCAGGATGAATAAGAGATCGGATTTACAAAGTCATTCTGGGATCTGAGTTTGTGGGTTATCTCTGCCACCCTTAACATGTGGTTTCCATCTCTGGGTCTAAGGTGACTCCATTTCCCAGCCTGAGAAAATGGGGAGGGGAAAATGAAAGGAAAGAAAGGAGAATGGAAAGCAGCAGCTTTTTTACCACACATTTCTCCCATTCACAATCCACAGGTCAAAATTTTGTCTGTTTTGACACAGACACTTTGATTTGATCTGTGTCAAAGATCAGAAAAAAAAAAAGCTGTGTTTGATCACAGCTTAGCTGCAAGAGAAGCTGGGAAATTTAGTCTCCAGCTGGACAGTCAGGTGCCCAGATAAAACTCACATATGGGGAAGTGGAGGAAGTGTGGAGGTTTATTAATAAAGAAAAAGAGAAAAGTGGGTGTAGGGGGACTAGTCTGCAATATTGTGGTTTACAGTATAGATATATTAGTCACTCAGATGCCCAAAATACATTTCTCATATATATTTAATCTTCATCCATGGTTCCTGGCTCACAATTCCCAAAACCCTAGCAATTTCTTGAGCTATAAGAGCAATGGGAACATCTTTGGCTATATTTGGTCTCTAGTCTTCTTCCTGAAATCACCTCTTAGCCATAAAGGTGAAATGGGGTCTTGTTATTCATAACAAGCCCCTTTCCACTTGCAATTGGGCTTATGCTAATGAGATGACTTTTGCAAAGCTCCCCAAAAAAGCAATGTGAGTTAAGTCTCAGCTGACATGGTTCATCTCCAGTTCACATGTTGTTGGTCAGGCTCAATCATGTGTCAGCTGAAAGTAGCCTCACTGGTGTGTCTTGTGGTTGATTGTCTATTGCTAGTAGCAAAAAAAGGTAACTGGCCATATGTCATCATCCAGCAGGTAATTAGTAGTAGTCCCAGGGTTACCAAGAGCAGCCAGGGAGGGTCCTGTGTGCTATGTTTTGAAATGTTCTACTCACATCATAGGTGTTAATGTTCCACTGGCAAAGCAAATCATATCCCCAAGCCCAGGTTCCGGGTGTAGAGAAATTGATACCATCTCTTGACAGGAGTTGCTGCAAAGCCACATCACAAAAGGGCATCCTATAGGAAGAGGAATAATTCCTCACCATTTTTGCAAACAAGTTACCACAAAAGCTAGACCCAAAGCACACAAAATAAGTATCATGGAACATTCTGCAAAGTTTAACAAGAGAAGGCATATGCTAAAATTCTTGGCTAAATTTTGTGAAAAGAATAATTAGATATACATTATCTGTAGCATCATCAAAAGTACAAATCTAAGTGGAGTCAACCATTTCATTCTCCAACTTAAAGAGTTAAATAAATTCTTATAAAAGAGTATCATGGGAGCATTATGAAAACAAGAATAATTCACTTTTTGGGTATCAAGAGTGATGTTCCCCAGAAAGAGTATATTTTGAGCTGAGCAAATAAAATTATTTTAGCCCTAAAGAAACATGGAGAACATTTTACATATCCTCCCATTTTACCATTCTAATTCAATTCCACAAGTTTTTATTGCATACCTACTACATGCTAAAGTGAAAGTGAAAGTCACTCAGTCGTGTCCGACTCTTTATGACCCCATGGACTATAGAGTCCATAGAATTCCCCAGGCCAGAATACTGGAGCGGGTAGCCTTTCCCTTCTCCAGGTGATCCTCCCAACCCAGGGATCGAATCCAGGTCTCTCACATTGCAGGCAGATTCTTTACCAGCTGAACCACAAGCAAAACCCTATGGCAATTATGTAAAGACAAAGAATATTATCAGATCATGAGTTTGGGTATTGTTTTCTTTTTTTCTTGTTATACCATTCATAAAGTGAGTTTGGTGAGAGTAGTTCCATTTTCTTGGTGGGAGAACTGAGTAAGAAGAGTGTTTTCCTAAAACTGTCCAAGGTACAGTGGCAGGACCTGGAACAGCATTCAGTGTGCCTCTGCAGAGTGCTGGGTGGGGCACTGGTGATGAGAAAATGGCAAACAGGACAAAAGAGGACTAGATATGGGCTTACCTCATTTTAGGGATTTTTAGATGCAAAATAGGTCATGAAGAATTAGATGCAAGTTATAAAATTAACTCTATACAGTCAGCATAAAGTATTAATAATGTGCTTCCAGAAGCTTTTCATCTCACTCAGTATAAAATGCGAGTCCTTACCTATCCTTCAAAGGCCCGGCAGACCTAGCTGTTCCTCTGACCTTGTCTCCTTGCAGCTCCTCTCCCTCTCTCTGCTCCTACTCCCCTGCCTCATTGCTGTTCCTCAAAAACACCAAGACATCTCACCTTAGGGTTTTGCTCTTCCTATCCCCTCTGGCTGGACTACTTTTCTTTCCCAGATCTCTGCAAGCCTTCTTCAATTCTTGGCTCAGACATCACCACACTAAAGATGTACTATACGAAATGTAACCCTGCTTCTGCCTTTCATTCTCTGCCCTCCCCCAACATGTTCTCTATTTGTAGTCTTAGAGTTTATCATCTCCTGATTCAACATATATTTATTGTCTGTTTCTCCTACTAGAATATAAATTCTTCAGGACTTGGTCTGTCCTTGTTGACTATTTTATCCTCAGTACCTCTATTTGAGTATCTATCTGAAGAGATAGGGTCTATCACACAGAAAGTGTTAAGGAAAGTTTGTTGAATGAATCTTACATCATTGACATAGATGTGTATAAGGTACATATAGATCTATGCATATATCTATATGTATACATACATAATAATACATTCAATACAGAATAATTGTCAACGAAGCCAAGAACCATACAGTAGCAATCTCTTCTCATCAGGGCATTGTTATCACTCTAAAGTTGTTAACTGCCTAGAGTTGTTTCTACCTGGTTCTGATCTTCTTTTGTTATCCCGTTTCATCAGTGTTCACTGATAGGTTTCTGATTCATTATTTCACACAGATTCATGAATTTCACCTCCTTTTGTCAGACCAGGTATGACTAATTAAAGAGAATCCCTGTGACCTTCAGTTGCTTAAAATGTACTCTTTCAAGTAGAGAGAAGATCTGCCTTGCAGTGCATAGACGCCACCTATAATAGTTAACTCTATTGATCTAGATGTTCCCTTTCACATTTGCTATTACCAAACCCAGGCAATGATGAAATACAATGCGTCCATGCCTCAGACACTGCATTACAAAATGTCCCCCACAAAATTCCTGTTACACAGTATCCATTGCAGATACATAATGAGGAGGCTCAACAGCACCTCTCAGTAGTGTGGTGTCCTATAAGAAAAGGAAGGCTTTCAGCTTAGTTATTATTTGGAAACCTCTCAATTAAACAAAAACTATCTGCTGTGTCATTGTCTTCTGCTTCTAAAATATCCCCTGCCTTAAAAAAAAAAGTGGGGATAAAAGCTGTCAGCTTCCTAAATCACTGAGGTCTTGCCATTCCAACCTGTATACAGATGGGTTAATGAGTACAGTGAGATCACCATAGGAGATGCACAGAACTGGGAAAGATAGACAGGAGGCACCATAGCATGGAGACCATTTTCCCCATAGCACGGAGAAAAAGGAACAGTGTGCAGGAAGGAGAATCTACAAGGCAGCACCTATTTTTCCAGATCTCAGTTCTAGCCCTTCTCTTTACCACTGCAACCAGTTCTTCAGTTTAGACCCTCATCTGCCTGCCAATGCAGGAGATACAAGAGACTTGGGTTCAATCCCTGGGTCAGGAAGATGCCCTGGAGCAGGAAATGGGAACCAACCAATACAAGAATTTTCCAGTATTCTCACCTGGAAAATTCCATGAACAGAAGAACCTGGGGGCTACAGTCCATGGGGTTGCAAAGAGTTGGACACGACTGAATACACATGTGAGTCTCTCACTAGACTATTCCAATGGCCCCTGACTGTCCTCCCTGACTCCAGTTTCTCTCTCCTCTAATTCCTCCTTGACAGAATCACCTGAGTCTTTTTCCTAACTCACAAATGGGATCCTATCGCTTCAGAACCCTTCAGTGCTTCCTGCTACCCACAGCATCAACTCTGCACCCCTTTGTGAACCTCTTGCGATCAAATCTCAGGCCATTTTCCCAATTTCATCTCCCAGTTCACACCCTCATTCAGCATCAGCACTGCAGCTAAAGAGACTTGCACATTGGGTAGTTGCTGTGTTTTTTCACTTGATTCTTTTTGTTTCTTTCACCAAGAAATTATTCCCTTGACATCCAGCTCCCTCCTCCATATTCAGGCCACAGCTGACTGAATTCATGATACCTTTCCTGGTCCTTTCAGTTGAAATTAATTGCTCCTTTCTCCATGCTCCACCAGGTTCTACAATTTCTCCTCTATTGAACATGTATCATACTCCTCCTTGTTGTTGGTATATGCTTTAGTCTCCCCCAAGAAACTGCCAGCTCTTTAAAAATGTATTCATCTCCACATCCCTTCTTGGGCTTTTACTATAAACTAGGCATGATTTCAAATGCTGCAGGTACATTACCAATTTGTTTATCCTTATAGCAAGCCTACAGAGTAGATACATTTATCTCCATTTTATAAATAAGTAAAAAGGGATACAAAGAAGTTAGGTAATTTGTTTGCCTTCACAGAACTAGTAAGTATGGGAGCTAGTCAAACTGACCCCAGAATCCATACAAACACTACTGTATGAATATATTTAAATTTATCCAAATAAAGTATTAAAATAATTCCAAAGACTGATAGAAAATGCTATAAAAACAGATTATAAGAATATTAGGGAATAACTCAGACTGAGAAAGCCCAGAGAAGTTAAGCTGCTTATCTGAATGCACATAGTTACAGGTAAAGACAAAATAAAATCTGTGTCTCTAAAGACTGGCCTGGTGCTCTTCAAACTAGATCATGGCTGCCATGTGGTACCTATGTAGTGACTGGGTGAGAGGAAAAAAAAAGGAGATGAGAAATGTAACTGAGTCTTATGTAATCCTAAGAAGTAATAAGGAAATCAGTCAGGGATGGAGTTCAAGATACTGTTAAAAAGCTCCCTAATAAACACACCTCTGCAGATGAATTTTCTTTAACTCTAAAATGCAAAAAACTTAAACCCAAGGATCCAAGTAAAAACATGGGCAAAATGTAAATGGTCAGAACCTGAAATTTAATGCAAACTCTTTTTTTCAGTACTTACCATACATTAGGAGTTGTGCTAGCACTTGATCTAAGCTAATCATCACAACCAACTCATCATCATTACTATAAGCCTCATTTTAAAGAGAAAGGAACAGTCTATGAGAAACAAAAACTTCCCCAAAGTCACAGGGAGAGTAAGAAGTAGCATTGGGATGCATCTTTCAAATGAACGAATTTTTCTGGTAATAGAAGCTTATTCCGTAAAGACCTAAAACCATTTTGGATTTCCACACACTCATATGCAGTGTATACTCTCCTGCTTGCCAAGAGAAAGAACTGGAATATATTTTAATTTTTTACTTGGTTCCCAAAGTCATCATTATGAGCATTGCTATGCACCAGTTCCCTTCAAAATGGTTGTAAAGAGGCAATAATCATACAACAATGCCTTACTAAGGCAGGTGTATCTAGGGTCTGACAGTAAATGATCTCTCAAATACTGTTTTCTTAGTCCCTTTGCCTCCTATTATAGTCTTCCCACATCCTCTCACCAAAACACAGCAGCTATGATTTCTTGCAGTTTCATGCCTTCATCAGCCTTATGCTGTCTGCCATGGGCTAGGAGACTGCATAAAGGGCATGATAAAATTTGGTAAAAAATTCAGACCTGTTAAAATTTGAGTGAAAGGCAGAGATACTGCACCACAAGAAAAGTTCCTGAGCAGAAGTAAAGACATGTGCTTTCTTTTTACTGGTCAAACCCCTTTCTTTAGCTGCAATCCCAGTTATTTAAATACTACATGAATACTGGGGGCAGGGTTGGTGTTGGGAGATGACCACATAACATTACCTTATAAGGATGGATTTATCAGGGTGAATTTTAAAAAGCACCAATTTTTTTAAAAAAATAAAATATTCTAATAGAATCATATTATAAAAATTCAAATTCTGCTTTTAATCTCCATTATATATTAGAAGTACAAGTAGGGTTTATAAAAGACAGAGGAACCAGAGATCAAATTTCCAAGATTCGTTGGATCATGGAGAAAGCAAGGGAATTCCAGAAAAACATCTTTTTCTGCTTCATTGACTGCGTTAAAACTTTTGTGTGGATCACAGCAAACTGTGGAAAATTCTTAAAGAGATGGAATACCAGATCACCTTACCTGTCTCCTGAGAAAGCCGTATGCAGGTCAAGAAGCAACAGTTAGGACCAGACATGGAACAACAGACTGGTTCAAAATTGGGAAAGGAGTATGACAAGGCTATACTATATATCGTCACTCTGCTTATTTAACTTCTATGCAGAGTACATCATGCAAAATGCTGGGCTGCATGGATCAAGCTGGAATCAAGGGTGCCAGGAGAAATATCAACAACTTCAGATATGCAAATGATATCTCTGTAATGGCAGAAAGTGAAGAGAAACTAAAGAGCCTCTTTATGAGGGTAAAAGAGGAGAGTGAAAAGCTGGCTTGAAACCCAACTTAAAAAAAAAAAAACAAAAAACTAAGATCATGGCATCAGGTCCCATCACTTCATGCAAATAGATGGGGAAAAAGTAGAAACAGTGACAGATTTTATTTTGTTGGGCTCCAAAATCACTGTGGATGATGACTGCAACCATAAAATTAAAAGACACTTGCTCCTTGGAAGGAAAGCTATGACAAACTTAGACAGCATATTGAAAAGCAGAGACATCGCTTTGATGACAAAGGTTTATATAGTCAAAGCTATGTTTTTTCCAGTAGTCATGTATGGGGCTTCCCTGGTAGCTTAGCTGGTAGAGAATCCACATGCAATGCAGAAGACTCTGGTTCAATTCCTGGGTTGGGAAGATCCCCTGGAGGTGGGCATGGTAACCCACTCCAGTATTCTTGCCTAGAGAATCCCCATGGATAGAGGAGCCTGGCAGGCTACAATCCATAGGGTTGCAAAGAGTTAGACATGACAGAGTGACTAAGCACAGCATAGCACATGTATGGATGTGAGAGTTGACCTTAAAGAAGGCTGAGTGCCAAAGAATTGATGCTTTTGAATTGTGGTCCTGGAGAAGACTCTTGAGAGTCCCTTAGCCAGCAAGATCAAACCAGTCAATCCTCAACAAAATCAACCCTGAATATTCATTGGAAGGACAGATACTGAAGCTGAAGCTCCGATACTTTGACCACCCGATGTGAAGAGCAGACTTCTTGGAAAAGAGCAGACTTTCTGATGCTGGGAAAGATTGAAGGCAAAGGATAGCATCACCTACTCAATGGACATGAATTGGAGCAAACTCCAGGAGATAGTGAAGGACAGAGGAGCCTGGTGTGCACAGTCCATGGCGTCTCAAAGAGTCAGACACAACTTAGCAACTGAGCAACAACAACAACAAATATTAGAGAGGTGATATAAGATGTAAGAACATGGACTTTAGACCAAGAAATACTTTTAGTCTCTCTCTACTGCTTTCTGAAAACTGACTTTGGAGCAGTTACTTAAATTTCTCTGAGTCTCTATTTTTTATCTTCATATCTTAAACTGTGGATAATGATAAAATCTATTCCATAAAGTATGTAAAATACCTGACACATAACAATTAGCTTTAAAATCCTGTATAACAGAGTGAAGATCATATTTTTATTACTTGAGCTTAAAATATGCTTAGTCTCAAAGTTACTTTCCATGGTCTAGAATTTATAATTCATAATTATATTGTAAGAAATTTAAAGAATTCACATTGTCATCTTAGAAACTCTGAAACTAGCAGAGTTTCATCTTCAGAGTTTTTGTATGGCTTTAATTTATCAATCATCATTTGAGCCAGAGAGCTTAACTTCAATAGTTTCTTGCTAAATATCTGTTGGAAGGATGGATAGGTGGATGGATGGATGGATGGTTGAAAAGAAATACCAACACTTGGACACAAAGTTAATATTTAAAAATGATGGATTTACAGTTGAATGCATGTGTGCATACTTGCTAAGAAAACTATTTTAATGAGATTGGGAGCATCACTGAATACAAGATCAATTTGGCAATACCTGTCTGGGCTTGAGCTTTGTTTGAAGAGGTCTCAGAAACATGGGACAGGAAGAAAGAGGAGAGAAACCAGATAGGGTAAGAATTGTGATGAAGAGGCACAGAATCTGGCCCAGCTGCAGTGACTGACCCAGGGAAAGGCAGCTGGATGGTCTAGACTTGGAATCCAAGGAGTCTGGAAAATTTAGCACAATTCATGAGACTGTTACTCCTGGGTGAGCTGGTCTGACAGTGGGCATTTGAGTAGCAAATTTTAAGAAAAGTTATGACCAACCTAGATAGCATTTTCAAAAGCAGAGACATTACTTTGCCAACAAAGGTCCATCTAGTCAAGGCTATGGTTTTTCCTGTGGTCACGTATGGATGTGAGAGTTGGACTGTGAAGAAGGCTGAGCACAGAAGACTTGATGCTTTTGAACTGTGGTGTTGGAGAAGACTCTTGAGAGTCCCTTGGACTGCAAGGAGATCCAACCAGTCCATTCTGAAGGAGATCAGCCCTGGGATTTCTTTGGAAGGAATGATGCTAAAGCTGAAACTCCAATACTTTGGCCACCTCATGCGAAGAGTTGACTCATTGGAAAAGACTCTGATGCTGGGAAGGATTGGGGGCAGGAGGAGAAGGGGACGACAGAGGATGAGATGGCTGGATGGCATCACTGACTCGATGGACATGAGTCTGAGTGAACTCCGGGAGTTGGTGATGGACAGGGAGGCCTGGCGTGCTGTGATTCATGGGGTCGCAAAGAGTCGGACACAACTGAGCAACTGAACTGAACTGAAGAACTCTCAGGAAATGGAGGAGGACAATAATGGCAGTGCTGGGAGGCCTACCCATTCCCTATAGAGGTGGGGCCCACAGTGTGATATATGAGGGTAATACCCTAATCCTCAGGGAAAGAGACTGAATGGAACCAAGAAGGCTGATGTTTGCAGCCAGAGGGCCAGAGAAAATGTGCAGAAATATATGGCTGACAGAAGATGGGAGATAATGTGGAAGCCCAGAAAAAGGAAGGTGCCAGACCAGATAAAAGAGATAGAGGAGCAAATACTACAATTCCATCCATGCGATGACAAAACAGTATCCCTTTCAAATCTAGCTGTTAAGACTCAAGGAAGCAACATCCCAGGGTCCTTGGCTGAGTCTTGGGTCCTGGATCCCAAGAGTGGGACTCATTTTCAAGCTCTTCTGAAAAGTGAAAATGAGGCTAGATTTCCGCCTCACTCAGATTAGCTTTAGAATCAGGATGTAGCGGATGCTGGGTTCTGTGTGCTGTGCTAAGTTGCTTCAGTCTTGTCTGACTCTTTGTGACCCCATAGACTGTAGCCCACCAGGCTCCCTTCTCCATGGGATTCTCCAGGCAAGAATACTGGAGTGGGTTTCCATGCCCTCCTCAATGCTGCATAAAGAGAATCAACCAATGAGAAATTAGAAGGCAGAAGCAAGAGAAACAACACTGATAATGTATTTCTGATGTCAATACACTTTGAAAACCTTCTTGTGGGCACGAACCAAGTTTTCTTTATTTACTCATATCTTGTAACACAGCCTTGCACAGAGAGGTGGACCCTATAGGTAATCCTTAGCAGAAGTTAAATGTATAGTGATGGGTACGAAATAAGTGTGTCAATCATTGTTTAATTATTACAAGCACCTTTTTCTCCCATCTATCTGTAGACAAGGATATCCTGCCATATCCCCTTTGCTACTCAAAAATATTTTCGTCACTTCAGATTTTACCTGCGCCCTAACTGCTTTTCAAATGAACATGTTAATTACTGCATAGGATTTATATGTTAATCTGAAACCCTCTTATCAAAGGTATTTTGACCCATATAGATTAGAGCTCTGAGCTTCTGAATAATTTTCTCTTCATAGTAGTGCTACATTTAATTAAACAAATATTTGTTTAGCAACTACCCTGGAGATTAGATGGTTAGACAAGGTCCCTGTCCTCAAGAAGCTTTAAAACTAGTCAATAAGCAAATACAAACAATGAAGTATGCTAAAGCTGAATGAAACAAATACTGTAATGAAAATGCAAAGAATATGAAAGCAATTAATTCTGACTCAAAGTACATATATTTATAATCTCAATATCACCTCCCTTGTGCATATCCTGAGCCCTCCAACAAATTGCACTTACTCTCCTCTCTGAAACTCCACAGAATTTATTCCAACCTATGATGTGACTTTCTTAGACTGTCTACCATCTTATTTGTATGTTCCCTACCCTCCAAGTAGACTGAAAGCTGATGGAGGACTTTTGTGGCTCTGGCACAGATTCTCATACATAGAAACCATTTAATCTCTATTTCTTGAATTGAACATAAATACACACACGTAGGAACACACACAATTAACACCCATTGTTTCAGGAACTAATAATTATTCTTAATATCTGGATTTCAAAATATCTCACCCAAGTATCCATGATTAAAATCCATGATTGAATTGGAGATGGTTCCTCTCCCATTAGTTTCAAAACAACTGTTTTAGCTACTTTTAATAAAGAAAATTACAAAATCATTATTCAATTTTCTGATGTTGGAACACAAGTAATTTACAGAGAAAATCTAAATACATCACTACTGTAAAACACACAATGTATAATATCTATAAAATGAAATTTTAGCTATATCTAGGCATACAAAATATTCTAAAAGTTATGATCAATAACAAAAACTCACCCTTTGCAGAAGACAATAAGTACAGACACTTGATTATTGCTTTAGACCATATACTACTCTAAGGCACAGAATATTATTTTTTAATTTAATATTTAATTGGAGGATAATTACAATATTGTGATGATTTCTGCCATACATCAACATGAATCAGTCATAGGTATACATATGTCCCCTCCCACCTCCCTCATAAGACAGATGATTTTTGAAGTTAACATTCCATTATAAAAAAGGACCCTGTCTGATGCTTACCAGTGTAAACCTCTTTTCCAGACCACTCTTTTTTCATTGGTAATCCAAGGACTGGCATTCAGTGTCCACATCCAGAGTTCTTGCACCTCCAATCTTTGCAAGTTATTTCCCCAAAGAGTTAGATAAACAAGGATGGATGGATAAGATACTTTCCTCTAATGTGTCTATTCAGGACTGCTGCTAAGTCACTTCAGTCGTGTCCGACTCTGTGCGACCCCATAGACAGCAGCCCACTAGGCTCCTGTCCCTGGGATTCTCAAGGCAAGAATACTGGAGTGGGTTGCCATTTCTTTCTCCAGTGCATGAAAGTGAAAAGTGAAAGTGAAGTCGCTCAGTCACACTCGACTCTTATCGACCCCATGGACTGCAACCAACCAGGCTCCTCCGTCCATGGGATTTTCCAGGCAAGAGTACTGGAGTGGGGTGCCATTGCCTTCTCCAATGTCAGGGCTAGAGACCTTAATAAACATTTGTTGGAGGAAGGAAGGGAGGGAGGGAGAAAGGAAGCGAGGGAGGGAGAATGGATTCTATTTTATCTGATGAATTTAAAATTTTAAATTCTCTAGAAATTATCTTAACAGCATTCAGCAAATGGAGAAACATGTATTGAAGAAAACTCTAATAAATCCTGAAAAGAATAAGAAGAATCCATGGCATTTGAATTAAAACATGCTCATACTACACCCCAGCTCAGTGCAATGGAAGGTTTATTCTGGGCAGTTACAGCCAGAAAGATGGGGCAAGAAGGGAAGAAAGGAGAGAGTGAGGGAGTTTAACAGTTATTACATGTCAACTTGACAGGACCAAAAGTTACCCCAGATACGTGATCAGCATAATTCTGATGTTTCTGTAATTCTGATGTCTCTGTTTTTCATGAGATAAACCTTTAAATCAGGAGACTGAGAAAAGCAGATTACCCTCCCTAATGTGATGGACTTCAGCCAATCAGTTAAAGGTTTGAATAGAACAAAAAGGCTGACCCTCTTCCAAGTAAAAAAATGAAAATATTTTATAGAGTACAAAACTATGAAACACCCAGAAGAAAACAGCTAGATTTATAGAAGTAAATCTTTGTGACTTGGGTTAAACAAAAGCTTCTTAGATGCAACACAAAAAGTACCTGTAAAAGCACAAGTGATGTGCATTTTTGTTTGGGGTAAGAACACCTGATATGAAATCTACACTCAACAAATTTACAAGTGTGCAATACAGTATTATTTACTATGGGCACTCTGTTATCAGCAGACTTCTAGAACTTATTTATTGTATATAACAGTAATTAAATGATAACTCCCCAACCCCCCCTCAACCCTTGGCAACCATCTTTCTATTCTCTACTTCTATGAATTTCATTATTTTAGGTACCTTATATAAATAGAATTATGCATGGTATATTTCACTTTAGCACAATGTCATCCAGGTTCTTCTGTGTTGTAACAAATGGCAAAATTTCCTTCTTTTTAAGACTGAATAATATTCCATTTATGTATATACTACATTTTCTTTATCAAGATCATAGACTTTGAAAGCATATTCCTCAGTATAATCACTCTTCTAGCTGCTTGACCTCTGGCAAGTGACTAACCTCTCTGAGTGTATCTCTCCACCTATAAGATGGGACTAAGGCACCTCAGATATAGTTCTTGTCCTAGTCCCTGAGATAATACATTGTACCTCCCACACCTTCCCAGTCTATAACAAGTATTCAGTTCAGTTCAGTTGCTCAGACGTGTCTGACTCTTTGCAACCCCACGGACTGTAGCATGCCAGGCCTCCCTGTCCATCACCAACTCCCGGAGCTTGCTCAAACTCATGTCCATCAAGGTAGTGATGTCATCCAACCATCTCATCCTCTGTCGTCCCATTCTCCTCCTGCATTCAATCTTTCCCAGCATCAGGGTCTTTTCTAAGGAATCAGTTCTTCGGGTCAGATAGCCAAAGTATTGGAGCTTCAACTTCAGCATCAATCCTTCCAATGAATATTCAGGACTGATGTCCTTTAGGATGGACTGCTTTGATCTCCTTGCAGTCCAAGGAACTCTTCAACACCACAATTCAAAAGCACCAATTCTTCAGTGCTCAGCTTTCTTTATGGCCCAATCCTCACATCCAAACATGACTACTGGAAAAGCAATATCTTTGACTAGACGGACCTTTGCCAGTAAAGTAATGTCTCCGCTTTTTAACAGGCTGTCTAGGTTTGTCATAGCTTTTCTTCCAAGGAGCAAGCATCTTTTAATTTCATGGCTGCAGTCACCATCTTCAGTGATTTTGGAGCCCAGCTTTTTCACTCTCTTTTTTCACTTTCATCAAGAGGCTCTTTCGTTCCTTTTGCTTTTTGCCATAAGGGTGGTGTCATCTGCATATCTGAGGTTATTGATATTTTCCCCAGCAATCTTTGTAATAATAGCAAATATTCTATAGTTGCTAGTTCTGATCCTCCTTCCTCCCTTTTTCATTCCCTCTTTACCGCTTCTGGTTCAATTTGGAGGCAAATATAAAAAGATTCACAATTATTTCTATCCTTTGGTTATTTTTGTTGTTTTCAAGAGTTGAATGAGGGAAGTTAGTCATTTTCTTTTTTAATTACCAAGCTTGAAGGACAATGATGTAATAGACATGACCAATAGATCTCCATTGTAATACCAATTCTGAGTGGTGAGAACACTGAGAAGCGTATCAAGGGGAAAAAAAAAAAGCTTTATGGCTGGGTTTCCTCATCTAAAAACTGAGTAGTTGTAATTAACCTGCCTGCCAAGTAATATTTTTATAAGAATCAGAGGAGTCAGAAAAGGTGAAATATTTAGAAAAAACACATAAAGACATTATACTAACATTCTTTTTTCACCTATCTATATGCTTCACTTGGTGAGAGACTAGGTTCAAAGCTATTAAGAAATTCACGCACCCTCCCTGTTACTCTCCACTCACGTCCCCCAACCCAAGCCCCTCCTCCAATGATCATTCATTCTTGAGTTGAATGAGGATTTTGTTTACTCTTCAGGAAAATATCACTGCACTAGAGCAAAAGTAATAATTCATACACATTCCACTATTAGCATTTCTAAAATCTTCAAAGTTAGAACTGGGGGATTTACTGCAGCTTCAGGCTAGGCTGAAGGTGCCCCACAGCAATAATTGATGCTCTGAAAGCACACAGAGAGGAAAAAAAAAATCATCTGAATTCTTTCAAGCTGTTTCTCTTCAAATTTATGAAATATTGATAGAAAAATATAAATAGGTATTAATGCTGTTTTAGCAGAGATTCGGTCTGGTGGAGACAGAGCATAATTTATTTCCAGCCTGTAGGATTAACACTGGAGTTGCCACTGATTCTGTGTTAATAGCCAGAAATGTATTTCATCGCTCCGTGTGCTCCAGGTTTCTCAGGCAGGAAATGAGCCCTGAGCTTGTCTGTGGAGGACACCGCATTAAAGCCTCCAACTCCCATAGAGATGCCCTGCTCACACAATCGTGGGCCAGAGACTCTCTCCTGTCCTTTTTCCCCTATTTTCCCAATGCCTACCTGCATCAGTCAAGGACTGCATTTGGTTCTGAGCCTTAGAAAACCCATTTGTCAGGGCTTCTACAGGAAATCTGAGAGGTAATTGACAGCGTTGATTTGTCAAGTGAAGGATATTGGTCTCTAACTGTCCTTGTCTTGCTATGGCTGCTAGAGCTCCAGTGTGTGTGTGTGTGTGTGTGTATGTGTGTGTGTGTTAGTCACTCAGTCATGTCCGAGTCTTTGCAACCCCATGGACAGTAGCCCACCAGCCTCCTCTATCCATGGAATTCTCCAGGCAAGAATACAGGAGTGGGTTGCCATTTCCTTCTCCAGGGGATCTTCCCAACCAAGGGATCAAACCTGGGTCTCCTACATTGCAGGCAGACTCTTTTCTGTTTGAGCCACCAGGGAAGCCTATCCATCACATTTATTTCAGGCAGAAAAGGAAGATAGAGTGTAAAATAAAGGTGGATGGTGTTGTCCATTGTATCAAGAAAGCAAAGGCCTTATCAGAAATCTCGAGCAAGAATTCCTGCTTGTGTTTCATTGGCCAAAATAGTGTTACATAGCCACCCATAGTTTCAAGGCAATCTAAAAATGTGTTAGCTTTACAATTTCTATAAAAAAGGGTAAGGCAAAGAGTTTGGAATGGATACTGAGAAAAATCACATTGTATCTGGCTTGCAAGCTCTAAATTATATTTGACAAGATGAATGTGGTCATCACAACTGATTCTTCCTTTACTAGTAACTGGTAGAGAGAATTTTATGACCCTAGGAGTACAAGTGAAGTGAAAGTGTTAGTCTCTAAGTTGTGTCTGACTCTGTCCAACTCACAGTCGTGCCCGACCTGCCAGGCTTCTGTGTCCATGGGATTTCCCAGACAAGAATGCTAGAGTGGGTTTCCATTCTCTTTGCCAGGGGATCTTCCTGACCCAGGGCTCGAACCCAGGTCTCCTCCATTGCAGGCATATTCTTTACTGTCTGAGCCACCAAGGAAGCCAAATAAGTCCTCTATATATGAATGAGATACATCCCAAGGGTGTGTTCATAAGTCCAATTTATTCTTAAGTCCAACAGAGAGCTGTGTGGGGTCCTGGACAAGTCTCTCCCATTTCACAGCCAGGTAGACAGTTTCAGGGTGACTGCATGTGAGAGTGAATTTCATGTGTCAACTTAAGCAGGACAGATATATGATTAAATGTTATTTCTGGAGGTGTCTTTGAGAGTGCTTCCAGAAGAGATCAGCATTTGAATTCATGGTGTACTGAATAAAGCAAACATCCTTCTCTGATGTGGACAGGCATCATTCCACACTGAGGGCTTTAAGAGAACAGGAAAACAGAAGGCTAAAGTCCCTCTCTTTCTACCTATGTGAGCTGGCCCATCAGTCTTCTTCTGCCCTCAATGCCCTGGTTCCCAGACTTTCAGATTTGAACTGGAATGTACATGACCAGCTCTCCAGTTCTCAGATCTTCAAACTACACCACAAGCTTGCCCAGACCTCCAGCTTGCAGATGGCAAACTGTGGGCTTCTAGAATCGTGTGACCCAATCCTTATATTAATTATATGTATTGTGGGATTTCCCTAGTGGTCCAGTGGCTATGACTCCAAGCTCCCAATGCAGGGGGCCCAGGTTCAGTCCCTGGTCAGGGAACTAGAACTCACATGTTACAACTAAAAGTTTGCCTGTCCCAACTGAAAGATCTCACATACCACAGTGAGGATTGAAGATCCTATTGCCACAACTAAGACCTGGCACAGCCAAATAAAATAAATAAATAAAAAATTTAAAAAGCATATGTATTATATTATAGCAAAAATAGATAGATAGATAATTTCCAATATAAGTTCCATTTCTCTGGAGAGCCCTGACTAATCCACTGCACAAATCTGATGCCCAAGATGAATAGCAAACATGGCTGGCCCTGGTATAATAGTAAAAAAATTAGGCCAGAATTTTGATATTAGATATAGATAACATGCAGTTTGTACAAGTGGCTTGAGAAGGCATTTTTCATGGCTTTCAAAATACCTGGTCCTCTCCATTCACAACAGGAGATAACCATTAAATCTCACATGAAGGAGTTGAGGGAATTCTAAAAGTTGTGCTTACCCTCTAACCTCAGAGCTAGAAGCCAACTCATGTACTGTGTTCCTTCCTTCTGTCTTTCCTTTCTTCCTTCTTTCCTTCCCTCCTTCTTTTATTTTTCCATTCAAACTTATATTTGAGTACCCATAAAAATTTTCTCTGAACTGGACCTGATCTGAGGCCTAAAATATGGGAATTTCTGATCCAGGCAAATAAGAAAATCTTCTAGCAACCAAAGCACAAAGTAGTATCTGGCCTTTAAAAAAAAAAAGCAATTACAGTATATACCACTTTTGCCAATAAAGTAAGTCTTATTAGGTTACAATTTTGAAGTAGCTATTCAAACAATCTCCTCAGTTAGATAAGGCTCTTCTGTGTAATATTCAACTTGTTGCTGTAAGAACTTTGGTCAAAAAGAGTCATCAAGGTCTTAGAATAGAAGGATAAATAATGTTAGTTATGTCATAAAGGCAGCAGTGATAGAGAATACAGCTTCAAGCATAGATCCATATGGCTAGAGTTGAAAGAATGTGTGTATATGATCTGCCTAAATTGACTTCTCCTTTTGTTCTCTGAAATTTCACCATTAGAAATTCAATCCTTTGCTATAGATATTGCCCAGTCCTTGCATGTAGCTATTTCTGAAAGAATTAACATATTAAGTATCTAAGAAAACATAAGTATACTTAAAGTGAGACACAAACAGGAGGCAAAATGCAACAGAGACTCATTCCCAAGGGTTTATCCTAGGGTGTTTTTAATTACTTTTCATTTTTTTGCAAATGAAAAGTAATTAAAATAGAAATCTAGTAAAAACTTCCATCAAATATTTTTTAAAAAATGAAAAAAATGAGCATTCATACTGATATTCGATTAGCATTTGCATTACCGATTTTCCTTTATCCTTGTCTACAAATGTCAGCATATAAACTGGGCCTCTTTGGTTTTGCTTTCTTTCATAGCTTCATGTTTTAAGCCCAGAAAATCTGGCCATTAGAAATTTATTTTTAAATGGATTAAGTGCTCTCCCAGGAGCGATCTTTAAACTTTTCCATCTATATTTTGATAAAACTCCACATGAAGTCAATAACAAATTAGAACATAAATATTTAAGCAGCTCAAAGATAAAATGAGAGCTTCCTTCTTTCTCTCTTTTTTATGTTGCTGGTAATATGCCAAACAGACAGGAATTAAGGGTCTTGGGGAATATGTCAAAAGCCTCTGCTTGTGCAAACAAGAAAAACCAAGCAAAAGGTCACTAATCCAAAAGAGGCTCTTGTCACCTTGGAGTTGATCTTATTCACTTCAGGAGTTCCTAATACTCTCTCCATCTTCTCCATAGAAGTTTTTAATGCAGGAGGAAGTGTACTAATAATTTTTCATGTGAGGGTTTTGCCTTTAATTAAGGTTGTTATTAGAACTTTATTTATTTATTTATTTTAACGTACAGGAAATTCTATTTATTTTTCAAAGGACACCTAAAGAAGAAAAGGGTTTTTCATTTCAAAAGCAAATCAGATGAAATAAGGAGCAGACAGAGAATCCCCATCAAAAGAAACAATCAGTGAAATGAATATATGCTAATATGCGCAAACACAATTTCAAGAAAATTATGAACTTAAACAGATAAACCCCTGAATACGTCACCCATTTGCTAAAAACCACTCTGAAAAGACTTTATTGGGATTGCCTACGCGTGGAGATTGTCTATCTAGGAATGGATCTTATTTGCTCTGTGTGCTGAGATAAGATCTGCCAGAGAGGATTTTTCTCAGCCTTTCATGATAATTGTAGATATGTGATTGCAAATCAGAATGTTTGTTCTATCTAATGAACAAAAGCACGGGGTTAGTCATAGCTGGTATTAAAAGTTGTTTTTGTTTACAGCATGGTGTAGACTTTAATGTTCTTGGTATACTCAAAGAGCATCCTCAAATGTCATGAACACGTGCTAATTCCCACTTGGAGCAAGCTGGAAACTGACAAATTAAGTGTCCACTTGCCCTTGACTAACAGAAGCATCTCCACGCTGTGCTCTGACTAAGAAGCGAATGTAGGCAACAGTCTGGGAGACGACGGTCTGTCGTGATTCACTTCCATTTCATTAAGGATAGGAGAAGGCATTCAGTGTTATGCCATGTCAGGTCATGAAGGTGTACTTTCAGAGGTAACTTCATGATGTTTTTATCTAACTGAAGGATAATAACCCAAGGGATATGAGTGGGGATGCCTAGCCAGTCTCCCTAATCCATCTCTGCAGGAAGGTAGAAAGACTCATTCAACAAATATTGATTAAGCAAGTTCCAGGCTCTGAGCTTGATGTTGCAGATATGACCATCAGCAAGGGAAACATGTTCCCTTACCACCGCCCCAGACACCCCTGAGCTTACATTGTCCAACTGTATGAAATTTAAGCAAAAATGAACATAAAGACAAGAGTTTTTATGTTCAACTGTCTAGTATTAGCAAAGTACGGAGTCAGTGCCTGCCTCATAGAACCCAGAATGTTAGCATAGCACCAAGAGAAAAAATGGGGGCCATCTCCTTGTTAACAGAGGTGATGAAACAAGATCAGAAAGGTTAAAGGTCTCCCATGGGTATTTGAGGGGTAAAGTCAAGACTTGAACTCAGACTTTCTAGTCTTCATCTGCCTCTTCTACACCACTCCACAGGGCCTCCTTCTCCCAGCCCCCACCACCCATGTTCACTTCAGAGAAGAAGGTCTAATTTCTGAATGATGGCTACACAGATTACATCATGATGTTACTTAATGATAAAAGCGGGACTGCAACACATGCATACTTTAAATAACACATTACACTTATCACTGCTGATATCTTTAATTATGCCAAGGCAAAATTGGAGACAGTCTAAAGGGAAATACAGATTACTTGTTAAAATTATTAGCAGAGTTAATGTGCTTACATTTGTTTACGTGTACTGGAATCAGCTCAGATATTTGACTGCAATGACAATATGTGTAAAGATCAATTAAAAGTCATAGAGATGAGATATTGGATTTCCAGACCCTAATAGGATTTCATCTGCACTTGCTGTATTATGTTATACAATTATAATTGAGCTTCCATCAAACCGCAGAATCTGTCACCTCACCAATTTATTTTCCAAGCACTAATGAAACGTATTTCCTATTGAAAATGCTTTTAAAAGCATAACCCTGAAGAAGAGAGGAGACACAAGAGGTGATGGGCTTCTATTTACTTAGCAAATCCAGGTAAAAACTCGGACATAAGTAAAATGAATTTGACAGTTTTAGGAGAGTTCTCAGTAGCCATTTGTTCATATTATAAAGAACACCTAAGTGCTTTCAAAAGGAATTGTAAACAGCATATATAACTCATGTTCACTTTGAGCTCTAACAGCAGATTGATTCTTTGTGCCTTTATTGTAATGTAGTAAAGCTAAAGGCAGAATTGATACAATATTTTCTTCTGAATCTTTCTTAATTATTTTCCCCAAATTGATACCATGCATTGAATTATAACACAAACATCTCTGTAAAAGAACTCAGTGAGGCTGCTTTCACTTGATAAAATGAAAATTCTCTTTCCCATTTTGTTCAGAGAAATGAAGACAATATCTAGAGACCATAGACTAATACAGCTGCAAGATGGCAAACATCTGGAAAGGCAGAACAATGATCCTCTGCAGAGAGACTCAAAGCTCCTGAAGTAATAATCCTGTGTTCCTCATTCTGATTTGTGATGGTACAGTGACCAGTGAGGACAGCTTCCCATGGCTGGCAGGGAATGTAATTCTTTAGAATCATTTCTTTATAGACAGTTCATAAGGGACAAGTGGACTGCCCAGGTGGCGCTAGTGGTAATGTATCCTCCTGCAATGTAGGAGAGCTGGGTTCAATCCCTGGGTAGGGAAGACCCACTAGGAAATGGTAACTCACTCCAGTATTCTTTCCTGGGAACACTCATGGGCAGAGGAGCCTGGTGGGCTACAGTGCAGGGGGCCACAAAGAGTCAGACATGACTGAGCACAGGACATGAGGGACAATAGAGATCATGTGATGTGGACCTCAACAAGAGAAACCCCTGCCTGACAGATGTATGGCCAGTCCACCTGAATATACCCAGGAATGAGGCATTTGCCTCTCTAAAACAATTGCCAGACAATTGTCAGAAAGTCCCTCCTTATGCCTTGCTGGTATCTGCCTCTTTGTAACTTCATCCCTCCCCTCTGAAGCCCCACGGTGCAGCTCAGGTCAAGAAACACTGACTCTGCACTCACATGTACCCAACAGATGCAGCAGACAGCTGGAACTCAGTGGCCTTTTGTTTCAGCTCCCCACACCCATCTTCCTAGGACTTCCCTGTAGCTAAAATGGTAAAGAATCTGCCTGCAATGCAGGAGAACAGGGTTCAATCCTGGGTCGGGAAGATCCTCTGCAGAAAAGAACAGCAATCCTCTCCAGTAATCTTGCCTGAAAGTGAAAGTGAAAGTAGCTCAGTCGTGTCCAACTCTTTGCGACCCCATAGAATATACAGTGGAGAAGGCAATGGCACCCCACTCCAGTACTCTTGCCTGGAAAATCCCATGGACGGAGGAGCCTGGTGGGCTGCAGTCCATGGGGTTGCGAAGAGTCGGACACGTCTGAGCGATTTCACTTTCACTTTTCACTTTCATGCATTGGAGAAGGAAATGGCAACCCACTCCAGTGTTCTTGCCTGGATAATCCCAGGGATGGCAGAGCCTGGTGGGCTGCTATCTATGGGGTCGCACACAGTCGGACACGACTGAAGCGACTTAGTAGTAGTAGTAGTAGTAGTAGTCTATACAGTCTGTGGAATTCTCCAGGCCAGAATACTGGAGTGGGTAGCCTTTCCCTTCTCCAGGGAAATCTTCCCTACCCAGGGATTGAACCCAGGTCTTCCACATTGCAGGCAGATTCTTTACCAGCTGAGCCACAAGGGAAGCCCAAGAATACTGGAGTGGGTAGCCTATCCTTTCTCCAGTGAATCTTCCTGACCCAGGAATGGAACCTCGGTCTCCTGCATTGCAGGCAGATTCTTTACCAACTGAGCTATCAAAGAAGCCCAATCTTGCCTGGAGAACTGCATGGACAGAGGAGCCTGGCAGGATGCAGTCTTTGGGGTTGCAAAGAGTCAGACACCACTGAGCAACTAACACATACACACATACCTCTCTTCCTACCCCTGGGTTTGGGAGGGGGAACATTTGGACTGGGACACACTCCCCAGTTTCACAATGCATGAGTTCAGAGAACACCTACGCTCATTTTCTGTGGCCATCTAAAATTTTAATAGATGTACTCTTAGCTGGTCACTTAGAGGGAGACAATGAATTTAATCAAAACATTATTTAAGCAATGCTGTACTATTTGAAAATGTCTCTCATGTATCCTCTTTACCTCTTTTGACTAAATATGCTCAGTTCTCTCAATGAATTTATTCTCCATTCTCTAACGGAGTTTTCCTGAGGGTATCCCAGTCACCCTTCACCCAATCAGTCACCAAGTACTACTGAAAATACCTCTTTGATCCCTCTTCCTCCCATCTCAGGTGACTGCAGTAACTTCCCATCATCTCTCTGCCTCCATCCCTTTCAATTACTGCTTAGACCATCACCTGTGATCTTTTCAAAATATTAATTTCACCATGCCACATCCCTGCTGAAAACCCTTGATAACTCCCAATTACTCTGAGCATGAAGTTCAAACCCTTTGTCTCCTCAAATATAAACTCTTTATAATCTGATCTCTTCTTAACTCCTCTCTTCTCTGATAAGGCCCTGAGTGCATATTCAGTCACTTCCAACTCTTTGCGACTCCATGGACTGTAGGCCACCAGGCTCCTCTGTCTATGGGATTCTTCAGGCAAGAATACTGGAGTGGGTTACCATTTCCTCCTCCAGGGGATCTTTCCCACCCAGGGATTGAACCCACGTCTCCTGCATCTCCTGCATTGGGAGGCAGATGCTTTGCCACTGAGCCACAGAGGAAGCCTCCTTTTCATCTCTCTCCAATCTCCCCTTTGAAAATATTATCCCCAGGAACAGAAAACTCTTTTAAATTTCTACAACATGCTGTATTCTCTCTCACCTCCAGGCCTTTGCCCATGCTGTTTCCTGTGCATGAAACACTCTCTCCCAAATCTTCATCAACAACCCTCTCCCCCAGCTAATGTAAGCTCCCAATCTTACATTACCCTTCCTCAAGGCACATCCTCTCATATACAGGTCACCCAGCCATGCACTCCCAAGGCACCTTGCATTCCCCTGGCCTCATGCGAAGAGTTGACTCATTGGAAAAGACTCTGATGCTGGGAGGGATTGGGGGCAGGAGGAGAAGGGGATGACAGAGGATGAGATGGCTAGATGGCATCACCGACTCGATGGACGTGAGTCTGAGTGAACTCCAGGAGTTGGTGATGGACAGGGAGGCCTGGCGTGCTGTGATTCATGGGGTCACAAAGAGTCGGACACGACTGAGCAACTGAACTGAACTGTACTCATCGCACATGTTTGTTCATTACTTACTTTGTTTCCTTTCTTCCCTCTGAAACATCAGCTCTCAGCATGCAAAGCCCATGCCATCTTGTTTGCACTTGAATCGCAGACCTTAGCATAGTGCCTAGTACACTGCACATGACTATAAATATTTTTGAAGGAAGAATGGAGAAAGGAGGGATAGGATACAAGGGTAGCTCTGAAGACAAACTCTGCCTCCCTCGCCGTTTTGCCCAAGGCTGACTTGGGCACCTTTCTATACCTTTATTGAACTGCCATTCTTTAAAGCTGGATTGTCAGCAAGAATGCAAGTGTTATCTATTGAATTTCAGCAGAGCTCAATTCCCCAGACATGCACTGTTTAGGTTTGGTTTATCCTTCTCTCTCTTTCAATCTATTATCCTAAGAATTGTCAGAAAAGAAACTTTACCAATAACTGATGGTTCTATTTGCCTTAAAATTTTACCTTCAAGGCATGGATGTAGGTATGCTTTCAGTGATTGCTGAAAATATTGTCCTTCCATAATGGGGATACTGCAAGGAGATCCAGCCAGTTGATCCTAAAAGAAATCAGTCCTGATTTGGAAACCCTCATTGGAAAAGACCTTGAAATGCTAGGAAAGATTGAAGGTGGGAGGAGAAGGGGACTACAGAGGATGAGATGGCTGGATGGCAGCACCAACTCGATGGACATGAGTTTGAGCAAGCTCCAGGAGATGGTGATGGACGAGGAAGCCTGGTGTGCTGTCCATAGGGTTGCAAAGATTCGGACACAACTGAGTGACTGAACTGCACTGATGTGGGGGGTCGGGGTACAGATTATACTGGTTTTTACCATATTTCTGTGGTGAACTTAAAGTGATGATGTGGTATAGGATACATTGTCCCAGAAATTGCTCTCAGGCCTCCAATGACTTGGATGGATTCAGGATGAGAACTGTGAGATTTAATAACACCATGGTGACAACTGTAGTTTAAACCCATAAACTGCAAACGCATGTCTGACCGGAAATAAAAAGGATCTGAGTGTTACATCCTCCTAAGCAGATTCTTACCGTAGAGTAATGTTGGGGAAGAGTCTAGCCCCGAGTGCTTAGCTTTGCAATTCAAAAGAGTTGTGACTTAGCTTCCCTTATATAACATGGGCAGCTTTTCATTATGTTTATTTGATGCAGTGTTATTGAGGCAATATTTCATATGAATAATTCATTTCTACTCCAACTTTATCTAGCAAAGTCAAAAGCAGAATCCTAAATTTCAAAACAGATCAAAGAGTTCCTTAAATAAATTGGAAATGCCTTGAGTCGCCTGCTTTCTGAACCTCCCTGTCTTGTCTATGCATTAAGCAAGCACTTACTATGGGCTGTTAGATACCAAAGTTATTAAATGTTCACAGCTCTCCCTGCATTTTCTTCAGCAAAGACGAATTTTAGTGCCCCAGTTTTGCACTGTTTCCTCTTGTTCTTATCCAGAAATTGAGTTCTATGAGAGCAAATCACTTCCAAGAAATGTTTCTTTTACATATTTTTAACACTGGTTGTACGTGCCTGACTTTCTGAGGCCATCGCAGCCCTGATTACCCTCTGTTCACTGGGCAGTCTGATGAACACAGCAGGCAGGCTGGGGTGAATAAAGCAGAGCAATTACATTTGGATGCTCAAGACTGCCAGCTGTCTGGAGACGCTTCACCACAGCCTCCCCATCCTGTTATCCTCCTTTCAGATCTTACCAAGTCATGCAAGAAAGTCACCCTTCAAAATGATTGACGTCCAAAGACTTGCCTAGGCTTTATTCAGCCACAAAAGCTGCAAACAGGAATGGAGCAGTCAGAGAGAAAAATTAAAAGTGGAAGAAAAATTATTCAGAATCACTGAGTCATACCTAAGTGTACTTCAAAAAAAAATGGTTTTAGGACAGTAGGAAAAAAATATAAATAACCAAAAGATTTCAAACCATTGAAGAATGCTCACTTCTTAGATGACTGTGTTAAGGCGTTGGAGGCAGTCATCTGGTCACCTTATTGCATTTGAGAGGAAGACCATCTCTCTTGGCTGGGGCAGGTAAGCATTTAGGGAAGAATGTGATGGAGGCTGAGAAGTATAACACACACAGGCCTCAGAAAAATGTAGCTTCCAGTCATAGCTACTTACTAGCTAGGGGGCTTTAGACAACTTGCTATATATACATTGCTGCTGCTGCTACTGCTAAGTTGCTTCAGTCGTGTCCGACTCTGTGTGACCCCATAGACAGCAACCTACCAGGCTCCCCCATCCCTGGGATTTTCCAGGCAAGAGTAGTGGAGTGGGGTGCCATTGCCTTCTCCGATATACATTGCTAGATCTCTGTAACAGAAGGATAATACTATTTACTTTATGAGCTATTGTTGGAAAATGTAAATAAGTTGATGGTAAAGTGTCTAGTACACAGTAGAAAATGGTACCTCGTATTCAGTAATCTGCATTAAGAGTTTACTCTGAATTTTCATTAAGATACTCTGTAGTTGTTGACTGTTGCTTGAGTAGCACCATGTGTTAAAGACAAGTGAAAATATCTGCTACAAACACATTCCCTTAGTCACTTGATCCCTGTGGTATGTTGTTCAGTGGTCTATTCAATAACCAGAGCTACCCCCTGCATCCTCTGAGTGGAACCTGCTTCCATGATGGAGGCTCAAAATGCCACACACTCATTTCCTATCAGGCTCCTCTTATAACTCAGTCAGTAAAGAATCTGCCTGCAATGCAGAAGACCTGGGCTCAGTCCTTAGGTCAGGAAGATCCCCTGGAGAAGGAAATGGCAATCCACTCCAATATTCTTGCCTGGAGAATCCCATGGACAGAGGAGCCTAGCAGGTTATAGTCCATGGGGTTGCAAGACTCAGACATGCCTTAGCAACTAAACCACCACCATTTCCCATCATGCCTTGGGGCTAAGCATAAATGACAGTTGCTGAGAACTTATGGGAGAGAGTGTTTTCCCTGATAAAAGAAAGAACCTAAGGAGAAAACCCTTTCCTGTTCTCTAACCTTTCTGGCACCCTTTCCTGTTCTCTAACCTTTCTGGCACGTAAGGATATACTTCAAGCTGCTGCAGCCATAGTAGGTCTTGAGGAAACAGCCAAAACAGACTCTGACTTTACTCATTAATGCCACAGAGCCACTGAACTAACCTGAAAATGACCTAGCACCATACATACTGCTTGTCAAGTAAGATAGAGAAGTACTTTCATCACTTAAATTATAGCCCCTCTCATTATTTATTTTTAAGAGCTTCCCTGGTGGCTCAGACAGTGAAGAATCTGCCTGCAATGCAAGAAACCTGGTTTCCATCCCTGGGTTGGGAAGATCCTCTGGAGAAGAGAATGGCATCCCATTCCAGTATTCTTGCCTTGAGAACTCATTCCATGGACAGAGGAGCTTGGCGGGCTACAGTCCAAGGGGTTGCAGAGTCGGACATGACTGAGTGATTAACACACATTCATCATTTATAACTGGGCAATACAGCCCTTATTTTCTTGTCTTCCCCCAGGGCATCCAGAGATTTTTCACTTTATGCTTGGGCATTTGAGAAGGAGTATGTAGATGTTATTAAACATGGTTTCATATTTATGAATAATGCTAGTTAATTTTCAGAGAAGTTGAGTAACTCATCGAATGTCACACAACCAACAGCAGAAAATAACTGAAACTCAGATCTGTTTGACTCAACAGGTCAGTATTTTCAGAACACTGCTGCTATACTCATAGCTGTTAGTCACTCCAAGAAGAAATATCCAAGAAAAAATATCTTAAATAAGTAAATTTCCCTTTCCTTTTCTAACTCGCAGTTTATATTCTGAGTTCATAATCCCAAATTGCCCCAAGTTTGACCTCCTTAAACAAACTCAAGTTCTGATAATTTTCCCTTTTTATTCCTCCTTCTCATCAAACTGTCCCTGTTCTGGGTTCCATTTCCTCAGGGAGCCAATATGCCTAAAAAGTTAAAACTAGATGATAAGTAAATTTCTTTAATGGGATCCTGTTTGGAGAATGCCTTCAGTGGAAGTTTTCAATGCCCTAGAGGACCAGAAAGTGAGATAGTCCTTTCATATTGTGGGGAGGTGGAGGAGTGGAGGGGTGGTGGTGTCAGATGCCTTCCTCAGGCACAAAGGGCTGTTTCTGCAAATAGGAGTTAACTGGGGTATGGAGCATGATTAGAAGTCATTTATTCCTTAAATAAGTACTTATTAAGCATCTCACTTACTATGCCAACAGAATTCTTGATGCTTTATAGCACTGAAAAAAAAAAAAGTTCCCTCCTTTCATGAAATGTAAACTCTAGTTGGGGAGAGATAATTTAAAAATAAATACTCTACTTATTTTTAAAGGTGAAAAATGCTCTAAAGAAAAGCAAAGCAGGTTAACAGGGATAGATTGGTGGGGGTAGACTGTCTCATTAAGACTGATAGGGCATGCTATATAAAGAAAGGGATGTAAATGTTAAGCATATGACAAGATAAAATTCATGGGAAAGCATGATGGGAGAGGGAGATAAAGAAAACTTCAAGAAACCTATTGCCCTCTTTTTTAAAAAATTGGGGTATAATTACTTTACAATGCTGTGTTAGTTTCTGCGGTACAATTAAGTGAATCAGCTATATGTATATACACATAACCCCTCCCTCTTAGGTCTCCCTCCCACCTCCCCCATCCCACCCATCTAGTTCATCACATAGCACTGAGCTGAGCTCCCTGTGCTTTGTAGCAGGTTCCCACTAGCTGTCTAGTTTACATATGCTAGTGTATATGTCAATCATAATCTCCCAATCCACCCCACCCTCCCCTTCACCCCCACTGTCCACGTGTCCATTCTATACATCTGCATATCTATTCCTGCCCTGGAAATAGGTTCGTCTGTACCATTTTTCTAGATTCCACATATATGTGTTAGTATATGATATTTGTTTTTCTCTTTCTGACTTACTTCATTCTGTATGACAGACCCTAAGTCCATCTGCATCTCTACAAATGACTCAATTTCATTTTTATGGCTAAGCAATATTCCATTGTATAAATATATACCACATTTTCTTTACCCATTTATCCATCATTGGATATTTAAGTTGCTTCCGTATCTTTTTGTAAATAGTGCTACAGTGAACACTGGGGTACATGACCATTCTGACCAGTGTGAGGTGATACCTCATTATAGCATTGATTTTCATTTCTCTACTAGTGATGTTTAACATCTTTTCATGTGCCTCTTGGCCATCTGTACATCTTCTTTGGAGAGACGTCTATATGACATAGGAAATCAAGAAATACTGCTAAAACTTAACTGAACAAAAAAGAGAAAATTAACTATTTTACTTAAACTTACAAAGATGATCAGTAGAAAAACTAAAATATCCTGGAGGAGAAACAATAGGAAAAGGGATATTGTCAGTGAGCTAAATCCTCATTTTTCATTTCTAGAAGTCAATAGAAACTGCTTAATTGGGAAAATAGGTTTTATCTCATGTACTAACTTCCACTGATCAGTGGTGTCTGCCTGGGGCTCTCCTAAGTAAAACTCCATACACAAGACCCGGCTCTTTAAGAAAGTGTGTTGTGATCAGTTAATTAGTGCTATCTGCCATGAGGGAGGGAGGGATCAATGACAGCCCATAGGCCAAGAACTGTCATCTCCATTTGGAGCAACACTGAATCATCTGGATACGCGATGGCCCAGGGCAAGGAGAAAGCACTAGCAGCAGTAAGAATAGGTCATATCAGAATATAGACAGAGACAGGATGGTAAGGGGATTAGTGATATGATGGATTCTTGTGTCATACTTTTTGTTTGGATTGACAACATTCTGAAACGTACAAGGGAGATAAACTGTAGAGAAGAGTGACAGAAAAGAGCTAGCTTTACATCACTAGTATAAGGATTGCATGTGTTGGGTTTCAAATCCTGCCTTTCCAAAGTCTCAGAGAAGAATTTAAGCAGCAGAGTTTCTAAGACATGTGCCTTCCTTGGCTGGATTGTATCTAGTGACTCATTTAAAGTCAGTGAAATGTGTTTCGGGTATTGTGAACCTTCGGTGGAGAAAACTGACTGTTGGCCCAATGAAGCCCTCCCTGCTGTACCAATTACCTAAACAGAGGATGCCGAGATACCAGGGTCCCCACTGTACCATCACACCAAATCCTGGGAACACAAACAAAGCTTGAAATTTTATCTCTAATTAAATCATGTGGTGCCTGGTGACTTTGCTGGCCTCCTGCTCAGCAGAAAATCATGTGAAACTCTGAGCAGGCTCCCTTGGTGGCTAATGTCTGTAATAAAGACACAACTCCCAGCCTGTCTGCACTCCCTAGGACTGGCACCAAATGAAGAGGATAGGAACGCTTGTGGTTATCAAAAGGGCACAGTTAGAGAGCTACCTGCTCACTAAACACAGCAACAGTGAAGTTTCATAATCCTTCAGCATCCTAAGTCTGTCTGCACCTCGGTGAGAAGTACCCAGACAGGTGACTATTGCAAAGAGCCCCACACTTGAGTTTTCATTCACACCTGAGCTCTGATACCTTTACTGACTCATTCAACCAATACTACGCCCAACTCTATGCTAAATGATAGATTATCCAGTCACTCCCACTCCAGAACCCAGGCTTCACCAGTAGTTGGGACACCTCATTTTACAGTGTTAATGCCAGCATGCAAAAGTTTCTAGTGTGGCCATACAGGCTGCCTCTGTGCTGGGGGCCCCCTGAGGAATAATTAGAGGTGGCGTGGCACCAAACACCTCTCCCACTTCATCCAGGAACCTAATATTACATGCTTATGCCTTTAATTCCTTGTTAAATGCCCCTATAGAAATGGCTCTGCACACTTATCAGCCATTACTTTAGCATGATATGTTCCCAAAGGAAAGCCTGTTGTGTGCCTTAAATAGACTCTATAATCCTCAAAACATTCTAGCAAGGTCTAACCATTCAATGCACACACAGACATGCACAGATTTTTTTTTGAGGACCTACTATGTGTGAGGCATTGGTACTCAGGTGGAAGATGATTTGGTGCATGGTAACTAAAGCTAAATCATGTATAGCCCTGAGAACCATCTAGTAGGAATAATAAGATATATATAGATATATATATAACAAATATAATATACATTACAATGAATTTATTGCCATGAAAAAATACATAGTGTTATGTTTGGGATTTAGATGTGTTAAAGACCAGGCTAGGACCTAGTCATTCACTCAACACTTATTTATAAAGCACAAATAGACTCTCTCATATGAGAGACTGCAGGACTAAAGACTTTAAACATCAGGATAAATGGGATATGTGTGAGATATGTACTCAAGTGAGGGGTAAAGAAGGAGAATGTGGAGAGAATCTTAATATCAGTTTGGGTGCGTGATGCATGAAAGGGGGGAAAGAGAATATAAAATTAGAAAGATCAAGAGAGGCCAGATCATGGAAAAGTTTGTATGACAGACTAGAACATTTAGACCTTATTTTATAGTCAATAGGGCTTCCCTAGTGACTCAGATGATAAAGAATCTGCCTGCAACGCAGAGGCCCTAGATTCAGTCCCTGGGTCTGGGAAGATCTGCTAGAGAAAGGAATGGCAACCCACTCCAGCATTCTTGCCTGGAGAATCCCATTGACAGAGGAGCCTGGTGGGCTACAGTCCAATTGGGAGCTACAGGAATTTTAGAGCTGGAAATCAATACAATCAAGACTCTGCTTTCTAAAGATTAACCTGACAACAATGTATGGAAACAATTGAACTAAAAGATAAATAAGGTAGGAGGCTAGTGAGGAAACTACTGAATGCTCTAAGAAAGAGGGAATAGGGCATGCATTGGAACATCTGATAGTGGAAACAGGGAGGGGGATGAATGCTGGCATTACTGGGTTCTAAAGTAGGCATCATCAGCACTTTAAGCCCAAATCTTGGGTCATATTCCACACAAGTAGATTACACAGTGCTTGGCATGGAGTAAGCATAGGATAAATGTCAGAGGTGGATAAATGGATGGATGAGGGAGAGGGGGGAATTAAAGATGGCAGTTCCACCATCTCTGGAACTGGTTTGAGAAATGAACCATATGGATCCACGTTGTTGACTGAGGGAAATAGGAGATCAGAAAATACCTGAATCATAGAGTTTGGGGACAGCAAAAGGGGCCAGGAAGTTTGACAGGAATAAGACAGAAGGTAGGAAAGGAGAACAAGGGGCTGATTCCAGACTGCCTCTCAGAACAGGGTGTGCAGACTTGAGGTCCCAGAGTTTCAGAGGAATGCTGACCCCTCCAAGGACCGTCAGATGAAAAAAGAAGTTGATAAACATCACAGCAGAACAAGTGCTGGTGTGAGGCACTGGTTACAAAGACGGGATTTGCAATCAGAGAGAATTCTGACAAGCCTGTGCAGGAACCCTGATTATGCCACTTACTTAACCAGGTCACGTTATTAGAAATAATGTGAGGTTTTGATTTGTTCATCGATAAATAATCTTACCAAATAGGCTTATTCAAAGGATGGATGTGATAGCTGCTGTCCAGCAAAAACTCTCCAAAACTTGCACAGAGTCACTACTGGGAGGAAACTACCCAGCCAGGCAGCTGCACATCCCAGTCCCCCTTGTGGCTGAGTATTCTATGTACTGGACAAAAGAACATGAGCAGAAAAGACACATGCCTCTTCTGGCCAGGACTTCTTAAGGAGCAGGTCAACCCCCTCTACTTACATTTCCCCAGCTAGGTGCTGGATGCAGAGGGTCCCAGGTCCTGGAGGAGGCAGAGCAGCACCATGGACAGGGCCTGCGTAGTAAAGCATCATGCAGAGAGCTGCCCTGGGACCAGATCTCCAGCCAGCATCAGAGGGCCCTGTGGACAAGAAATAGCTTCTTTGGAGTCAAACCGCTGCCATTTTTAAAAAATTTATTATTATTATTATTTTTTACTTTACAATATTGTATTGGTTTTGCCATACATCAACATGCATCTGCCACGGGTGTATACGTGTTCCCCATCCTGAACCCCCCTCTTACTTCCCTCCCCATATCATCCCTCTGGGTCATCCCAGTGTGATTTGTGATGGCAGGATGCCTCATGCTAACAAATATAGCAAGGAATTCAAGAGAAATAAGAGAAAAAGCAGGTAGCACTGTATCTACTCATGGTGAGTACTCCACAGATGGTAGCCAGAAAAAAAAAAAAAAAATCAGAAGAAGAAGAAAAAAAGAAAGAAATAAAACCTGTGACAATGAGCAGAGAGGATGGCTCTAGAGAACACTGAGATCTGTGGATCTGGCTGCTCTTTCTTTTGTTTGAGGCCTGAAACAGGTTCTTAACCTAGTAGACATGATGATATAAAGAGAGGGACACTTTCACAGGAATGAATGATAGTTCATGGGCTTACTGAACCCTACCTTTCTACAATACACCCACACATACTTCCTCCCACCCCCCACTGACACGCACACATATGCTCATCCATCTCCCCACTCACAAACCACTTAAATTCTTTGGTTTGCAATTTGGAGCTGCTCACAACCTCCTGCCTCCTGGCCCTAGAGCCCATCTGCCAGGGTTCTTCCCTGTGACAGGCAGAATAATGGCCCCTTGTAAGATGTCCATATCCCAATCACCAGAACCTGTGAATATGTCCCCTCTTCTGGCAAAAGGGATTGTGTAGATTGATTCAGTTAAGGATCTTGAGATGATATTATCTTAGATTATCCAGGTGGACCCAATGTGATCACAAAGGTCCTTATAAGTGAAAGAGAGAGTCAGGGTGAGAGAGAAAATATGATAATGGAGACAAGGTCAGAGAATCAAAATGAGATCTGAAAACACTACACTACACTGCAGGCTTTGAAGATGGAGGAAGAAGCCATGAGTTAAGGAATATAGGTGGCCTACAGGAACTGGAAAAGGCACAGAAACAGACTCTCCTCTGGAGTTTCCAGAGGCACCAGCCTACCCACTAACAGCCCGACTTCAGCCCTGTGAAATGGAGTTGGGATTTCTGACTTCCAGAAGTGGAAGATAATAAATGTGTGTTGTTTGAAGTCACTAAACTTGTAGACATTTGTCACAACAGCTACAGAAAACTAATACACCTTCCAGAACCAGTTGCCATGGCCCTGCTGCTGGGCTCCTCCCTGCCTTGGCTTTGCTCCACTCACCACACAGAGATAGGACACCACTGGGTTCTCCAGCCTTACTTAGTCCCCAGAGCAGAGAAGCCAGTCC
>NW_011495079.1:2091026-2102362 GCF_000754665.1 Bison bison bison
CTGATGTTCAGAACCTCTTCACAGCCCAGTTGTCCAACTCGGTGATCCAGCCATTATCATGGGCCAAAGCAGCCGTGATGGCACACTAGATAACTACCAGCTCTATTAACTGGGAAATGACTTCTCAGCAACCTAAAGGATTTCACATCATCAGACTACTAATCCATAACTGGGAAGGCATGATACTTTTTCTTAAGTTCTTCACTAGGTAGTCAATTAGGCAGAGGATGTCATAAGATAATACTATTTTTATTGAAACTTGTACACCTGCTAGATTTGTTTCATGTGTTAAGCAATATAATGGGTGAGTTTCCAAACTCATTTCATATTTTAAAAGATTAAAATGAGCACATAATGGCACCTAGATCTACATAAAACCTCCTCAAGTGGAATCAGGCCCTCTCTAACCCCCTCCCATTGCTAAAACAGGGCTGGCAATGTAGGAGAGTATTATTAACTGAATTTCATGCCTCTGAAATTCGTATGTTGAGTTCCGAACCTCAGTACCTCAGAGTGTGACTTTATTTGGAAATAGGGTCTTAAAAGAGATAATTAAGTCAAAGTGAGGTCATTAGGGTAGACTTTCATCCAATAGGACTAGTGTCCTTGAAAGAAGAGAAAATTAGGACACAGAAATGCCCAGAGGGAAGACCACATGAAGACACAGGCAGAAGATGGTCACCTACGAACCAAGGAGGGAATCTTAGAAAAAAACCAAGCCTGCCAACACTTCAATGTTGAATTTCTAGTCTCCAAAACTGTGAGAAAACGAAGTTCTGTTGTTTAAGCCACCCAGCCTCTGGTACTTTGTCACGGCAGCCCTAGAAAACTAATACAGGTTCTTTTTTTTTTTTTTTCTCTAATTTTATTTTATTTTTAAACTTTACATAATTGTATTAGTTTTGCCAAATATCAAAATGAATCCGCCACAGGTATACATGTGTTCCCCATCCCGAACCCTCCTCCCTCCTCCCTCCCCATACCATCCCTCTGGGCCGTCCCAGTACACCAGCCCCAAGCCTCCAGCGTCATGCATCGAACCTGGACTGGCAACTCGTTTCCTACATGATATTTTACATGTTTCATTGCCATTCTCCCAAATCTTCCCACCCTCTCCCTCTCCCACAGAGTCCATAAGACTGTTCTATACATCAGTGTCTCTTTTGCTGTCTCGTACACCGGGTTATTTCTTTTTGTGTTTTTTGGTTTTTTTTTTTTTCTATCAACAGCCTGGAAACTGCATTGAAGATTTCTTTACTAGGTGAATAGCTGCAGTTAATATACTAAGATCTTGTTACCAATATAGTCAACTCTTTTATAAAAGTAGCAAATTGGTATCTTTATTCTGTCAGTGCACCAACCAATTTGGCAACCTTTAAAACTAACATTTTTTAAATTCCTGCTTTTGTATCTGTTATCTAATCCTCAAGGAGGCATTGTTGTTCCTTAAAAGTGGGATACCTGGGTTCGATCCCTGGGTTGGGAAGATCCCCTGGAGAAGGGAAAGGCTACCCACTCCAGTATTCTGGCCTGGAGAATACCATGGACTGTATGGTCCATGGGGTCGGAAAGAGTAGGACACAACTGAGCGACTTACACTTTTCAAAAAAAGAAAAAAATAGACAAAAACACAGATGAGCAAATGAAGGCCCAAAGAAGTTAAATAACTTGTCCAAGGCCACGTGGATGCTCTGTGAAATTAACATCTCAATCTACGTGGGCTCTCAAGTTCACGTGTACCCCAGATTTTGCACAAGCTTTTCCACTGAAAGTGGTGAGAGTTTCTAAGGGGTTATGAAGATTAATAGAGGCCCTCCTCAATCTCCTTTGAGCTTTCAAGCTATTTCTGGGGACAGGGATGCAGAGTCGTAAGAGGATGGGAAAAAGAAAAGCATCATTTTTTATGTATACATAGGAAACAAAAATCTGGCTGCCTATCCAGAGGGTATGTGCATCATTTCCCCTCCCTTGGTAACACTACTGGTGCTGTGGCTGCTTAGGAGTGCAATAAACAAGTTGTAATATATTAGCACGAACAGTTGCAGTGCGCTTCTATAGCTGGCAGAATTCCTGAGAAATGGTTTTTACAGCACTGATCTCCTTGGAGACCTTAAATAACGGCCTAAAATGTATGGTACAGAGATCACAGGGTTTATTACTTTAGTTTCAGCCTGGTGTTCTGCAATTTATAGTTTTCCTGATAAATTGGGATCCATTCAGGTGGTACATATTATGTGGGACGGTGGAATTGTCTCTCACCGTTGAAGGATTAGAAATGGGCAGACACCCCGACTGGGTAATAATGGCACCAGCCCAGGCCGGCAGCACATGGCCCGGCAGCACATCTGGGCTTGTTCTAAAGAGCGATGGGCTCGCACAGTAGGACTGCTCCACTGTATCTCTAAATATCTTCTAATCCTAGAGGAACCTGACACTGAGTTCATACAACCTGGCTAAAGGCAAACAAACTCATCTCCCTTTTGAGGAACATGGAGGGGATCTCCACTAAAATATTCAAATAAAAATTCCACTTCTTAACCTAGCAATAGAGGGATGGCTTTTTATGCAGAACCTAGGAGTAAACTGTTCCCTGTTTTCCATGGATTAAGTTAAAATAAAATCTGCTAATAGTATCTGTGGCTGGTCTGTATACAATTAATTAATTTGACGTTGTTAGGAATCAGATTTTACAGGCCACAAACACCATATATTTGAGAGAAAGATGTTCATGTTTCTTTTTTTTTTTTAATTTTATTTTATTTTTAAACTTTACATAATTGTATTAGTTTTGCCAAATATCAAAATGAATCCACCACAGGCATACATGTGTTCCCCATCCTGAACCCTCCTCCCTCCTCCCTCCCCATACCATCCCTCTGGGTCTTCCCAGTGCACCAGCCCCAAGCATCCAGTATCGTGCATCGAACCTGGACTGGCAACTCGTTTCTTACATGATATTCTACATATTTCAATGTCACTCTCCCAAATCTTCCCACCCTCTCCCTCTCCTACAGAGTCCATAAGACTGTTCTATACATCAGTGTCTCTTTTGCTATCTCGTACACCAGGTTATTGTTACCATCTTTCTAAATTCCATATATATGCGTTAGTATATTGTATTTATGTTTTTCCTTCTGGCTTACTTCACTCTGTATAATTTCTGATTTTCAACCAGTTGATCAGTCTCTTGGCTTAAAAAAAATTTTTCCCCCCAGGAAAGGGACAGCAATTGAATTGTATTGTGTTGGTGGTGTTCTAGTTTTTACAAAATCAAGCTAGTATGCAGGAATAGTAACTTTCTTTCAGCTGAAAGTCTGGTATAGATTTTAACATTTGGACATTGGAGCCCCTTCAAATCCCATCTGGCTGTTAATCAGTGAAGGATGAAGGATTTACACCAAGAACCTCAATTCCAAGGTGTCATTAAGTTCTATAGGGTCAATAATTCCTGAAAGTGAATTTAAACAACAAAGACCAATAATTCTATAGACATTGCTAGCCTGCTTCTTTGGAGAAAAAAAAGAGGTTGAGAGGAGGAAGGACAGGGGCTTATGTATGAGAGATCAGAAAAATGGTTAGAAAAGAAGAAACAGTCCCCACCCTCCATGAATTCTAGACTTTCCTTTCAGCTCAGAAGGTGCCCACTTTTCTGTGGTAAAAAATGCTTTCAAATATGTGGTTGTATTTTGGGCTCAGTCCCAGGTAGACAGGTTTCTTCCTTTCCAATGGGTCTGGTCCTGAGATTAGTTAACACCCCTTTATGATGTCATTCAGCTCCCTAGAAAGGAGTTGGGGCAGAGAAATGAACACCCAGTGTAGTGAGAGAGCGGACACATTGCATGCCTCAGTTACATTAACTGCTGCTGCAGAAACATTCCAGAGAAGGCAATGGCACCCCACTCCAGTACTCTTGCCTGGAAAATCCCATGGACAGAGGAGCCTGGTAGGCTGCAGTCCATGGGGTCGCTAGGAGTGGGACATGACTGAGCGACTTCACTTTCACTTTTCACTTTCATGCACTGGAGAAGGAAATGGCAACCCACTCCAGTGTTCTTGCCTGGAGAATCCCAGGGACAGGGGAGCCTGGTGGGCTGCCATCTCTGGGGTCGCACAGAGTTGGACACGACTGAAGTGACTTAGCAGCAACAGTAGAAACATTCAGAGCCAGCTCTGTTGAAATTCATATCTGGTCAGGTTCAAGGTCATGAGCATCCTCACGGGGATTTTATCAAGGATCAAGCCAACTATTTTTGATAAATGGAATGATAACCCACTATTGTTTAACCTATGGCAAGATTCCCAGTGGCCCTGTCTCCTGGGAAAGATGCGTTCTGAAAACAACTCCTGTAAAAGCAAAGATCCTGTGTGCAGTGGCCATTCAAATTGAGAAAGAGGGAGGCAGAGGCGACAAGATAGAGGGAGAAGGACCCAGTGACTATCCCAACGTGGCTGCCCCATTAGCCAGTCAGGCAGCCTTCTCCGAGATACTCTCATTCCCACAACAATCCCATAAGGCAAGAACTGCAACAAATATTCCCATTTTACCCATGCAGAAACTGACATAGACAAAATGACCCATTCGAATCCACACATGCTGAGCAATGGAAGCAAGGCTTGATATCAGGAAATCTGGATCCTCTGTGCACATTTTAAGTAGTAGGATTTGCCCTTTGGTAGGAAAAAAAACTGAGTTTATGAAGCTCACTAACAACCTGAGACCCAACTTTGGGAGCATAATTCGTTCACCATTAGGGACTGCCTATTGAGTACTGTACTAAAGATACAAGCAGACATCAAGACTTAACAATTTATCTACACACAAGACAAGACCCATTCAGAGCTCAAGCATCTGGTGGCTGACAGCTAGATGATTTACAATGGCCACTTTAATTTTGCTATGGGGCCACTTCTTTAAAAACATCCTCCTCTGTGATATTTTTAAGAACTTTCCCATCCCTTCTTTTCCTTCATTCCCAGTTATCCCTCAGTGGCTAATCCCTTCCTTTTGCCATTGGCTTGTTTCACCCTGAACAATTCCAATTACTGAGCTGTTAGCTAGAATAAAACAACCTCACAAATCTTCCAGGGTAAGCCTAGAGAAATGGCAATCATCACAAGCAAGAGATGGTCTCATCTTAAAAGAAAACAAATAAAAAACACACAGGTTTCACACTCTGACTACTTCTCAGAGGAGAGTCAGTCATCCATTGAAGCAATTCTACTTATTTTCCCTTTCCTTCTTTCAAGTAAAACTCCCAGCCATGCTTACAGAGATAGGTAAACACAAGCCAGGAAAATCTTTAAATTATAACCAACTACTTGAAGGAATAGAGGTCCTTTGAGCTTTCACAATGATGCAAAGTAGCCATTTCCAGGGGGAAAAAAAGAGAGAGAGAGAGAGAGAACTTCTGTGATCAGAAAGAGAGGATGATACCCCCTCATTCATTAGCAACAATGTCTGGCATTGAGTCCAGACCCACACTTCCCCATTCTTGAAGAGATGGAAAAGGGGGTTTATGCATCAAAGTCTTGGTAGTTGATATCTAGAGCTCAGAACCAAGGCCCTACCATATCTGCACATTCTGTTTAAATGGGAGAGAAAGCTTGAGATCCACTCCCTAGGAAAGGTCCTTCATCCTTACATTTTTTCATCAGCTACTCCCACACTCTCTTGCACTTCCTCTGGAGGAACCGTGTGGGATGGCCTGCCCATCCCCTGGAGATGACTCTGGTATGAATCCAGATTATGCATTCATTCCTTCAGCAAAGATCCATGTGGAGCAAACATCATGTACTAGAAAATGTTTGTAGGGATCAAAAACACCAAAGACCTAGTCCATGGCAAGGAGCTCACAGACAGGTTGGAGAAAGGGTTAAAAAAACAAAGGATTATACCAAAATATAGTATGGGCTATCACAGAGCCAGGCATAGATTTCATGGGCACAGATAGAGTCAGGCAGCAAATCAGACCAGGGCTGAAAAGAGGCACCTGGAGATGAGGACAAATTGAGTCTTAAAAGACAAATGGGAGTTTGTAAAAGAAGAAAAAGGGGCAAAAGACAGATGGCCCAATAATTATTCTTAATATAGTAAAGGAAACCAGTGACAAAATGCAAACACATCTACTGAATGGGAGAAAATATTTGCAAATGATATAATTGGTAAGAGATTAATATTCAGCATATATAAATAGCTCATACAATTCAATATCAAAAAAAATGAACAATACAATTTTTCAAATGGACAGAAGACCTGAACAGACATTTTTCCAAAGAAGACATGCAGATGGCCAGCAAGTACATGTAAAAATGCTCAACACTGCTAATCATTAAACCAATGCAAATGAAAACCACAATGAGATATCACCTCACACCTGTCAGAAGGGCTATCATCAAAAAGACCACACATAACAGATGTTGGCGAGGATATAGATAAAAGGGAATCCTCCTACACTGTTGGTGGCAATGCAAATTGGTACAGTCACTATGGAAAACAGTATGGAGTTTCCTAAAAAAACTGAAAATAGAGCTATTCTATGACTCAGCAATTCCACTCCTGTATGTACATCCAAAAACAACAAAAACACTAATTTGAAAAGATATATGCACCCTAATGCTCATAGGAGAATTATTTACAATTGCCAAAACATGGGAGCAACCTAAATGTCCATCAACAGATGAATGGATAAAGAAGCAGTGGTAGAGACAGATAGATACACAATGGAATACTACTCAGCTATAAAAATAACAAAATTTTCCTATTTGTGGTATAATGGAGGGACTTGGAGGGCATTAGTGTAAGTGAAATAAGTCAGACAAAGACAAATACTATGTGATATCTCTTACACGTGGAATCTAAAAAATACAACAAACTAATGACTATAAAAAAAAGAAGCAGATACAGCTATAGAGAACAAGCTAGTGGTTCCCAGTGGGGGCAAGGGAAGAGGGTAAGTCAGAATGGGGGTTAAGAGGTAAAAATTATTAGGTATAAAATAAGCTAAAAGGATATTTTATACAAAATGGAGGAAATACCCAATATTTTATGATAACTATAAATGGACTACAACATTTAAAATTTGTAAATCACTATATTGTACATCTATAACATATTATATAGCAACTATACTTCAAATATTTTTAATTGAAGGTTAATTGTTTTACAATATCGTGTTGTTGGTTTCCGCCATACAGCAATGTGAATCGACCATAATCATGCATATGTTTCGTCCCTTTGAACCTCCCCACCTGCCCACCCCGAACTCTCCACCCCAATCCACCCTTGTAGGTTGTCACAGAGTACCTCGTTGAGCTCCCTGCGTTATACAGCAACTTCCCAACAGATATCTGTTTTACATATGGTAATTCTGTTTCAATGTTACTCTCTCAATTCATCCCACCATCTCCCCCTCTGCTGTGTCAAAAGTCTGTTCTCTATATATATGCACCTATTCCTCGACTCTATTCCTCGACTTTTAAAAGTAAAAAAAAAAAAAAATTTAAAGAATAACATAATTCTGCTACAGACTAAATTGTGTTCCCCACCCACACATTCATATTTTGAAATTCTAAACTCAGTACCTCAGAATGTGACCATATTTGAAGAGTAGGCCTTTAAAAAAGGTAATTAAGATAAAATGTTATCATATAGCTGGGTCTACTTCACCAAACAACCACTTGAAACATATTCATTGAATAAATGAAAGTTGAGTTTAAAAAAAAAATGTTACCACAGAGTCTGTACAGTATACTGCATTTATATGTGGTCATTTGTATTAGGGCTTCCCTCATAGCTCAGTTGGTAAAGAATCCGCCTGCAATGCAGGAGATTCCAGTTCTGTTCTTGGGTCAGGAAGATCCACTGGAGAAGGGATAGGCTACCCACTCCAGTATTCTTGGGCTTCCCTTGTGGCTCAGCTGGTAAAAGAATTCGCCTGCAATGTGGGAGATCTGGGTTCAGTCACTGGGTTGGGAAGATCCCCTGGAGAAGAGAAGGGCTACCCACTCCAGGATTCAGACCTGGAGAATTTCATGGACTGTGTAGTCCTTGGGATGGCAAAGAGTCAGACACAACTGAGCAACTTTCACTTTCATTTGTATTAGAAAAAATAAGAAAACAATAGCATTTGTACATATGTGTAATTAAAGCTTAGGAAAAGACCTGGAAGGATACAAACAAACTGGGAATTCACTGTGGGAAGTGGGGGGCAAAGTGGGGAGGGTTCATGGAGACTTTGCTTTGGTGGTAATGTTTTAATTATTAGAAGGAGAATATTCACTTATTACTTGGTTAATAAAAATTAATTTTTAAATGTTCAAATGCTTGATTAAAACTAAGATGCTTGCTCCTGAGGGGGTGGAAAACAATTAGTCCAGTGTTCTTTAATTTTCCTTTGTCTAGAAATGGGATGAGTCCCAGAATTTGAAGATAGAACCCAACCTGCAAGTTCAAGAGAACGGAGATCTACTGGAGCAAGAGCCAGGCCGCTGCAGGGCAGAGTGGTGGCCATGGAACTTAGGATGAAGCAATGAGTCCCAGACAATTTACATAGGAAGAAAAGTAAGGGATAAATAAAAGAGGTGGTGCATAAAGGATTCCAAAACAAGGATGACTGACATTTTTAAGTCACCAGCAGATGAACTGTTTGGGAGAAAATTTTTGCTCCAAAGGGAGACAATTTGTGATTTTGGAAACTCTAGCCTTAAACTGACTGTGAGATGTCTAGCTGGAAATACCTGGTAGGCAGGGAGATATTTGTGGAAATGAAACAGGATGATGCCAGTTTGGAAGTTATGTGCACAGAAAGGATAATGAACAATGGAATTCAAAGCAGTTCTCCACTGGCAGAGGATGAGGACTAGAAGAGCATGGGGCAGGTGTCTAGTCAACAGCCATCCCCATTACCAGGGATGGTGCTTGTCATGCAGTATCTCTGTCACATCACTCAAACAGTCAAGCATGCAGACAGTAATGACAATGACTGAAATTTGACCAATGGTAAATCAACAGGAAGCAACTATTAGCAAATTCATTAACAAGAGTCCTGTTTATATCTGTGGTCAATTGCTTGGAGAGAATGTCCTTGAGTGGCAGGTCGTCGCTGCCTACAGGAGTGTAGGCCTATGAAGTGATGGCTCTTATGAAATGCATCAGTCCTGTGTTTCCTGGGGTGGGTCTCTCCCTTCATGGAGTACAAGACTAGTTTTACTGGACCAGGGCAGATTATATACAGAGGTACACCAAGCCACTACTTCTGTGCTATAATTTCAGGACAGGGACTCCTCAAAAGAGATGTCGGATTGACATCCAAAACTGTTTTGAAAGACTCAGTTCCTTCTTGCTAAAATTCTCAGTTAAAATGTATGTAACCCCCATGGCAATGGCACATTGGAAAGCATGCTGACTTTCAAATCTGCCCCACTGGAAACCAAATCCCACTTTCACTGCTTTAGCTCTCTGAGTTTGACTCTCAAAGTCTTTATTTGCAGATCTTTGAGATGGGGTAATAATGTCTATCTGGCAGGGTTTCACAATAAATTAAATAACAGTGTATGTAGACCGCATGGTACATGAGAACCCAAGAGCAGACCCCTATTCTCCTGTCCCCTCTAAGGGAACAAAAGGAAACAATCCCTGCAGGCTAGGATTGAGAGAGAGAGATGCCTGACCCACCACAGACTTGCTTCACCAAAGAATTCCAGACAACTCTACCTGATGACTATGCTGATAACTAAACCTTGATAAGGTAGGGCAATGTTCACCTGGATTTTACACATCACCAAAGAGAGAAAGAAAGAAACCTGGCACTAAGAAAGGAATACATAACAAAGCAGAGTCATCTATCTTTTTCTTGGAATCCTAAATATGGGAAGAGAAAGAAGAGAGAAAGTGGAAGAGTTCTTTCCTGGAAGAAGACAGTCCCAAAGCATCTCCATCTCACATTGGATCCCTAACTCACTAGGCTTCTCCTCCTGCTCTCTGCGATGAGGCCCGTCCAGCATGCATGAAAGCAGAAGGAATTGGGAAGACAAGAGGAGGGACAAGAGCAACAATTAGACTGGAGCCAAGAATCAGAGCCCATTCGCTGTCTCACTGCAGCTGCAAGGTCCAGAGCACCTGCCCTCACAAAGCAACAGCTCAGCCATCACTGTGTTCCATGCACATGGTGCCAGACACTTAAGTATCATAACTGCCCAAGCTTCTCATGTCACATTCACATGTGTAGTTATCAAATGACCCAGTCGTTCTAGAGGCTGAAAATAAACAAAAAATGGAGACAAGAAAAGGGTCTCCTCTTCATGTATCTTTCCCAATAACCCCTGGTTATTGGGGTATGAAAGTGAATACACACATTCTAAGGTGGTGCTAGTGGTAAAGAACCCGCCTGCTGATGCAGGAGACATAAGACACATGGGTTCTGCCCCTGGGTCGGGGAAGACTCCCCTGAAGGAGGGCATGGCAACCAATACCACTCCAGTATTCTTGCCTGGAGAATCCCCATGGAGAGAGGAGCCTGGTAGGTCCACGGGGTCACAAACTGTCAGAAACGACTGAAGCGACTTAGCACGCATCACACAGTCACCCACAGGCACTATAGCAGGGACATTTTAACCAATCCTCTCAGCCTGTTGGCCAAAATACATAGCTTTATGTCTATTTACTCAGTCCTTAAAATAAACCTATAACACAGGTCATAATAATAAAGTAGTACTAATATATCCACATTTTACAGTTTTACAGATAAGGAATCTGAGGCACAGAAAAATTAAATAGCAAGGCCAAGGTCACTCAACTTAGTAAATGGCAAAGCTTTTATTATTTATTATTACTATTTGTGGTGTTTAGGCTCCAGACCCTGCTCTCTTAACCTTTACGTCATCATCAAAATTGACATAATATCACCATATGTTTGGCTTCCCAGGCAGTGCAGTGATGAAGAATCTGCCTGCCAATGCAGGAGATCAGATTCTATTAGTGCAATTGCACAGATCAGGCATATAGTTGGTTTAGTAAATACTAGTTATCATCATTATCATTCTTAATAATAACTCAATATCACAAGATTTTGAGGGATAATAAAAGACTATCCAATGCCTGCATTCTGAGTATTATTTTCAACCCTACTTCTCATCAATTATTCTATGATCTCACTTAAATCTATGATTAACTCTCATTTTTAGGATCAATAACCTCAGATATGCAGATGACACCACCCTTATGGCAGAAAGTGAAGAGGAACTCAAAAGCCTCTTGATGAAAGTGAAAGTGGAGAGTGAAAAAGTGGGCTTAAAGCTCAACATTCAGAAAACGCAGATCATGGCATCCGGTCCCATCA
>NW_011495079.1:2102462-2104325 GCF_000754665.1 Bison bison bison
TGAGAGTTGGACTGTAAAGAAAGCTGAATGCCAAAGAATTGATGCTTTTGAACTGTGGTGTTGGAGAAGACTCTTGAGAGTCCCTTGGACTGCAAAGAGATCCAACCAGTCCATTCTGAAGGAGATCAACCCTGGGATTTCTTTGGAAGCAATGATGCTAAAGCTAAAACTCCAATACTTTGGCCACCTAATGCGAAGAGTTGACTCACTGGAAAAGACTCTGATGCTGGGAGGAATCGGGGGCAGGAGGAAAAGGGGACGACAGAGGATGAGATGGCTGGATGGCATCACCGACTCAATGGACGTGAGTCTCAGTGAACTCTGGGAGTTGGTGATGGACTGGTGTGCTGTGATTCATGGGGTCACATAGAGTTGGACACGACTGATCGACTGAACTGAACTGAGTATGTGTATATATATTATTTATCTACAGCTTTTAGTAATGCTGATAAAGCATAACACTGTGACCACATTCCCAGATTTTCCTGGATAACCTAATTTTATTCTTTTTTCATAAAAGCCTTGAATTTGCTAAATACATACATAAATGGGATTTAATTTTTGTATCACAGCAAGATTTCCAAATATATAATTTTACAAATCAAGCAGAAATCTTTTGGTCCTGGCTTTTCCTTCTGAAAATGGTTATAATGAGTGTATGTAATTTTAGAAGAATAGGTTCTAATGATCTCCATGTTGGTAGCAACACATCTAAGAATCACAAAACAAAACGTGGTGAGGGCTTTTGACCTAGAGATTCATCTTGTCTCTGAGGAAGCTTGTTTCCACCTCAGTCGACAGAGTGCTTTATGCAGGATGTAAGCAATTAGAGTACAACCTTTGTGATTCACACTAATGACCACAAGACCCAGTGAACACATGATCTACTGACTTTTGCTTATTAGGGAGAATGTAAAAAGATGAGATGAAAAACAAACAGGCTATTTTATACACTAAAAATATGAGAAATACATCTTCATGTTATTTGGGCTTAGTTATTTTCCAATTTAGAATATTCATGCCAAAGGCATTTGAGAACCCAAAGTCTCTTTAAAACTAAAACCTTAAAACCTTGCTATTAATTGGAGTGTGGACAGGTTTATAGAAGGAGATTAAATCAGCTCTATCTCAACAGGAAAATATAGAAGAAACTACTGTTTAGGTTTTGAGTGGGAAGACCTGGACTTTCCACCTCTGACCCTCATGGGGCAGCTGTGTGGCTTTAGGAAAATCATACACCCATCTTTACTGCTGGACTGCAAGACCACTGAGCTTCTTTATTGCTTAGCAATCTATGAATTATAAGCCTGCTCAATATTGTAGAATAAAAATAAGTTACAAATTAAAAAAATAAGGTGTTTCAAAAGGGTTTTTCTGGATTCTTCTGAAATGTTGCCTTTTCTTCAATATTAATGGGGATTGCTTCAGTTCAGTTCAGTTGCTCAGTCGTGTCTGACTCTTTGAGACTCCATGGACTGTAGCACGCCAGGCCTCCCTGTCCATCACCAACTCCTGGAGTTTACTCAAACTCATGTCCATTGAGTCAGTGATGCCATCCAACCATCTCATCCTCTGTCATCCCCTTCTCCTCCTGTCTTCAATCTTTCCGAGCATCAGGGTCTTTTCAAATGAGTCAGCTCTTCACATCAGGTTGCCAAAGTATTGGAGCTTCAGTATCAATCCAATCAGTCCCTCCATCCTCAGTATCAGTCCCTTCAATGAATATTCAGGGCGGATTTCCTTTGGATTGATTGGTTTGATCTCCTTGCAGTCCAAGGGACTCTCAAGAGTCTTCTCCAACACCACAGTTCAAAAGCAATAATTCTTCAGTGCTCAGCCTTCTTTAAGGTCCAATTCTCACAT
>NW_011495079.1:2104425-2104785 GCF_000754665.1 Bison bison bison
AGTGGTTACTGCAGCCATGAAATTAAAAGACACTCCTTGGAAGGAAAGTTATGACCAACTTAGATAGCATATTCAAAGCAGAGACATTACTTTGCCAACAAAGGTCCATCTAGTCAAGGCTATGGTTTTTCCAGTGGTCATGCATTGATGTGAGAGTTGGACTGTAAAGAAAGCTGAATGCCAAAGAATTGATGCTTTTGAACTGTGGTGTTGGAGAAGACTCTTGAGAGTCCCTTGGACTGCAAAGAGATCCAACCAGTCCATTCTGAAGGAGATCAACCCTGGGATTTCTTTGGAAGCAATGATGCTAAAGCTAAAACTCCAATACTTTGGCCACCTAATGCGAAGAGTTGACTCACT
>NW_011495079.1:2104885-2173477 GCF_000754665.1 Bison bison bison
ATCTCCTTGCAGTCCAAGGGACTCTCAAGAGTCTTCTCCAACACCACAGTTCAAAAGCAATAATTCTTCAGTGCTCAGCCTTCTTTAAGGTCCAATTCTCACATCCATACATGACTACTGGAAAACCATAGCTTTGATCAGATAGTCCTTTGTCAGCAAAGTAATGTCTCTGCTTTTTAGTATGCTGTCTAGGTTGGTCATAGCTTTTCTTCCAAGGAGCAAGTGTCTTTTAATTTCATGGCTACAGTCACCATCTTGAGTGATTTTGAAGCCCAAGAAAATAGTCTCTCACTGTTTCCATTGTTTCCCCATTTATTTGCCATGAAGTGATGGGACTGGATGCCATGATCTTTGTTTTTTGAATGTTGAGTTTTAAGCCAGCTTTTTCACTCTCTTCTGCATCAAGAGGCTCTTTAGTTCCTCTTCACTTTCTGCCATAAGGGCGGTGTCATCTGCCACCCAGTTGATGGTAATTTGTTGTGGAATGGGACTTACCTGGTGATCCAATGGCTAGGACTCCACAACTCCCAATGCAGGGGCCTCACAGCAATCTCTGGTCAGGAAACTAGACCCTATATGCTGTAGATAAAATTCCCATGCCACAACTAAAGACCCCACATGCTGCAACTAAGACCTGGTGCAGCCAAAATAAAATTTTTAAAAAATTTTTATGAGAGCCCTAGGAAACACATACAGAGGATGTTCTCAGGAATGGAATATGAGTGGTGCACCTGGCTCTTTCTTGAATGGTGTTTCTCGGAAAGGTGGAGACTCGAGGGAGAAAGGAAAGATAATAGTGAAAGGATAAGACTTCAAAGAAAGCCAAAAATGATGTGGCAAGAGCTCTTTGAATAGGAATGGAGAAACCCACAAACATTTGAGACATAGTAGAAGTATCAGGACTGGATAATTCATGTTATGTGTGAGATAGACTTGCATAGGAAGTAGTTAGAGATGGGAAACTATTATAAAAGCTAAAGGAAACATAATAGGGGATTAAATGGAACCAATGGCCACAGAGTGGAAATCTAGAAGATGTTGGGCTGAGGATCTTGTGATTAGCTGGATAGGTTAGGGAGCATGAGCGAGGAGGCCAAGTAATTCTTGTGGAAGCTCCTGACTTAAGGGTTTAGAGAAAGAAAGAGAAGCCAGTAAATGAGATCTGGATTCCACCAGAGGAGGAGAAAAAGAACCAGTGGAGTTCCAAAGGAGGCTGGAGTTTGGAGGAGCAGGCACTGAAACATAAAGGAGGTCAACAGGCTTAACAAAGAAAGTTTGGTGATTTGGTGGTTGATGGAAATTTTTGAGAGCCCAGTAGCTGTGGAATAGCAGGAGAGACATACAAATTATGAAAGTAAGAAAGGAAATGGACTGATCACATACAAGTTACTCCCTTAAGATTATTTTGGTAAAAGAGAATAATATAGGATGTAACTTGAAGTAAATAGTGTGAAGAAAAGGTCTTCTAGACTTTGATTAGACTTCAGTATGTTAACATGCTCTCCTGAGAGCCTCTGCTAGCCTGAAAACACTAGTTCATACATAGCATGAATACTTTTGCCAGGTGAGGTGTCACTCAGAAAGGGTGACAAGAAAGTTGTCTGATGGACTGGGATCTGGCATGAATCTGTGTTTCCTAGGAAAGAGATCAGAGCACATCAGCTTATGTTTTAATGGTGTGTACAGCAGATGGTCCTGGAGAGCAGGGAGACAGCATCAAGCATGCGGGAACCAGAAGCGGGAAGTGGGGATGGCATAGGGAAAACCAGATGTACCAAATGACAACTTTGCCTACTTTGCCATTTTGTCTAGGGACAGCCTTTGCCTTGCGGGTCCTCTAGTCACTCAGTGATTTGTTCCAGTAATTATCCAGCAAGTATCCTCCAAAGAGAATTCAAGAAATGGGTAATAATCTGAAAGTACACATTGCCTCTGATTTCTGAGCCTTTTAATATACTCAAGAGTATTTTTCAAGAGCATTCAAGAAAGTGCAAGACAATTGCTGCCAGTCCAAGAAGATTTTGTGCAAAGATCCTCCAGAGCATTAGAAACAGAGAATTTCCAAGTGGAAAAGATCAGAGGTCACCCAGCTCTGCTTCTGCAACACTGCAGGTCATTATCCAATATGTATACCAAGAACAAGCTCTTCATTTCACCCAGTCGGTTTACCATCTTAAATGCGGGGGCCTATCACGCCCAAGTTTCCTGGTAGCAAAGAATATCCAGAAATTTAACAATCTTTATAAAGTGAAAGTGAAGTTGCTCAGTCGTGTCCGACTCTTTGTGACCCCATGGACTGTAGCCTACCAGGCTCCTCTGTCCGTAGAATTTTCCAGGCAAGAATACTGCAGTGGGTTGCCATTTCCTTCTCCAGATCTTTCCGACCCAGGGATTGAACCCGGGTATCCCACATTGTAGGAGACACTTTACTGTCTGAACCACCAGGGAAGTCCAACGATCTTTATAAAGAAGCATAAATAAGATTAGAAAATCAAGATATCCAAAGGTCATTTGAAAGATCCCTTAGCCTCTCCTCTTCCTATCCTAGCAACTCTGCCTGTCCCCTCAAAACTGGTAAGAATTTATTGTGGCTTTAAAATGTCTTATTCAAAATTACACAGCCATTGTTTAGCATGTGAGGATTAAGAAGAGGGAAGAAGTGTGGAAAAATAGAAGCTTTCCATTTTGTAGAAGATTAGACAATTCATACTAATGGTTGACTTGGTTGTAAGGTGTGAATGGAAAAGCACAGTCTGAATAAGCACCTACAAATTCAGTTTTTCATGGAACTTAGGAAGTGCTTAATCTCCTGGGAATCTCAGTGAAGAAGATATGAAGGTTGGAAGTACAGATCAAGTGACAATGAGATTAAGACATGAACAAAGAATAGCAATACATATTTACCCCAAGCTCAAAAGTCAAAGACTTGCATTCACTCAACAAATATTTACTGACATCCTGCCATAAGCCAGACAGGGCTAGAAAGGCAAGGAACTCATCATGAATCAGGAAGAAACCAAAAGATTCAGCCTTTATTACAGCATGAATCATGTTTAATGTGACATTGCATGGGGTTCCTCAAATGTGGAAAGAAATTTCCTCCAGTTTCAGAAGTGGTAATGCACAACAGTAATGACAGAGGCCGTGGAACAGAGATGGCAAGAGCCCACAAAATGGCTGGAGATGAGAAAGATTCCAACATCCCTTGGAAATACATGCTTGCACTGAAAGCAGCAAGTGGACTCCTAGTCATCACCAAGTAAAGACTCCAGGAGTTGTCCAGTTGTCCCAGGCCAGGATCCTGCACAGATCTGGTGGATAGTTCTTATTTTTCCTGCACAGTATCTCCTCTCTCTGCTTAACAGAACCCTTATTTCCTCTAGAAAAGCCATTCATATGACTCCGGTGAGACTAAACCTGCTTAAAGTCTGACCTTTCAGAATACCCATCACCTGGGTTCCTGTGACCAGACCACCAGAGTCCTGGGCTTTATTATCAGAGCTCTCCTGCTGCTGCTCTTGAGAAAGGAATTGTTCAAGAGGTGGAGAGAAATGACGAGTCATAAAAACATGATTGGAGCACGTGGATCCAGCCTTACCTGAAGCCAGAATCTACCCCTGGACTTTCCCCTTAGGCGCTTTGAATAAGATTTCTGTTACTTGAAACTGCACAAGTCCTATCCAATACAAAAGAAAGCATACTCCAAATGCACTTCGAAACCAGGCTTGGTGAAAATGATTAAGAAATAGAAGGAAACTGAAGTCATAGAGTCCCATTTCCTAGGCAGCAAAATGGTGAATCTTTTGAAAGAAGCTGTTTGTTGCATAGCCTCAAACTCTCCCCTTGCCAAGAACCCTGCTCAAAATCAAGCTATTCTATTTATTTTTATTATTTTAATGAAATTTATTAGGATTTTTTTGTACAAAAGTTATGCATTTTCATCATAGAAAGTGTTGAAAAACAGAAAACATATTCTGACCACCCAAAAGGAAACACTATTAAACACTTTAGCAGGCTTCCAGATTTTTTAATGCATATACATCTTCTAAAATTATTCTTATCCCTTTTAACTTCTACTTTATACAACATGAATATTTTTCCAGATCAACCAATATTTTTAGGCAGTATAACTTTAATGAATCATGATATTTTATCAAATAGATGCTCCATAATTAATTTAACAAGAACCCTATTGCCAAAATTTAAGGTTGTCTTCAATATTGTGCTGGTATGCATAATATTATACATATTATAAACTTTGATATAGATCTTCATCCTTAAGATATATTCCTAGAACCTAATTGCTTGCTAAAGCATATTAAGTGTTCAAAACTTTTGATAAATGACAATGGGATTTTTAAGACGCCAAAATAACTTCTCTGTTGGCCCTTTTTGCACCAGTGGAAAAGAAGATTCACTAACAAGCTACATTCCCAACATAAAAGTTTTAGGATATGTGCTAGTTTCCTATTTCTATAGTAATATATTGCTACAAACCCCACAGTTTATGGCATCCATTCATTGTCTTACCATTCTCTAGGTTGAACTTCCCTGGTGGCTCAGACGGTAAAGCGTCTGCCTACAATGCAGGCGACCTGGGTTCAATCCCTGGGTTGGGAAGATATCCTGGAGAAGGAAATGGTAACTCACTCCAGTATTCTTGCCTAGAAAATCCCATGGATGGAGGAACCTGATAGGCTATAGTCCATGGGGTCACAAAGAGTCAGACATGACTGACTGACTTCATTTTCACTTTCTCTAGGTCAGAAGTGCAGTGGGCTTGGTGGGGTGCTCTGTTTAGGGCTTTACAAGGCCAAAATCCACGTGTCAGTCAGTCTGGGTTCTTATCTGAAGGTTCTAGGGGAAACTCTTGTTTCTACACTTGTTTCAGGCTCATTCAATTATTGGCAGCATTCATTTCTTCTCACAGTTTCCACATGACTCTTTCCATCTTCAAACCAACTGCTGGAGTCCTCACGATTGGAATGTTTCTGACTTCTCCTGCTACATCTCTCTGACTCCAACCAAGAAAGTTCTCTGCTGTTAAGGGCTCATATGATTGATATGGACTCATCTATTAGTCCAGAATAATCTCCCTGTTTTAAGGTCCATAACTTTAATCACCTCCACAAAGTCCTGTTAGGCATGTAATGGAGCATATTATAGGTTTCAGGGATTAGAGTGTGGGTACTTTTGGGGGTGGCTATCCTGCCTACCACACAGCAGAACCACAAAGCTATACTATATAACTTTATCATCTACAGTCACCTGACTAAACATCTGTCCCTCCTTCCCCCAGGACAATGTTTGGGGACAGTCTTTTCAAGCATTTATGGAGAGATGTTCTTTCCACACCTACTACACGCACCCCAGCAAGTTCCCAATTGGTCAAAAGGATTGTCTTATGAAACTTCCCAATATCTTTCGTTGCTAGGAGACCACGGTCCCCATTCCCTGAGGAGCAGGCTTCCCTTCAGATTTACATGCAGTGCTCTACCACTGTAATAAACTACATTGTGTCATGTGCTCAGGCTGTTGCCAGTCAAAAAAGAATGTAGAAATTCAAGTGATTTAACATACAAATACAGACCTATGGGTTGCAACTCTGCCCCAAACACATGAATAGGTGTCTACATATATATAAATGTTATTGTGACCTACTAAGTTTTTCTTCCCCCCTTGAATCTAACTCATTTATTCCTTATTAGTTTTCTGCAAAGGTTTTCTTCTCTACAGCTAATTTCGAAGGAAATACTGTGAGAGTTTTCAGCAAAAGCAGTTTCCATGGTTACACTGAAGTCTTACTAAAAATAGCACATGATGTAATCAGCAAAACTTAGCTAAAGTAACTAGACAAAATGGATCTGCTTTTCTGTAGGAAGTTTGTTCTGTCGTTCAAACAGTGTCTACGACACATGAAGAGAATAATCTGAATTATTTTTGATGCCCGAGATTCCAGCTCCTCAAACACTTCTGTGGGCAGCTCCCAAGCTGTTCATGCTTTGGAATTATTTCTAACACTGTGTGAAGGAGAGAGGCAGAGAGAGACAGGGAAGAGAGCCAGGAGGTAGAGAAGGAAATGGAAAGAGATAAGTATTTACCTGCCTTGTTTCTCCCATGAGATAACTTCTCCCTTTTCTCAAACAATCCCTTTAAACTCACTACCATGTGGCATAATATAAGGAAGAGGTGTTAACTCTCATTTGATTCGTCTACACCTTCTAAATTCTTTTTTTTTTTTTTACACCCTCTAAATTCTACAGCAAACTGCCTACTCCACCTCTCCTTCACTTTCTCCTGAGTGATTGATTCAAGGTTTGGTACCAGAAGAAACTACAAGAGGGGAACCCATTCATGTGATTATTTCTCTTCCATTATTACTGTTTGCTCCCTTTTATATGACGCTGGAAGTGTGCAGACACCTGAGATTAGAACGTCTTCCCTCTTGCACTTGCTGTTCTTTGTCCTCATTATGTTTGAACTGTCACTCTGCACAGCTGGGTCTCTCTTTCTAATATCCTTTTTCCCCACACTTCATATAATTAGAAAAGAGAATCAAGAATGGCAGTTCCACCTGCTTCCAAGGCCATTTTTCCCCCCAGATCTTTAAAGCTGGAAGTCAAAAGAGGTGCCCACATCTTCCCTGCTTGAGCACCACACTCAGCATCACTCCCCGTCTGACCACAAAGCTGACTCTAGCCTCCAAGGGCTGCCGGCTTGTTATTTCTGCCACAGTGTCTCTCTCAGATGCTATTCTATACCTCCTCTCCCTACAACTGTTCATGGGACTCTCTCAAATCAAAATACAATCTCCAAGTTCTTTTCACTGGGGCTCCATCTGGAAAAGCCCTAGAAATATTTCTGATTTCCTTTTGGAGCCAGACAGCAGTGCTTGTTTCTTGTCAGTCTGGGGACTCAGAGGAACACCATCATTTTGTTTCAAGTCAATAGCACTGGGTAGAAAAGGCTGGAAATGATTTTTTAAAGGCCATGGCTATTGCATACGTTGACAATTTCTTAAGTGCATTTTTCTATCATGGACATTGTTAACAACTGCACAGGCAAAGCAACTTAAAAGTCAATAGGTTATACTGGACCATACTACATGACAGTGTTCCTTTAAAAATGCTGTCTTATTGTAAAGTAAAAAAAATAAAAAATAAACAAGGCAAAATAAATAAATAAATAAAAACGCTGTCTTAAGTAACTGGCTTTAGAAGGGCACTTGGAACTAATGTTTTTAAATGGCTTTTTATGGCACACCTTTAAGATTCATTTGTTTCTCATTACCTTCTATAGAACACTAACTCCTGAATATTGGCTTTGAGATGATGCCAGACCTGGTCCAGGAACTCTCAAAGTAATATGCATAGACAGTGTGATTCAAATGTAGAGTACATCAGGTGGGAAGGAGATGCTGTGAGTCAAGTGCATTTAAGTTCCTACAGTTTTATTTATTGAGCTACTTGAATGGAGACATTCAGCGAAGGGTTCTCATTTCAAGGCCTAATTAAAGAAATCCATTTTAAAGAGAGATGGAGGTGAGAGGAGAAAAGATACTGAGGGCTGAAGGCCAGTGTTACACAGGGATGGTAGCCCAGGTGTTTCAGGTAGGGGAGAATCGGGAGATGCAAAGGGCTTCTTCCTGCAGGAGATATTTGTATCGAGAGCAGGTGTTCAGTAGGCATTGTGCCAGAGATCTTTACTGACTTACTGATCCCTCCAGATGCACTCTAAATCCTCTTGCCCACTCCCCACTCCCTGCAAGCCCTAGGACAGGAAGGGAGGCATACCCCATCAGTGGACTCCCACACCCTCCGGCTGGAAAATGAGTCGGCCAAGGCAGAATCTTGACTAGATATGTATGGAGTGGGAGAAAAGTGAGGTCAAGATATTTACTATTTGCCTAAGCCTAATATTTCCCTCAGAGAAGGCAATGGCAACCCACTCCAGTACTCTTGCCTGGAAAATCCCATGGATGGAGGAGCCTGGTAGGTTGCAGTCCATGGGGTTGACTGGTTCCTTGACTGTAGAGTTTTTACAGGCCAAATCCAATCATTGATCTTTTCCCCCAGTCTCTTCAAACCTGGGGGTCTTAACAAAGTCTCTGCTAGTAGCTCAGGATTACTGCAATATTTCTCATGGTTCTGATACCCTATCCAACGCTTAAAAAAAAAACCCTCAAATTAACCTAATTTGCTAATTTGTGTCATCTCTTGTTGGCATTCTAATTTCAGAATTTTTAGCGAGTGAGCATGTGTCTTAATCCACTCAGGCTGTTGTAACAGAATACCATAGACTGAGTGGCCTGTAAACAACCAACATTTATTTCTCGCAATCCTAGAATTTGACAAGTCCAAGATCAAGGTACTGGCCGTCTGTTGAGAGTCCGCTTTCTATTCCATAGACAGACATCATTTTGCTGTGTCCTTACAAGGCAGAAGGACAAGCAAGGGACTTCTTTGGGATCTTTTTTTTTTTTCCCAGCTTTTTTTACCTCTTCCTAAAATTCCAATCTTGGAATCCCATTGTCCTCAGAACATCACCACTTGGATTTCTAATAGACAAATCCAACATGTCCAAAATTTCCTACAATTTCATTACTCCCCAAAATCTGTTCCTAGTGTTTATCATCTCTAGGTCAGAATATTGGTGCATTCATCTCATTGCTCAAACTGAAAACATAAGGCCACTCTTGACTTCTCTGTCCCCGCCACTATGACCCCACAGCAAGCCATGCCCTGAGTCTGATATTATGCCAGCTCCATTACTCCCCATTCCAGTCTAAGTTATCATAAACTTTTGTTTAGATTATTGCAGGAGCATTTTGGCTGGCCTTCCTGCTTCCATCTGTACCCTCTTAAAGGCATTTAACCATTCACTAGGCAGAATGGTCTATTCAAAATGCAAATCAGATCACGATCATTACTTTGATCAAAACCTCTGTACCTCCCACAATCAGCTCCATGGCCTACAAGGCCCTGGAGGGCCTGACTGCTCCCCTCTACTGTCCTCTTCTCTTACCAAACTCTGTATCATTTGCTCCATCCTAGACACACGACAATATAGCTCTTTCTCAAAATGCGTCTTTCTCACATCATGACCTTTGCACTTGATGTTCTTTCTGCCTGGAATGCTTCTCTCTCAGATCTCTCATTTCATGGAAGTTTTTGCTCAACAGTCAGCTTTCCCAACCATTCTCAAAAATCATCGCATAGCCCCTCACCCCCATTACTATTTATTGTCTCTCCTTATTCTCCTTCTTTACAGGATGCTTTCTACTACCCAGCTTTTTGTTGCAGGTGTATTCATGCCCTTATTTTTCATCTCCTTCAAGGAAATGTAAGCACCATGAGAGCATGGATTTGGTTGGTCAACCAAAGGATTCTCCCCTGGAGCCTCCAGAAGGAAACACAACCCTGCCACAAATCTGATTTTAGCCAGTAAAACCCACATCAGACTTATAATCAACAGAACAGTAAAGATGATCACTTGTGTTGTTTCAAGCCTGTGATAATCTGTTACAGACATAATGGAAAGCCAGTACACCTATACACTTATATTCTCAACTATATCATCTCTCCTGATGTTCCCTGTTGCTCTCTTAGTGATTTGGGGCTATTCTTCTGTCAGTAAATTATATATTGAGTTGGCCAAAAAGGTCGTTCAGTTTTTTTCATAAGATGTTATGAAAAGCTGGACAAAATTTTTGGCCAGCCCAATAGTTATGTTTTCTCTTCTCCAACACACAAAAGAGACTACCCCAGTGACTCAGAAGTAAAGACTCCACCTGCATTGCAGATGACACAGGAGATACGAATTCAATCCCTGGGTTGGGAAGATCCCCTAAAGGAGGAAATGGCAACCCACTCCAGTGTTCTTGCTGGGAAAATCCCATGGACAGAAAAGCCTGGTGGGCTATGGTCCATGAGGTCTCAAAGAATCAGACACGACTGAGGTGACTGAACACACACACACACACACACACATACACAACACAAAAGGCACATTCTCCATCTTCTGAATATATGTTAGTTATTCAACATGCATGTTAAGCATATCTTTGAATCAAAAATAGGACACTAACATGAAAAATGTCAGTAGGTTTCCCAGCTATTAGACTTTGGACAAGGTACTCTATCTTTCTATGTCTGTTTCTTCACTTGTAAAATGTATGTTATAAGAATAGTTCACTGTTCCCCAGACATCAATAAATATTAGCTACTACTATGAAAGATAGTTGATGGCAAGGCTGTTTTAGAAAACCCAAGAAGCGTAGACCCTACATCATTAAGCCACATTACCACCAAATTCTATACTTTTCAGTATTTTTGCAGTTGATAGCTTTCTCATTCTGTCAAGAACAATTTAATCTATCATTTGAGAAAGACTTTAAGTCTAACACTGCTCAGTGTAGGCAAAGATATGGGGAAATGGGTCTTCTCACAAGAAGTCAAGTGGGCCTTAGAAAGCATCACTATGAACAAAGCTAGTGGAGGTGATGGAATTCCAGTTGAGCTATTTCAAATCCTGAAAGATGATGCTGTGTAAATGCTGCACTCAATATGCCAGCAAATCTGGAAAACTCAGCAGTGGCCACAGGACTGGAAAAGGTCAGTTTTCATTCCAATCCCAAAGAAAGGCAATGCCAAAGAATGCTCAAACTACTGCACAATTGCACTCATCTCACACGCTAGTAAAGTAATGCTCAAAATTCTCCAAGCCAGGCTTCAGCAATATGTGAACCGTGAACTTCCTGATGTTCAAGCTGGTTTTAGAAAAGGCAGAGGAACCAGAGATCAAATTGCCAACATCCGCTGGATCATTGAAAAAGCAAGAGAGTTCCAGGAAAACATCTAGTAGGCTATGGTTTTCCTGTGGTCATGTATGGATGTGAGAGTTGGACTGTGAAGAAAGCTGAGCGCCGAAGAATTGATGCTTTTGAACTGTGGTGTTGGAGAAGACTCTTGAAAGACCCTTGGACTGCAAGGAGATCCAACCATTCCATTCTGAAGGAGATCAGCCCCAGGATTTCTTTGGAAGAAATGATGCTAAAGCTGAAACTCCAGTACTTTGGCCACCTCATGTGAAGAGTTGACTCATTGGAAAAGACTCTGATGCTGAGAGGGATTGGGGGCAGGAGGAGAAGGGGATGACAGAGGATGAGATGGCTGGATGGCATCACTGACTCGATGGAGGTGAGTCTGAGTGAACTCCGGGAGTTGGTGATAGACAGGGAGGCCTGGTGTACTGCAATTCATGGGGTCGCAGAGTCGGACACGACTGAGCGACTGATCTGATCTGATCTGATTAGATGTAAGTCAACTGATCTTGCTTTTCTGTGTTGCTAAATGTGTGTAATAAGTATAAATTTTATTTAACCTAAAATTTTAAAAGTTATTTTTATTTTGAACAACAACAAAAACAACTTAGCCTCAGTGATTAAAGTTGAGTAATTGTTTCCCTGCCTTCTCTGGAGGATATTTGTGGTAGAGAATATATGACCATGGCATGCATATTCAGTGCTCTTGTCTCCAGCCCAGACTAAGGACTAGTACTTGGAGTTTTCAAGGAGCACAACACAGAAAAAGAACAAAACCTTGAGAGCTTGAGGCTGTAAATATGCATGGTGAAGTAACAATCTCTATTGTATTTTCCCATGCATTATAACAATCTTGTAAATTCTTTCTTGAGTGGTACAAGGAGTACATGGATTATACTGTAACAATGAAGAAACAGAGCAATAAAAAGGAGTTAGACATTTGGTCCACTTGTTTGAGTCAATTCTCCTCTTTTAAGAAAACCAACATCATTTACATGTATTACTAGATAGTACTTCTGACAGGTTCTGATGAGTTCTCCAACTTTTGGAAATTAAAAAATCACTTTCCATGGCTAGTTTAATTTTGTTAGGGGGAAGAGACTGGGGTATTAAATTGATCAGCAGGAAGATTTCAAACCCTGCATTTAAACTGAACGTTAGAGTGGCCCTTTTCTATTTATTGATTTAGTATTCTAGTCACGCATTCATTCACTCAGCCATTTATTCATTCATTCAGTTATTTGAGGTACAAACCCAATGCTAGGTGCTGGTGATGCAGCAAAGGATGAGACATACATAGTAACTTCCTTACTCTTCATGTAAAAATGAAAAGGAAGAATCAAAACTAAAATTTTTCTAAATCTGTTGACAAGGATTAGTAAAAACTCCCACTCTGTATTCTTTGATTTTGCATATTCTTTCAATTTTATTAAAGAGAAAAGGAGACCTATACATACCCCAAAAAGACATTATGGAAATGGCAACCAGTATTCTTGCCTGGAGAATCCCGTGGACAGAGGAGCCTAGTGGGCTGCTGTCCACGGGGTCACACAGAGTTGCACACGACTGAAGCAACTTAGCATGCATGCATGCATTGAAGAAGGAAATAGCAACCCACTCCAGTATTCTTGACTGGAGAATCCCAGGGTCAGAGGAGCCTGGTGGGCTGGCATCTAGGGGGTTGCACAGAGTCAGACACAACTGAAGTGACTCAGCAGCAGCAGCAGCAGAAAGAGACCAAGGGCAGGCATTATGTCTGTTCATTAATTCATTCACTTTCAATAAAAATTTTGCGGGTATAGACCATTCAGGTATGACCTAAATTAAATTCCTTATGATTATACAGTGTAAGTGAGAAATATATTTAAGGGACTAGATTTGATAGACAGAGCGCCTGATGAACTAGGGACAGAGGTTTGTGACATTGTACAGGAGACAAGAAAAAGAAATGAAAAAAAGCAAAATGGCTGTTTGAGGAGGCCTTACAAATAGCTGTGAAAAGAAATGCAAAAAGCAAAGGAGAAAAGGAAAGATATACCCATTTGAATGCAGAGTTCCAAAGAATAGCAAGGAGAGATAAAAAACATTCCTCAGCAATCAATGCAAAGAAATAGAGGAAAACAATAGAATAGGAAAGACTAGAGATCTCTTCAAGAAAATTAGAGATACCAAGGGAATATTTCATGCATGGAAGGGCTCAATAAAGGACAGAAACGGTATGGACCTAACAGAAGCAGAAGCTATTAAGAAGAGGTGGCAAGAATACACAGAAGAACTATACAAAAAAGATCTTCATGACCCATATAATCATGATGGTGTGATCACTCACCTAGAGCCAGACATCCTGGAATGTGAAGTCAAGTGGGCCTTAGGAAGTATCACTATGAACAAAGGTAGTGGTGGTGATGGAATTCCAGTTGAGCCATTTCAAATCCTAAAAGATGATGCTGTGAAAGTGCCACACTTAATATGTCAGCAAATTTGGAAAACTCAGCAGTGGCCACGGGACTAGACAACATCAGTTTTCATTCCAATCCCAAAGAAAGGCAATGCCAAAGAATGCTCAAACTCCCGCACAATTGCACTCATCTCACACGCTAGCAAAGTAACGCTCAAAACTTTCCAAGCCAGGCTTCAGCAATACGTGAACTGTGAATTTCCAGATGTTCAAGCTAGTTTTAGAAAAGGAAGAGGAACCAGAGATCAAATTGCCAACATCTACTGGGTCATCAAAAAAGCAAGAGAGTTCCGAAAAAATACCTATTTCTGCTTTATTGACTATGCCAAAGCCTTTGACTGTGTGGATCACAATAAACTGTGGAAATTTCTGAAAGAGATAGGAATACCAGACCATCTGACCTGCCTCTTGAGAATCCTGTATGCAGGTCAGGAAGCAGCAGTTAGAACTGGACAGAGAACAACAGACTGGTTCCAAATAGGAAAATGAGTACATCAAGGCTGTATATTGTCACCCTGCTTATTTAACTTATATGCAGAGTACATCATGAGAAATGCTGGGCTGGACGAAGCACAATCTGGAATCAAGATTGCCAGGAGAAATATCAATAACCTCAGATATGCAGATGATGACACCACCCTTATGGCAGAAAGTGAAGAAGAACTAAAGAGCCTTTTGACGAAAGTGAAAAAGAGTGAAAAAGTTGGCTTAAAGCTCAACATTCAGAAAACTAAGATTATGGCATCCAGTCCCATCACTTCATGGCAAATAGATGGGGAAACAGTGGAAACAGTGGCTGACTTTATTTTGGGGGGCTCCAAAATCACTGCAGATGGTGATTGCAGTCATGAAATTAAAAGATGCTTACTCCTTGGAAGGAAAGTTATGACCAACCTAGATAGCATATTCAAAAGCAGAGACATTACTTTGCCAACAAAGATCCATCTAGTCAAGACTTTGGTTTTTTCAGTGGTCATGTATGGATGCGAGAGTTGGACTACAAAGAGGGCTGAGCACAGAAGAATTGATGCTTTTGAACTGTGGTGTTGGAGAAGACTCTTGAGAGTCCCTTGGACTGCAAGGAGATCCAACCAGTCCATCCTGGGGGAAATCGGTCCTGGGTGTTCATTGGAAGGACTGATGTTAAAGCTGAAACTCCAGTATTTTGGCCACCTGATGCAAAGAGCTGAAGCTGACTCATTTGAAAAGACCCTGATGTTGGGAAACATGAAGGCAGGAGGAGAAGGGGACAACAGAGGATGAGATGTTTAGATGGCATCATCGACTCAATGGATGTGAGTTTGGGTAAACTATGGGAGTTGGTGATGGACAGAAAGGCCTGGCATGCTGCGGTTCATGGGGTCGCAAAGAGTTGGATACGACTGAGCAACTGAACTGAACTGAACTGAACTGAACTATGTTCCAGGCATTTTTCCAGGTTGTAGGTATTCAACAGGGAACAAAACATATAACATGTCCATTCTACTAGAGTTTAACATTCTAGGGAAGAATATTAACTACTTACACTTAGGAAGATTAAGCATTAACATTTACCAAGAGAATAAAAAATTTAGGAAAACCGGTCTCTGAGTACACTTTTTCTCCCACTTTAGCCTGTTAAAATATTGCTTTTTTGTGAAAACTCAGCTCAAATACCAAGGAAGCTATTTTTCTTCCTCTATATCCCCTTTTATATCTTACTGATTCATAGCTCTTTATGCTTTGTGTTGTGTTCATTTTTTATGCCCATTATAAATTGGAAACTTCTTGTACATCTCCTAATACAATACCAAGTATATGCTGCTACTGCTGCTGCTGCTGCTAAGTCGCTTCAGTCATGTCCGACTCTGTGTGACCCCATGGACTGCAGCCTACTAGGCTCCTCCGTCCATGGGATTTTCCAGGCAACAGTACTGGAGTGGGGTGCCATTGCCTTCTCCCCCAAGTATATGACATAGCCTTAATAAACTCTCCTTCAATTAAACAGATATACACGAAAGATAAATGAATATCAAAATGGTTAATCATATTCCTTTCCTAGAAGAAAGCTGGATTAGATTAATACTTCTCCAGTCCAAAAGTAAAATTATTTTAAAGAAGATTCAGTGTACTTGCCATATAGTACTATTAAAGTCAATCATATTTGACAAGTTTTCCCAAGCTCAACAGAGTCAAAATTAAACTTTACTTTGTTTCAAAAAACCCACTTCTCCTGTTGTTGTCGTTATATCATTTAATGATACTGAAATCCTCCTGGTTGCTCACATTAAAAACTCTGGTCCCTCTTGATTCATCAAGTTCTTTTATTGTTTATTTGCTCTCCAATCCTCAGCAGTTCCTTTTTATTTTCCCTTGTGAATATTGGGGCTTCCCTTGTGGCTCAGCTGCTAAAGAATTTGCCTACAATACAGGAGACCTGGATTTGATCCCTGGGTTGGGAAGAGCCCCTGGAGAATGGAAAGGATACCCACTCCAGTATTCTGGCCTTGAGAATTACATGGATTTTATAATCCATGGGATCTCAAAGAGTGTGAATATTGATCCATCACTTGAATTTTTCTCCACTTCTTGGTCTCAATTGCCATGCAATAGGAAATCTAATTTCCTCTTGCTTGAACCATTGAAGTTGCTTCCAATAATCTCCCTGTCAACATTCTGTACCATTTTCATTTTCATTTTTCATGCATTTTAGGTCACTCTCATAAAAATCTCATAAAAATCATGGCACTTAGATGGGGAAAAAGTAGAAACAGTGACATATTTTATTTTCTTGGGCTCCAAATCACTGAGGACAGTGACTGCAGACATAAAATTAAAAGACATTTGCTCCTTGGAAGAAAAGCTATGATAAACCTAGACAGCATACTAAAAAGCAGAGACATCACCTTGCTGACAAAGATCCATATAGTTAAAGCTGTGGTTTTTCCAGTAGTCACATATAGATGTAAGAGTTGGACCACAAAGAAAGCTGGGCCCCCAAAAATTGATGCTTTCAAATTGCAGTGCTGGAGAAGACTCTTGAGAGTCCCTTGGACTGCAAGGAGATCAAACCAGTCAGTCCTAAAGAAAATCAACCCTGAATATTCATTGGAAGGTCTGATGCTGAAGCTGAAGCACCAATACTTTGGCCACCTGATAGGAAGAGTTGACATCGGAAAATACTCTGATGCTAGGAAAGATTGAAGGCAGGAAGAGAAGAGGGCGACAGAGGATGAGATGGTTGGATGGCATCACCAACTCAATGGACATGAGTTTAAGCAAGCTCCAGGAGATAGGACACAGAAGCCTGGCATGCTACAGTTCATGGGGTTACAGAGTTGAACACAACTTAGCAACTGAACAACATAAAAATCTTTAATGACTCACAGATTACATTTTTAGAAGGTATTTCATTGAGAAAACATCCTATGGTTAAACAATTTGGGGCAACACTGGCTTGTCGTTATTGTTGTTCAGTCACTAAGCTGTGTCCAGCTCTTTGTGACCCCATGGATTGCAGCACTCCAGCCTTCCGTTCCCTTCATTATCTCCCAGAGTTTTCTCAAACTCATGTCCATTGAGTCAGTGATGCCATCCAACCATCTCATCCTCTGTTGTCCCCTTCTCCTCTTGCCCTCAATCTATCCCAGCATCAGGATCTTTTCTGATGAGTCAGCTCTTTGCATCAAGTGGCCAAAGTATTGGAGCTTCAGCTTCAGCATCAGTCCTTCCAATGAATATTTAGGGTTGATCTCAACATTGGATTAAACCCATTTAAACAAGTTTATTTTTTGCAAAACTTCTTTGAGACTTTGATACCCCACCTTGTATGATGTCTCCAAGAGAAAGCAAACATTTCCCAATATATTTGATTTGAGACTTTTTTCATGAGAAACTGAGTTTGATGTTGTACTTTGGCTCACTTGTTATCCAAGCCAACCTCCTAATTCTCTATGTTCTTCTATTGTAGAGGTTGGAAAAATTAAGGAAAAAAATTCATTTACTGAACTTTGTAGCTGCCAGGGGTGCCTGAGAGATCCCGGTCTCTCAGGGATGTAGACAGAAACCATGGAGAGCACTTCCTATATCTGTTTTTGCCACCTTCTCTTCCTGAGAATGGCACCATCTATGGAAGAGCAGGAACATGGCAGGAGTGTGTTTCCCTAATGACAGCATTAATGCATGAACCAATCCTGAACTTCCCACTCGAAAGTTAAGCTCATTATTTGCTGTATGATTTAGGGAGCTCAAATTAGTGCTCTGTGACAACCTAGAGGGGTGGAACAGGGTGGGAAATGGGAGGGAGTTTCAAGAGGGAAGGGACATATGATACCCATGGCTGATTCATGTTGATGTATGGCAGAAGTCAATACAATTTTGTAAAGCAATTATCTTCCAATTAAAAATAAATATTTTTTTAAAAAAAGAAAGTTAAGATCCTTTGTCATTTAAGTGACTTTGCTTTGAGTGTTCTGTTACTTGTATTAATAGCTGAATGCAATCCTAATCAATATAAACATCTCACAGACAGTGAGCATTTCAATTTCTAAGCATCGCATACAACCCATTATTTTCCATACCTCTCTCACACTTCCATCCCTTCAACGGCACTAAAATTCCTAATAGTCCCAAATCTCTCTTTCTGTGGCTTTATATGATGTAAAGTGAAGTGAAGTGAAAGTCACTCAGTCGTGTCCGACTCTGCGATCCATGGACTACCGGAGAAGGCAATGGCACTCCCCTCCAGTTCTCTTGCCTGGAAAATTCCATGGACGGAGGAGCTTGGTGTTATACAGTCCATGGAATTCTCCAGGCCAGAATACTAGAGTGGGTAGCCGTTCCCTTCTCCAGGGGATCTTCCTGACCCAGGGATCAAACCCAGGTCTCCCGCATTGCAGGCGGATTCTTTCCCAGCTGAGCCACAAGGGGAGCCTGTATATGATGTAGATAATATATTCTCTATATTATATGATGTAGATAATGCATGTACCATACACACACAGTGTATGTCACTTACTAGGTCTGTCCACAATGGCACCAGAAACTTAACTGCAATCAGTTGAATTCTCCCACTTCAGATGCCTCTCTTAGGTGACAACGGTAAGTGCTGTTCATTGAACTAACCATAGCCAGGTCTGTTGCTGTTTGTATCAATAACTCTACAGATCAGTGCACATTTGGGAACTTCAGGGAATACATCTTTTCTTTACTTCTCACTCTGAAAACTGCTACTACTGCAGAGAAATGCCTTCTATTCTCTCCTGAGATAGAAGGTTTGCTGCCCACTCAGACTCTGTAACAATAGACCCTTCTGTGCTGAGCACTGCCTCAAAATGTTGTGTTTTTTTTGTTTTTTGTTTTTTGCCTTTACCCCATAGACATAATCTCAGAGCTGTAACGTCAACCTACTCCACTGGTTATAGCATTTGCTTTTCAGTTATTTTATACCCACTATCTTTCTCCTTTGATCTGACCTGCCCTTTTCTTCATTCACTTGTAAACGACTCCTCAACTTGAAAAATACTGAGGTGAAATTTCACCTCCCTTGTGAAGTCTATTCCACGACATCCGGAACTCCTCAAGCCTGTTTTCCTCCTTAGCATGTTGAATACACCTTTACTGAAGCACTGACCATAAGGTAATGTAATTTCTATTCATATGGCTCTCCATCTTCATAATCTATAATTTTTTTAAGAAAAATCATCATATCATCTTTACACTTGAAACTCCAGCATCCTATGTTGTGATTGACATATGCTAGATGCTGAATAAATGTTTAGTCAATGAATTAATAAATGACTCAACCAATCAGTGATAAATAGTTGGTAAGAATATGGTGTTTGCAAAGGCTTCAGTTTAGTCAACGTTGAATTCCTTCTGTCAGCAAAACTGCTAACCACCAAGAAGACTAGAGAAAGGTCAGAGCCTAATTCTAAACTGACTACCTAGTTATAGCTTTATCATTACATATTAGGTAATACATATTGTTTTAGTAAATACAGTTGACCCCTGAACAACATGAGCTTGAACTATGGGGGTCCACTTATACAACTTTTATGCCATGTGAGGACACAGATAAAAAACTGCCCACTATGAGGAAGCTGAATGTCATCAGACACCAAATCTGCCAGCACCTTGATCTTGGACTTCCCAGCCTCTAGAACCATGAGATATAATTGTCTACTGTTCATAAGCCACCTTGTCTACAGCACTGTGGCAGACAGCAGACTGAACAGATGAAGACAATACCAAAAGCTACCCTTCTGAGAAAACCTGAAATTAGTGGTTACCATGTTGAGGTCATCCTTGTGTGGTCTGAGCCCTAACGCATAACTTCTGTAGGTAAAGAAGTGAGAATCAGGGGGTCTCAGGCAAGATATTCCTCAGGTAAAACACCGAGCTACATAACAAGGAACATCAGGTCCTTTGTTTCTATGGAAGACAGGAGAAAGAGAAAGAAGCATATCAAGAGAAGGTATCAAATCTAAGAAGAGTATTCTCAACAGGGCAGAGTACATAGGCACATACACATGAAGCAACACAGGAACTTTGGGCAATGTTCCTGGCTGATCGTGCTCTAAGGACTATGCATTTTTGGAGAGATGAGGTCAAGCTCATTGCTTAAAAATGCTGGCTAATATTCTTATCAGCATCTAGTTTTCCCTGCTCAAAGCTGATTGAAATGGTCTAGAAACAGAGATTGTGCAGTTAGATCCTGATATATGTCATTACATGTGATTTGTTTGTCAGATATTTTTGCTTGAAAAATAGAATTTTTTTTCAGATACTAAGATACAGAATGGACTTGCCAATATTTCACCCCCTGATAAACATTGATAATTTTACTATCTACAAATAGAGTCATCAAGACAGGTGCCTTTGGGTGATTGAAATCCCTCTGTATGAATTGTTATTTACTGACTAAAGAGTCTTGAAACTGATTTTATTTTTCAAATCTCTCATAGGTGAGCCATCATCCAGAAGCTATGGGCTATGAATTGAGGGGAGGGGGGGGTCTTTTTCAACTGTAATAGTGTTCTTCACAGCTGACAAGACGTATTGTGCCAGAGGGAGCCTTTTTCTGTAAATCTTCACAAAATAGTTTCAGAACCAAAAGTAAAAATTAAGCTGCATTAAGATACATAGCAAAATTCTCTCCTCTTTTCCCCACAACCTCCCTCACCTCTCTTGCTCTTTTTCTTCTTTTCTTTCTCTCCTTTACTTATTTTTTTCAATAATCTTATTAAGATCTTTCCTCCTTCAAGTTCATTGAACTCTGAAATCCAATAGAAACTGCCTATGGGAGTAAGAAGGTAAGATCAGGGTTTTAATACTAGTAATAATGGAGTTAATTCTGGTGAACCGGAACTTTCAGAACACACCAGGGAAGCTCTAGATTGACTGTATTCTCCTTGAGGGCTGTGACTATATCCTTGTAGCACACTTTTCCTTGCTACTCATAATCCATTTCCCCATATCCAGTACTAATTTCATCTGATGTTTCTTTGATGGCAAGAAATGGAAACCGGCTCTGCCAATTTAAGCAACAGGGATTTTATTTTAAATATATGGAGAAGCTCACAGATAAAGGACTTAGCTTGAAAAGGCCAGAAACCAAGGAAGCTCTGATAATGTAGGTCCAGCAACCAGAGAACTATCTCTTCAAGCCACTGTCACTGAGGATGAATCAGTAACTCAGTTCTTTTCCAATTTTGCTCAGGATTAAAATTCCAAAGGAAAAAACATTCAACTGGTTGTGTTTGAGACTGTGCCCAAGCTTTAGAAGGGAAATCAGGAAACCTTGATTTGCAGTCTGCCCATATGGCACACAATGGGTAAATTGTGGCCACTCAAAATAAGAAAAGGGTTGTTGTCACTAGAAAAAAGGAAACAGATGTTGAGAAGCAAAAAGGAAAGACGAGAAATGAAAAAAGTTCCAGGTGATCTGAATGTCTCTTAAGAGGCTTTACTATGACACATTCTCTTGTATTCCCCCAGAGTACCTAGCCACAAAGTAAGTGCAGAACACAGAGCAAGAACTCAATATATTGACATATTTTACTGATTGGTTCCCATCACCACTCACTAGGCTATTACCTCCATAAGGGTGGGGACAGCATCTTTTATGCATTACTTTTATGTATCCTCAATGCCTAGCAGAGTATCAAGACTAAAGGATCTTTAATAAACATTTGAAAAATAAATGAATTTTTAAACCATCCCAAGTATCTAGACAAGTTCACTTTCCTTCCTATTTCCCACCTTTCTCTATTCTTCATTTATTCATCTTTTTCTTGCCTTACTTTTAGCCTGGGCCAGATTTTTTTTAAATCAGAGATGTAAACACTCTTAAGTGTACAAACATTAGGAGCAAGTAAATCTGTAAACAACAAAGAGCTTTACTGGAATATCATGTTGATAATATGAACTGCTACTGCTAAGTCGCTTCAGTCATTTCCGACTCTGTGGGACCCCGTAGATGGCAGCCCACCAGGCTCCCCCATCCCTGGGATTCTCCGGGCAAGAATACTGGAGTGGGTTGCCATTTCCTCCTCCAATGCACGAAAGTAGAAAGTGAAAGTGAAGTCACTCAGTCATGTCCGACTCCTAGCGACCCCATGGACTGCAGCCCACCAGGCTCCTCCGTCCATGGGATTTTCCAGGCAAGAGTACTGGAGTGGGGTGCCATTGCCTTCTCCGTAATATGGATTATTCCATCATATTTCCTATCATCTGAGCAAGAGAATGTCAAATAATACAGCTTTAAACAATGGAGACTCTTAACAAAAATTTGCCCTCTGCAATTTACCACAGGCAGACCACATTCTCCACATGCTTATAACAATGTCAAGATTGAGAAACACTCCGTATTACAAGAGACAGTAACTTAGAAAACTCATTTACTAGAAAAATTCCAACCCAGAAAAACCATATAGATCTGATATCTGAATTTTATCTTTAATGTAGCCCAACTTTGCTTTGAGAAGAAATAAGAGAGAGAAACAATTGTATTCTTAAGAGTTCATTTAATAGTACAAATTTTAATTATATTTTGTTAACTGGAAAGATACACATTCCCAAGGAACATTCTCTCTGCATAGACTGTTAGTCACAATGAGCCTAACTAGCCTTTTGTACAATTAATGGAGTTAGTGGATGCCACTGCTGCCACTTTGCATGGCCTCTGTGTTTTGACAATGTGACTTCTATTTATGATCAGACTTGCAAACACGTGGGGTACAATCTTAGAGTGAAGGTCAAAGGAAAGTTTCACTAGAAAACTTCAGCCTTTGAACCTCCTTCTTTTGAAGAAAAATCTTTGCCAGATAATGTGGGTCTTAGATCTCTTTGCAATTTTACTGTGTGGTGGATTTGGTACATATGTGGTAGGAGGAAAAGGGGAGAAACTTAAAAACTCAAAGTACCCGTATAAAGTACTAGACTATATCAGTACTTCTCAAACTTGAATATGCATTCAGGTCACCAGAGATTTTGTTAAAAATTCCCATTCTGGTTCAATGAGTAGGCCTGAGAGTCTGCATATCTAACAAGTTCCCACATGGAGCTGCTGCCAGCGGCAAGCACCTGAATAATAAGTTCTGATCCACTCAAAGCATTATAAGTCGGTCTGCTTAGAACAGTCTCCTTTTTGCTAAAACTTTTGACACCTCTTCCTTGCACACCTCAATTTTCTTTCAAGCTTCAGACTATTAAAATTAGCAGATACAAAGAATTTCCTCTTCAATCCAGCATCTCCACACTTTTTTGTTTCTGAGTTTCACATTCTACCCACATTTTGTATGCACTATGAACCTAACATTATATGAGGCTTGCCTCACACCCTAAACTTAATATGAATTTGCAATTCTTCATGAAAGTTTAGTAATATTTTTATTCTTTTCATGATTTCTTTTCTAATAAACTTTGCTTCTTCCAAGGATAAAGGGGCACTCTCAGATATACATGTTATTATTTAAAGTATTTCCTCCTCTACTTCTTACCGCCCCCCCCAAAAAAAGATAAGAATAATCAACCTGTCCCTTAAGAAGAGCCAGGATGGTTAGCTTGATTATTTTAAAATTTCAGTGCACATCCTCAGAGGTCAATAGAATCTTTGCTTAACTTTCAGTTCTTCCATCCTTTACAACTCACTATTAAGCAGCGGTACGTTTTCATCTCTGTTCAGAAATGGAGATGGCATTCCATCCACAGTGAACTTCTTTCCACAATGCAAAGAAGTCATTTCAAAGGGGCTCATTAGCTACTGCCAGACTGTGTGTTAGCAATGGACTGAGACAAAAACTCTGCCAGAGCTACTGCCGTATCAGTTCACAGCATGTCCTTGGCAGATTTCCTTGAGTCCTCCTGGGACCAGAATAGTTAAGTTCACAAGTCCTCCTGCCCTCTCTACTAGACTGGATTGATGGCTCACTGCTCTTTTCTCCTCTTAAGATGACGTTTGTCACCAGGAAGGGGGATCAGCATCGTAATCCTTCTTAGATTCTGTTGAACTGGAGTTTACTGCTTTGACCTTTGCAATGATACATATTTTTTTGAATGACTGCATGTTCCATTTCTTCAGGGGATTTGAAGTGATGAGGGCCCAGGAGCTGGCAGTGATGGGTAGGGATGCTGGAGGAGGGACCTAGAGTGATGGTGATATGGTTTTTGACCTTCTAGACCAGAGATTTGTACTCTTGTGACTGAAGATATCCTGTGGCTGTATGGATTAACATTGCAGAGGCTAAATGGCAAACCTGAATTGCATGTAGCAGGAAACTAGGGGATTTTTCAAGTCTAACCAAGTGCTGTATTGAAGACAATGAGATCATCCATAATGGCTGTCTGGAACACCATGTCAGCTCAGACTAATTTTCTCCATCTTAAACCCTCCATCCTTTAAAAAAAAAAAAAAAGCCCCTGGGCTTATTCATGTGCCAGTATAGGACATTATTTCATCAGATAAAAAGTCATGGAATGCCAATGCCAGCAGAGATTGAGCAGGGGTAGACATGCTGCCCACAGCTGTTTTCAACACTATCACTAGGCAGCCATAAACCAAGTGAGAGAATAAAAATCCACAACATACACTACTAATTACATGCTCTTCTAATTCACCTCTTGATTTGTCAGATCCAACTTTGCAGAGAAAAACCCTGACATTCAGATTCAAAGTCAAGGCATGTTCCCAGGTGCCACTGTGCCTAGCACTGTGTCAGCCCTCAAAGAGCTTTACAGCCTCCAGAGATGCTCACCCCAGGGGGGTTCACAGACCTGCCTCTGTGCATGATCTTGGGCAATTACTGAACTGCATTACTTTATCTGTTTCTTAGCTGTTCTTTATCTGTTTCTTTATCTGATTTCTATCTCACACAGGTTGTTATAAGGATCAAATGATTAGAGAAAGAGAGGGGGAGATGGGTATAAAAACCATCAATATCAATAGATATAAATATATCTTAGAATAGTAAAGTGAGCTACTATAATTATGAATTCTGCATTTAATTCTTGCAAGGAAAGTAGAATTTGTTGTGCTCATGTCTTTGTCTTTTTGGATTGCTATAAAGAAAAATCACAGAAACGAGGTGGCTTACAAACATTAGAAATGTATTTCTCACAGTTCTAGAGGTTAGAAGTCCAAGATCAAGGTAGGAGCACATTCAGAGTCTGGTGAAAGCCTGCCTCCTAGAGGGTTATCTTTTCACTATGCCCTCACACTGTGCAACTGGCTAGGGAACTCTGTGGGGCCTCGTTAATAAGGGCCCTAATCCCATTCATGAGGGCACCACCCTCATGATCTAAGCATCTCCCAGAGGCTCCACCTCATAATATCATCACATTAACCATTAGATTTCAGTATTATGAATTCGGGGAGGACACAGACATTCAGACCATAGCAGCTCATTTAGAAATGAGAAAACTGAACCTGATGACAACAAAGAGAGAGATTGTTGGGGAATTGTATTAACTCTTTCAAGTCATTTGATATCTTGGAGTAAGTCCAAAGTTAAAAAGAAGGACCTCCCCACTCGCACCACACCGCTCCCCCGCCGGCCACCTCCCATCCATGGCCTGCCCAAAAGGAATAAAGGCTATTGTAACAGTGCTGGAAGTTGCTGAATATTCCAGAATCCCAGTTTAGAGGATGTCCTGTAAAACCTTCTTTCCATTAGCCTCATGCAGCTTTTCTACTCACTCAGGATTGGTTAATTTGAGGAATATAGCAAGTCAAAGGAAATTTTTTGTGTTAATATATGGAGTATCATGTATGTACCCTTTTTTCCCTTGTATGAAACTGTCTCATAGATTAAACTCACATAAATTTGCAAAGTTATATGTACAGAATGCCTCTTGATGCTTTTTAATCATCATAAACATATAGATACTAAGAAATAGCCCACTGTTTCTCAAAAGGTGAAAATATACATTTATAATGGCACTTTTCTTTCAGTTTTATTGAGATATTGTTGTCATATAACATGTAAAATTAAAGTATCACATGGTGATTGGCTATGCATATACGCTGCAAAATGATTAGGACAATAAGGTTACCACTTCCATCCTCTTCTCTCATGTAACTACCATTAGTGTGTGTGTATATAGTGATAACATTTAAGATTTACTCTTTTTTTTCTTTTTTTTACCTGCCCATCTTGATATCCTGCACCATGTTCTTTGATGATCAATATCTCCAAAGAGAAGTTACTCGGGGAAACACTTAAAATACATGGCAGTGATTAATACTTATGGCCTGAATGGGATCTGATCTAACTGGGCTTTGTTTGTGACCTGAGTTGGACTTATCTAACTGAGCTTTGTTTTTTGTGTAGCTATTTTCTTTTCCCTTCTCAATACCAACTCAGAAGATAAGTGTCTGCTTTACTGGGGCTTTTTATACTTGCAAAAGAAGACCACAATTTTAAAATGTCTTGGATAAATAGTGATATAAATAAACTGTAGAAACTTGGGAATGTTAGGGGGAAAGTTTATCGTTGAAATGCTGGCAGCAAAGTGAGAGATAAGGTTAGCAGTGACAGGTCAACTCCAAGGTTTGGGGTGATAAAGTAAGCACTGGGCTGCCAGTCTGTGGTTCAGTTCCTCTTCTTTATTCAACAGATGATTACTAAGCTTCTTCTCTCTGGAAACAATGTGGGGAGCATATTGGCAGTACAAGGAAGAGTAGGATGCTGCCCCATTCTTCTTGAGAAGAGGGACCTTTTACCCTCATAACTGTGACAACACAGGGTCCTAACCTTCCTGTTCATATCCCAATGCTAGCCCTTGTGTCTTGTGTTAGTCACTCAATTGTGTCCGACTCTTTATAACCCTATGGGCTGTAGCCCACCAGGCTCCTCTGTCCATGGGGTTTTCCAGGCAAGAATACTGGTGTGGGTAGCCATTCCCTTCTCCAGGGGATCTTCCTGACCCAGGGATCGAACCCAGGTTTCCTGCATTGCAGGCAGATTCTTCACCATCTGAGCCACCAGCCCTGCTGCTAAGTCACTTCAGTCATGTCCGACTCTGTGTGACCCCATAGATGGCAGCCCACCAGGCTCCACCGTCCCTGGGATTCTCCAGGCAAGAACACTGAAGTGGGTTGCCATTTCCTTCTCCAAGCCACCAGCCCACTACCCCTCAAATCCTCTCTAAGCTTTAATCATACCAATGATTCAGCATGTAACACAGACTCCAGCATGGCCTGGGCAGTACTGATTTTGCCATTTTGGAGTAGCATTACTTTGGGCAACCTGCTTAAACTAACTGAATATCCATTTCCTCATCTGAAAAGCAGGGTTTATAGCATTCACTTCATCAGAAAAAAAACTGTCATGAGTATTAGAGATGTTTTACATCAAGAAGTTAGAATCAGGTATATACTAAATGGTTAGTACTTGGTGCACTTATTAACGTATTCATTGTAGTCAGACTGCTAAGTTATTACCAATTACAAATACTATTGCTTGAGATATTATGCAGCCATGAGGAAGAAGGATACCCTGCCATTCACAACAATGTGGATGGACCTTGAGTACATTATGCTAAGTGAAATAAGTCAGACAGAGAAAGACAAGTACTATATGATTTCACTTATATGTGAAATCTTAAAGAGTGAAACCTATAAAAACAAATAGAAAATGGTGGTTATAATGAGCAGCCAAGATTGATGGTGTTTAAGGCTACAGACTCATAATGAGTAGTAAATAAGCCGTAGAGATCTAATCTAATGTGTAATGGGTGTAGTCAACAATGTTTATACTATAACTATGTAATGTGATAAACATCACTACATCAACAACCATACCACAATATATAAATGAATCAAAGTAATATAGAGTATACCTTAAATTTACACAATGCTACATGTCAAATTTTTTCAATAAAAAAATTAGTAATAAATATCATTACTATTTATTGAAAAAAACACTTAATTCAGTTTAAGGAAGTGGGGTTTATTTGAAGGATACAGCACTGTCCATTTCTTGTGCCTCTGTTAGCCCCAAGCTCAGGGCTTTCTTCCCTAAACAGGATAGAAAAGAAGATCTGGCCCCAGAGTCAGACTAACTGAATTTGGATCCTCGCTCATCTACTCATATGTTGGGCGGGGGAGGCGGGGGGAGGGAAGGTGATGAGGTGGTCCTAAGCACATTGCGCAACATCTCTCTGCCTCAGTTTCTTTGACTATAAGGTAAGATTCTTAACATACCTTGTCTCACAGGAGTGCCATAAGAATAAAGTGATACCATTGTGTAAATGGCTTATCACCTAGCATGTAGCACAGAATACATTCTTGATCAATGTCAACCACTTCAAAATTTTTTCAAACTTGTGTGGAATAGAATAATACTGGCTTGGATGTGCAAAGCTCCAGCATGGAAATATAAATCAAGTGCCCTTCAGAGGCAAAGGTGGCAATAAATATGTGTAGCTAGAGAGACCCATGAGGGCTGTTATTCCTCTTTTTGCTTTAGCCTCACCATCTGTGAATTAACAGACCAGCTGGACAAGGTGGTCTCCAAAGGCCAATAGTAGCTCAAGTTGGCTATGATTTTAAGAACCACCCCAGAGGAGCACCTACTCTTCATACTCCAGCATGGGAAAATCCTGGTTAGGATGGGTGGGGAGGAGGGTTACACGGGGGTCAGGATGAGGGGCCATGTTCACAACCTCTCCCCTTGACAGTCCAAGCCACACCCGCCCCACAAAGCTGGCTCACACCAGTCAGCACTCTCATTGCACTTCTGTTCATTACTTTGCAGAAATTAGCCAAAATGTGGTACTCTGTGACCTCCTAGTAAAGCAAGACAATATATCACTCTGTAAATCGAATAGTGTGGCCAAATTCTGGTCTTGTTTGTAGTTAGGATGTAGAGAAACCCTAGGCCAAATTGAAATCAGCAGACTAGAGGCCAACCCTTGCTCAAGCAACACAAAAACAAACAGCTGATGGTGGAGACTCTGACCCGCTCCTGAAGCAGGAACCAGGAATGTGGGTCCTCCCTGAGTTGGGGGGTTCCAGCTTCCAGCTCATAATCTCTGCCTCTGCTACCCTTCAGGTAGTTGGGGACGGTTTCACTTTTCCTGTGACTTGAAATTATGCCGTGACTCAAAACTATTGTTGTTGTGCGTACAGTGAGTACTGAAACATTTTTAACGGCATCTTTTGGGCACCTTTTCCTTTGATTTCTCCAGCTTAATGACATTATTGTGAGGGCTTCAGGGACTGTTAGGCAGATGTACTTCCTGGCGAAGTGGCCGCTTCAGGAGAAGTCATTACTTTTTGTAGGGCCCACAGGCACTGGAGAGACTGCTCTGACAAACAGCTTCCTGCGACAGTTACCTCATGAAAAATATGTTATGTGTCAAATTAACTTCACAGTGCAGACCTCAGCTGAGCAGACCCGGGACATCTCCCTAACAGATCTTGAAAGGTACCCAGAGTTTTAATTAAAATCAAGAATGTAATTGTGCTTAGTTTACTCCTCAGAGATTATCCACAAAATAATATGACGCGCTCGCCTTCGGTTTCTGACAGAACAAATGAAACTTGATTTGTTCTTCCCTGGTAATGTTTATTACCAGAGAAACTACATTTTAATTGTTGTTGACAAATATTCTGATTTATGGGGTGCATAAAATGGAACGTTGTCTAGATAGCATGTGTCTGCTTAACTTTTTCTTTGCAAAATTTTGCTTCAGGAGGCTGCACTAGCTGTCTGTCGTGGGTATTCTTTAGGCCAAAGCATATTAAAGTAAATCACCAGATTGGATCTTGACTAGTAAAAAGAACCATCTGTTAGGGAAAGATGTAAGCGGTGGGCGAGAGAGTTGGTACTTGCCAACACAGAGAGGGCAAAAAGATCAGCTGGAAGAATGGCAGTGTCCAGGGGATTCTACCCAGAAGCTGGTTAGCTTTCCAGCATCCAAATCATGCATTTTTAATTCATCACATGGCAAAAAGACAAGTCAGACACTAATTGGCACTTTAAAAGAAAATTTGCACCACACCAGGAACTCTTCAGGCAGGGAGACTTTGTATCCCACTCCACATGGACCATTTTGTATTCTGTTTAAAGTTTTGAACTGAAACCTAAGGATGTAGACATGGCTAAAGCATCTATTTAAATCACAGATTCCATTCATAATGCTCGTTCATTACTAGGAAAACCTTTAGAGGTCAATATGCCCATGAACTTTTTCCAAATAAAGTCAAAATATAGTAACTGGCATATATGGAAGTACTAATTTTTATACTTATATAATAGTTCACATATATATAACCATTCATACATATTAATATGCTCTTTAATGTATATTATATATAATCTTTAATTTTCATATATATCTCATATATATTCTTTCAGGTGTTAATAACAGAAAGCATTTGCTGCCATATATAGCAACAATGGGTTGGTTCTGAGAGTGGTCATCTGTTATATGCATGTCTTTAATTGTAAATGCAACATGAAATGTGAGATTTATGTTCACTTGATCATTGTATATAAGTTGGCAATAAAAGGATGCATGTAAAAGAATAAAATATTTTTATAATACCAGCATACAAGGATAATGACCCATTTTTTAAAATCTTCTTATATAAACAGTCTAATCCTTTAAAAAAAAACTAGATTAAGAAATGATTAGAGTTATGTGTTAAAATATGCATTTGAGAACTATTTGAGATATATTTGAGTTCTCTAAATATATTTGAGAACTATTATACTGAACAATCTTAAGACTAACAGTATTTCTTTCCATTAGGAATGGTTAAGCCTCAATAATACACAAAATTACTGTTCTGTTCTCCCAGGTCTTTGTCCTAAGAAAAGCAAGTGAAAGTTGCTCAGTCATGTCCAACTCTTTATGACCCCATGGACAGTAGCCACCAGGTTCCTCTGTTCATGGAATTCTCCAGGCAAGAATACTGGAGTGAGTTGCCATGTCCTTCTCCAGGGGATCTTCCCCACCCAGGGCTCAAACCCGGGTCTCCTGCATTGCAGGCAGTTTTTTTACCATCTGAGCCGCCAGAGAAGCCCTAAGAAAAGCAAAATGGATGTTAATGGAGGAGGCTCTTTGCCTTCAGCACAGCTATGGGTGATTACAAACTTTGCATACTTTGGTCTCAAGATTTTTCTTATAGCTACTTCTTCAAAGTTGTATCCCAACACATTTCACTTTTACTGCCTTTTTAGCTCAAAAAGCTCTTTCAGGCATAATTAAATCATTTAATGTTCCTGAGTGTTATTTGCCTCCTTAAGAAATGCAATTTCATGTCATTTCTTTAATTTGAACTCCTATTAGTGTTTCTGCCTTGGAATATACCTGTCTTTATCAAGTTCCTGCAGGTACATTTCCAATGCCCAGGATTTTAAGAAATTAACCCATGACTGCCCCCACTGCAGAGGGGCAGGGCTAGACCACTATCCCCATCGGTGCACTTTCCATGGTACATTTTGAGGCCTGAACATCACTGTGGAGGCTCAGCATTACATCTCAGCCAAGTTCTCCATCCCTGTCTCCTGGGAAGAGAGTAATGTACAATCAAACCTTTTCTTATGGTTGACATTTACAGGGTTCAAATAGAAAACTGGATTTTTTTTTCCTTCTTCTTCTTTAGCCTTGAAATTTTTCAAATCTTATAGCAAGTCTTGAAAAACATTGAAGAATTTTGATTATAGGGCCTCCCTCCCCAAAAAAATGGTTGGGACTCAGAAGGGCCACATGCAAAACCTGGAGGAGAATTTGGGAATGACTGCTTAATTTGGCAACTTCACCAAAAATGAAGCAGTATCAAAAACAGCTGCCATCTTAAGTCAGCTCAGGCTGCCATGGCAAAATATTATGGACTGGGTGGCTTAAACAACATAAATTTATTTCCTTACAGTTCTGGAGGCAATAAGGCCAGGAGCAAGGGGCTGGCAGGGCTGATTTCTCATGAGACCTCTCCTTGGCTGGCAGGTCGTGTTTTCTCACTGTCTCCTCACATGGTCTCTCCTCTGAGCCTGTGCATTCCTGGTATCTCTCCCTCTTCTTACAAGGTCACCAGTCATATTGGATTAGGACCCACTTTTATGACCTTTGTAATCTCTGTAAACACCTTATCTCCAAATACAGTCATATTCTAAGATACTAAGGGTTAGAACTTCAACCTATGAAATTTGAGGAAACAGAATTCAATCCATACCAGCTGCAAATGCTCTTAAGTGTGGAGAAAGCAGCCTGTGGGCATAAAACTAATTAAATATGCCCAAGATGCATAGCACCCCACTGGACAATATGAACATGGAAAGGCTCATCCTTTGGACTCGAAGTATTTTGTTTCTGTGCCTGAAAGGGTTACATGAAATTCTATAGGATTCACAGCCCAAGATACTGCCTTCAAGAAAGATTCAAGAAATAGTTAATTAAAGCTAAGTGTCCACAGAATGTTCCTAGAGAACCTAGCCTCGAATTCAACCTAAGCCCAATATTAGGGCACCAGATAAACCTTCTCTCGGTGGCTGTAGACCATGAGCTCCCCGCAAGGCGGGGACTCTGTGTCAGCTACCCCTTGTGTCTCTCATGCCCAGCGAGAAACCTGACACATTCTGGGGAAATGTGTTCCCTAAACGGAAGCAAAGCCTTTGTCCAGAGAGCAAATGAAGAGACTGTGGAGAGCCTCAAGTCCTGCTGATTTCATTATATTAGGTGGGACTATCTAGTGTTTCTCTCAAATTAGAGCTTTTTCTGCCAGAGTGGTATTTGAAATAGAATGCATGACAACTGCGAATAAAATGAAGAATTGGCTTTAAACTTCAATTTATTCATTCCCAGTGTTTACTCAGAAAGTACTTACAGAGCACAGTAAAGCATTAAAAGTTTCAGAGGGATTAACAGCCTCCTTGAAATGTCAGGGGCTGCATGGAAATGACCTAAATATTTCCTGAAAACTCCCATCAAACTTCAGCACGTCACTTCTTTTACATTTACGTCTTTTCTTAGAGAAGTATATAGCGTGTGCTTTCTCCCACACTTCTATATCTCTTTATTGTGGCAGATGGACATTTCCACTAAGTTCCTAATTTTATCCCTTATTGGTTTTATTAAATACCAGCCAACTCACTCACAGACAAATAATTGTTTTTAGTAATGAACTCTGGTTTTCATTCATTAGCATGGCTATAAGGGAATTTGTAAATGTTTTAGGTCTAGCACATTAACTTTGCATTTGAAGACTCAGCTGGTAAGTATGATGCAGAACCCATGAAAGAACCAAGCACATCCTTCAGACTCCAAGTATCTTCTTAAAAGGATAGCTGGTCTAAATCTTAGCTTGACTTTCTAAGGTTTTCTTTATTTCTTCTAAATACTCGAGGCAATTTCACAAGTGTTCTCTTTTGTCTCTACCATATCCCTCTCCAGAAAACCAGGATTGGTGCCTGTTTGGTGAGCAGGAATTCTCACACAAGATGAGGTAAGTGTTCTCCCACACACCTTGGTGTGCACAAAGTGGGGCTCCAGAGCTTGGCTGACTTCAGGGGTAGATCTGCCCTAACAGCTCGGAATGAACCTTCTTCAAGGTGCCTGTTATCTGTAGAGCTCCTCGTATTTTCAGGCACTCAGTTCAACTCAACTTAATGTGGCATAGATTTCAAATCAACTAAGCTTCAGATAATTTCTACAGTGTTTTGGGACCACTTATAAAACAAAGCCCTCTTGTGAATAATGTTTTCTTGACAGAAAATTATCGGCAGAGCCACTTTCAGCAACCTGGAGATGACAGCTGGGAAGTGTTAATAATCCCTGCTCTATAATACAGAGAAGGCAATGGCACCCCACTCCAGTACTCTTGCCTGGAAAATCCCATGGACGAAGGGGCCTGGTAGGCTGCAGTCCATGGGGTCGCTAAGAGTCGGACACGACTGAGCAACTTCACTTTCACTTTTCACTTTCATGCATTGGAGAAGGAAATGGCAACCCACTCCAGTGTTCTTGCCTGGAGAATCCCAGGGACGGGGGAGCCTGGTGGGCTGCGTCTATGGGGTCGCACAGAGTCGGACACGACTGAAGCGACTTAGCAGCAGCAGCTCTATAATAAGTGGAATAGTGACTATGACTGAAAAGATGAGAGACTTTTCTTTCCCACCACAAGACTGTCTTCAGTGTCACTGTTGACTCTAGCTCTAGATGAAGTTTAAGTTAGAAACAAGTAAGCATAGAACTAGGACAGGGAGGCCTGGCGTGCTGCAATTCATGGGGTCGCAAAGAGTCAGACACGACTGAGCGACTGAACTGAACTGAACTGAACTGAAAGAGTCTTAAAGACCACTTTATCTGGCATTCCATCCAATGCTTGAATTTCTTCTATAAAACCCCCCAACTGATGGTCACTCACTCTTAAACATTTCCAATGGTGTAAGGAGCATTTCTCCTCTGAACATCTTTGACAGATGAGGGACTTCCATATGTTTCATTGTCATACAATGAACAGAAATGTCAAACTTCAACCTATTTATTCCAGTTTCACCTCTTGGGCTCCTAGAGAATTGATCTAATCCTTTTTCTACAAAATAGTACTTTTAATAGTTTGTAATACCTTTCCTTTCTCCTTTTCTCCCAGCTAAACAATCCTAGCTCCTCTCACTGAGACAGGCTGACACCTAGGACACTTTGCTGCAGAGCATACACCTGAACAAACATCTCCATGAACAACACGCACCCTGCACGCAGCACCACCAACAGGGGGTGGGAAAATCACCTAAGACACCCCTTCAACCTGACCCCTGAACTGGTCCCTACCCTCCCCTTGTATAAGGAACCAGCTGGCCTCCCTTGGTGAGCACAGAAGGGAATCTATTACTTGTTTTGACTCCCTTCTGCTGCAACAGGAGCCCCAGTAAAGCCTTGCCTGAATTTCTTATCAGGACTCTAATCAGTATCTATTGATTAAGGAGGCCAGGAACCCAGATCAGTAACAGACCTTGCTTTTGTTCCCAGTACCCTGTCTTTTTTTTCCCAGCTCCTCAGAGGCAGCAGCTGGATTTTTGGTCTTTTTGTAGCTTATTGTTCCTAATTTGCCGCATCTGTGCATGCACGCAGTTGCTTTTAGCCTGTTTCTTTGTATTCTGTTGCCTGAGGAGACCTTCGTCCAGGTGCAAGCACTGTAGCAAAGGGTCCTGGGTCTCAGTTCCAGGCTGTCTCATAACCACACTTAATAGGGTATGAATTCAGATTATCATCTCTCCTTGTGGTCATGTCACAGAAAGTGTACATTTCAATATTTATTCATTTCAAAGATATTTATTGAGTGCCTACAGTATACCAAGAACTCTCCCAATATGCCTATGTTGTCTCACATGAAGCCAAGAACTAAAAATCATGCTACAGGTATGATCAACAGCTCTACTGACAGGAAACAAAAACTTGGCCATTTAGTGTTTTCCTGAATGAGTTTCTTCCAGAATATCATTTCCCATTAAACTAGAAGCCATACTGCTACTAATATAACTGAAGTGGCAAAAGTATTGTTTCGTTTCTATTTTTAGTTGTTGTATTTAGTCAGGAATAATGATGGTCATTGTGGTAACAATCCCCAAATCTCCATGGCTTAATTATTTAATGGTTTTCTTTTGCTCACTTTTCAGATGACATGAGATCACAGGTCAGGAGGCAAGGGCAGAGGGGAGGGGAGGCTCTGCTGCAGAGTCTTTCATGGACTCAGACTTTGGCATCTCTGACTGTAACAGAGAAGAACAAACATGACTCTAGGTTTGGATCTATCCATCTTTAGCTCTAATTCTTGTGCTCTGTGGTCTGTGCTCAGTCATTCTGATTCTGCACCTTTTTAAAGAATGTTGCCTGGAACCTGAAATATACAGCCTATTCTCAAGCCCATTCTCAAGACTCTGACCTTTCAAGGTATAACAGTTTTCCATTCATATAGAGACAGAAAGTTGCAGAAATAAGAGAATATTTCTCTTATTGGAAGTTTACAGGATTATTGTGATCAGACCTATGTGAACAGCTACAAGAACAAAGGATTCCTACACCAAGAAGTTTGAAAAAACCAGCAACAACCCTTCCCTGTTTAGTATAAAATAACCCTGAATTTTAATTCAGGTAAGATAGTCTTTGGGACACTAGTCCACCATCTTCTCGGTCTGCAGGCTTTCTGAAAAACTTCACTATTCCTTGTCCCAACATTTTGCCTCTCAATTTATTGGTCTGTCTTCTGGCAAGCATTGTGAGCTGGGGCTTGGTAACTAGGGCTTCAGAGGATCCTACTTGGTGAGCCTTAAGTCAAAGGAAAAGAGAAACTATGGAAAATCATCTTTTCCTCATGTTCCATTGGTGAAAAAACAGTCACAAAGGAAGCTGGGGAATATAGTCTAGATGGATGCCCAGAAAGAAGAGAGAAACTGAATTATGTTGATTACATCAGTGTTAACTCACCATGGCCTTACAGAGAATTCACAGTCATTTAAACCCTAAATCTCTTGCAAAAAGTCACAAGTACTGTACTGTCATAAGTTTGTACAGTTGGTTTATTAGACTTAAAGTAGATATTTTTGTTAAATTTTTGTCAGATTCAGCTCAGACCATTTATTCTGCTTGGTTTATAGTTTTTATTGTCACAAGTCATATTTGCTATCACTTTTATGTCATATCGTCTTATGATCTACACATTTCACAAATGGTTGTTATATCCTCATTAAAGACTTTAATTGAAAAGTTAAACTGCTTGGGGCAGAGGGTGAAGCATTAAAGGACAGTATTGGAAACTCCCTTGGAAGGTAAAAGAAATAGGCATCCTTTGTATTGATCATCTTCCCAGTGATGAAGCCATATATATAGTCATTCTGCTAAAATGAACATTTCTTCTTTACTCCCTTGTTTGAAGTCCATCATTCATTTATTGAATAAACAATTATTTATTCATCTTTACTGTAGGCCAAGTATTGGGTTAGCCAAAATGTTCATTTTCCATAACCTTGTACAGAAAATCCCAAGAGAACTTTTTGGCCAACCCAATACCTTGCTAAGCTTCTGATATATTTAACACTATAAATACTATATAAATACTCTAATACTATAAGGTAGTTATGCTCATCTTACAGATAAAGGAACTTAACTTAGTGAGATAAATAAGTCTACTCAAGCCATGTAGTTTGGCATCAGAATTGAAACCCAGATTTACCTCCAAATTCTCCTTTGACACATACTTTACTACCTGTCATACTTCAGTGGGTCCTTCTCTGCTTTCCTCCTGCTCACGACCCTATGGTGATGGTTTCCGGAAGAGAGGGAGAACCTCAACAGCACCCATCACCGCTACTCTCTAGGAGCCATTGTTATGTTCACTATCACATTATTTCCCCAAGATCCAATGTCAAATAACCAAACCGTGGAATTTTCTATATCCAGTAGCTCTTATTTCTGGCCTTGTCTGTAGATATATTTTGACTCTGTTGGCCACTCTTGCTCTTTTAAATACCCTCTTTTCTCAGCTTCAATGATACTACTCTCTCCTGATTTCCTTCTCTCTCTAGCCATTCCTTCTTTGTCTTCTCCTCTACTTAGCATAAATGTTGTTGGCCCTTAAAGTTGGAATCCAGGCCCCCATCTTTCTAGGCCTGTGGTTATGTCACCACATATATGCAGATAAGTCCAAATGTGCATATGCCATTTTGGACTTTCCTCTGAGCTCCAGACCCAAATATCCAGTTACTTCTTTGATTCACCACATTCAACAGTCCCAAAAAGAGATATGAGCTTCCCTGGTGAACCTGGTTTTCCTCCAAGAGTCTCTTAGCTCACTGAAAAGTATACCTAAGTACACCAGAATCTGAGAATCATCCCTCTGCATATCCATCATTTTGTCTCATTAATATCTTTACATTCATTCATTCTCTCCATCTCTGTCACTTCCACCCCAATCCAGCCCCTCTACGCTCACTCCTGAAATAACAGTTTGATGACTGATCTACCCACATCCATCCTCCACACTGCAACCAAAGTGATCTCACTACAACTTAAATCTGTTTATAGCTTCCTCTGCTTTAAACTCCTCAATGGTTCCCCATTGTTTCTTGACCCCTCACTATCGTTTCTCAGCCTCCCTTAGATACCATGCTCCCTTCTTTCATGGGACATTTGTACAAATCATTCCTTCTGCCTGAAGTGCCCTTTCCCACGACCATCCCACCCAAATCACTGGTATGATTTATTTACCAGAAATCTTATTCCTGCCTTACCTCAGGGCAGCCTCTTTCAAACTAAGTCAAGTCTTTCTGTCATATGCTCACACTTGCATACCTTTTTTCCTTTCTTTTATCAGGGTAGTCATTTTACATTTTCTGGGAATTCTTTGATTAATGACTTATTTCCCCACCAGACTGTAAGCTCCATAGTGGCAAGGTTGATGTCTCCTTGTATCTCCTACCTCCATTGTATTCTCATTGCCTAATAGAGTACCTAACACATTTCTGTCAAATAAATGAATGACCCAATGCATGCTCTAACTCTAATCGTTTGATTTCAAGGATAATCACTTGATTGCTCTGATTTAATGAAAATTAAAACATATACTTCATTATTAAATCTTGTCTTCACAAGGAGCCAACATTTCACCTAACCACTAGCCACATATTCATCCATGTGCATGAAATCTGCCATATTAGTGCATAGCACATGGTGCAACATAAACTTCAATGCTGGAATGTTTTCTAATCATGAGCTATTAATAATTTAACAAAATTAATTCAAAACACTTCACTCAACAGTGAAACAGAGATGAGGAGGAAATCATGAGTGTGCTGGTCTTGCAGGGTTGAATTAAATATGGCAAAACAAGTAAAAGGAAAAAGCCACTGACTTGTTTAAAGTGAACATCCCTGTTTAGAATTTAAGACAATTTTTATGTTTTTTTAAAGATATTAAAGAATAAACATCAGAGACACAAATAAAAATCTTTGCTTACACAGGTGAATGATTTAACATGGTAATAGTCATTTGTCAGGCTTCAGAAAAGGAAACAAAATTGGAAGGGTTTTTTTTTTTTTCTTCAGCATGAAGCAGTAATCAAGTCAAAGAAAAGCTTTCAGTAATTATTATTATTAGGAGTAATCATTAGGAGTAAAAAGTGAGACAGACAATCCACAGAGCATAGAATTAGCTCCTACCCAAAGGATCCTACAATTTTCACTAGAACAGCGGGGGGAAGCAGGATACTTTTATTAGAAAAACAGGTGAGCCAGAAATGGAGCAAAATTTCCCACTTGAAATTTTACTTTGGATAGGGCAACCAGCTGAATTCTCTGCCCCAGACACCAAGCCTAAAAAGGGGGAAGATGGTGGATACGCTGCCATAATCATTATCCAGAAGATAGGATGGGGAAGGGGAAAATAGATACGCTGCCATCAAAACATAACCCTGGTCAACAAGAAACATTGGGATGTAGGCCAGTGATCCCCAAACTTTAAAGCATCACTGTCACATGAGGGCCTGTTAAAATGCAATGACTGGGACCCACCCCCAGAATTTCCTATTGGGTAGGTTTAGGGTTGAAACTGAGTCCCCATAAAACTGAGTTTCTCTGCTGAGTTTATGATCCAAAACTTTATTCTCTTTCCCCTCCTGAATCTGTTCCTCTCAAGACTGAGAGGTATCAAAGAAAGGGGGGGATTGAAACCACATATAAACCCCTGTGTCTCTGTCTTCTGGAGTAAAACATTTTTGCTTTCATCTTCCAGGGCTTGAATCTCAAAAGGCTGACTTGAGAGTTGGTGATGAGTACAATGGTTTTGCTCATGTTGTAATGCTGCAAAATAAATGTTTTTGCATATGTATTTTTTAAGAAGAGTTAATGATTAGGAAATGTGAAGATGTAGGAACAAAGAATAGTTGTTGGACTGAAAAACTGGTAACAGTTTATTCTGTAAATCCATTACATTGCAGAATCAAACTCTCAGTTCCTTGAAAGATATAAAGGCCTGACACATATTCCTAAGTTGTTTTTACAGGAAACAGACCTCTGCCAGATGAAAACTGCTGACTGCAAGCACATAGACCACAGACCAGTTGAAACCAGAAAGCTGATGATGCTTGAAACTTCACCTTGATGCCAACCAATCTGAGAATTGTGCTCGAGCTGATCACTCATCCTGTAGCCCTCTCCCTCACACTGCTTTTAAAATCCCTTCCCTGAAAGCCATCACGGAATTTGGGCCTTTTGAGCATGAGTTGTCTTGTTCTCCTTGCTTGGCACCCTGCAATATATGCTGTACTTCCATTCCCCACAACCTGGTGTCAGGAGATACTGTGAAAGGGGAATAAATATCTCCATATTACAATGAGAAAACTGAGGTTAGAGCATTAGGTGACTGGCCAGCTCAATGAGTAGAAAGTTCAGCCTAATTCTAACTGCTATGGTCTTCTCAGCATTGGACCCAAATTTTAGAACCTGTCTTCAAGCTAGGGCACTATCAATTCCAAATAAGCCATCATTGACATTCACCTCAGAGAAGGCAATGGCACCCCACTCCAGTACTCTTGCCTAGAAAATCCCATGGATGGAGGAGCCTGGTAGGCTGCAGTCCATGGGGTCACTAAGAGTCAGACACGACTGAGCGACTTCACTTTCACTTTTCACTTTCATGCATTGGAGAAGGAAATGGCAACCCACTCCAGTGTTCTTGCCTGGAGAATCCCAGGGACGGGGGAGCCTGGTTGGCTGCCATCTGTGGGGTCGCACAGAGTCGGACACGACTGAAGCAACTTAGCAGCAGCAGCAGCAGCCTTTCACCTAGTCCCCCCCCAAAAAAAGTCACTAAATTGACTTTCAAAGTCTGTAGCAGCAGTAAGCCCACAGATACACCAAAAGGTATTTACGGTTAAACGTTATTGGTGCTGCAATAATGCACTGTGAAAGGATAATTAACAATGTTGCAGACAGCATCTGGATGGATGTGCCAGGCCCTAAGGGAGAAAGAAATGGGATAAGAGAATGGAAGGCTCCAGTGGAACTGCATTAGGAACTGAGAAGTGTGGATCTTAACCACGAATGAGTAATAGTGAAGACCACCGGGGAGCCATCAAGGATCCTGGAGAGAAGATGAGGACAGTCAAAATACAAAGGAGTTAGAAATCAGAGATCAAGACATGAAGAGCACTGCCAAGGCGAAGCAATGACCCATGCAGGAACCAGGGGACACACAGCAGGCAGGTTATAGAGGGGCTGCTATGTCCTATAATTGAATTCTTCTCATCCACAGTTACCCTCATTGCCCTTCAAAGAAACCTGCATCCTAGAGAAATGGCAGCAGTCAGGAGAATGGAGTATAACAGATGGTACGTGGGTGACACTGGCTATAATATTCCTATACACCTCAATTACTCATCTGTTTAATGGAACTAATAATTCTGACCTCAAAGGGTTGCAAGAATCAAATGAGATAACATATGCAAAGCACTTAGTGCCTGGGGCATCATACTGGTTCGGAAGATGCTGGCTCTTTTTATTATTACTGCTATTGTTGCTGGTTATTATCATCATTAATATCGTCATCCTCAAGGGAAGAACAATTATTTTTAAAGACAAAATATAATGGCCTAGATCATCTTCAGTGAAAAGTTTATGGGTATTCCTTGTATTAGTCAAAAGCTTGGCAGTTTGGGTCGTGCAGTTTCTAATGACACAGGTGCTCCTGATAGAATTAACAAAAAAAGTAAAATAAAATAAATAAAGCAGCATTTGGTGCCCTACTTTTCTTCTGTACCATTTACATGTTCTCCTAATTAAATTTTTGAGTAAACTCTGTTCCACAGCCGTGCTGGGTTTGCTCAGATGCACTATAGAATGATTCACAGCCTTGATATAAACTTCTCTGCTCTGAGAGCCAAATTCCTTGCTGTAGGTACGATATCAGAATCCATTTATTATTTCACCCTTGCTTAATTAATTCTGCTGCCAGCTACCTGTTGATGATGGAGTTCTGTTGACAATGCTGAACAAAGTTTTAATCCAAAGAGTTTTAATAACATGTTTACTGCCTGGTAGCCTGCCACTTTTGATTAAACTTCATGAGGATTTATAACCATCTTTCCCCCCGACATGTCTGTAACCTTTAAGGGATGTCTGATAAAAAGCAAAGGTCGTGGGTTCCAAAAGCCCGTGTTCTAATGAATGTGTTCGACAGCTGATCCTGAATGCACAGCTGTTTCTCATCCTTTCTCCACCCTCTCCGTTCTTTTTTTTTTACAGCGATTCCCAACAAGGATAAAAATTAACACGAATAGAATTAATGGTTTAATTTTGCAAGTGAAAGGGAAGAGTTTACGATGCCTCACTGGGGAAGGGGGCTTCTGTCTTTGCTGATGACCCAAACATGTCTGCCAAGGAGAAATACGGTGTCCAGTCTCCCATTGAACTGCCACACGAATGGATTGGCCGTGGCTTCTGGCTTGACAGGTGCAATAAATATTAATTAGTGTGCTTGGCTACAGAGGGAGTAATGATATACACTGCTCCTCTGAAGCGTTAAATTGTAGTGTTAGTCTTTATAATGCCTCATCTTCTCCATCACGGCAGGAAAACATTTTGAGTTACACACGTCCCTGTATAGGCAAAGGAATAAAGGTTTATCTGTTGTCAGGAATTAAAGATGCAAAAAGTGGGGGGTTAAGACTGATGGTGAGTAAGGCACTAGGCATTCCTTGTATGATCGTTGCATTCTTTTTTAAAATCAGCATTTCAGGTGGCACGAACCAATTTCTAAAATATTTGCTGTCGGTAAGGGATAAAGCTGAAACACTGTGCTCTTGTCAAGGTATTTGATTACGTTGGAAATGGATTTGAAAACTCCTTGTCTAAAACAACCGCCACAAATACATATCAAATATTAGAGGAACTGTGTTTATTAGATTATGGGAAACTTGGTAGGTTTATGATGTTGAACTGAATGGTTAGGATGTTCCTGAGTGTTTATGCAGGAGTGTTTATAACAGCCTTGGACTAGAGATGGCTGTATTGGGGAATTAATGATAAGATTGCTGTTAAAATTCAGCTCTGATCAGAAAAAAAAAAAAACTGGCGAGGAGGCCATAATAAGCAAATTAACATTAGCACTGATTCTAGGCTTGCAACAAAACAGGTTTTTGAAATGGGTATGTTTAGTTGTTTACACCTGAAGTTACAGCAAAACAACAGCATTTCACCAAGAAAAGAGGCTCTAATTAAAGACTGATATTTTCCAAATGCTTAATTATAATGGCTTACAGTTCTGCCTAAGGGCTTCTCTAGGAGCTAATTTGCTGGAATATTACCATTTACACTTTTTCGTTTGTTGAGGATCGTGCTCCCTTGCAAATTGTCTTTTTTTAGTTTGTTGTAACTTCCTCTGGCACTCTTTCTGGGAATGTTTCCTACCCCCTGTATAGGAAAGACTAGCAAGAAATTTGGCAAATGAAGTTTCATTCTGGGTAGAATTCTTTCCTCTCCCGCATGGTTTAAATGTGTTGATATCTGTTTTTGTACTGCAGCTGCAAAGAAAAATGGATTTTGGCAATGTGAATGCATGCTTATTTCTTATTCTCTCCTAGAGCCCTGGGTTCTAGCAGCATATCCCCAAGCAAGGATTTCTGGAGCCACAGTGAACACAGGAAAGCAGCACCCAATGGGCACTGAAATATTAACTAATGATGAGTTGCCCTGAGTCAGCAGGTGCCTGGGCACTGGGACTAGATCATTTTTGCAAGTGTGCCTGCCGGGCAATCTCCCAGGACATGGGCAGCTCCAGTCAGTGGGACACGCAGTTCCCCTATTCCCTCCTCCCCTACAACTCTTCCACCTGCTCTCCCAGAGAGAAACAGAGTCCATCTTTTCCCTGGGACCGTGGAAAAGATTTATGTACCCTCAGGAGGTGGGCTCCACAACCACAGTCCTTTATACTTCCTGCCTGCAAGATCCTTCAGCACAGAGATCACTGTGTATAGGAGCTGAGGAGCAGTAAGGACTAATATGTGAACTGTCACTCAACGTGGGGTCAGGTCCTAGAACTTTGTCCTGGGCAGGGTAGACCAAGAGGTGAACAGGGAGGCCAATGCAGGAAGAGCAGGGCATGTGCTCTAGTCCCAAGTACTAAAGTGCCCCTCTACAATGGTCTGGACTAGAAGGTTCTATCTAGTCGCTATGTAACAATTCATAGAAATGGCTGAGATTCTGTCAATAAAACACAAATAATTAGTGATATCCTTGAAGAAGATTAGGATGTGAGTGCTATGGTGCTGTTATTAAACACTGCCTTACTGATGTGTGCTTGCAACTACTTTGAAACTTTTCAAAGTTCAATCCCTTCAACCAAAATCAAGGTATGCATATCCAAAGGCAAACCAGGAGACAGTACTTAGGAAGCTCTTGGTCCCATGAAAATTAAAATTCTACCAACTAATATTGAGGAAAGTGTATCAAAAACTGAGCAAGCTTTGATCCTTCCCTTTGAGCTCCAGTAATTCTTTAAAACTCTTTCACACTTAAGGTGCCATATCTACTCTAGTCCTAGGCTATGACCTAATGATTGGAATTAGCAAGCTCCCTCTAGGCATGGTTAAGAGACTCAAACAGAAAAACGTCTAGTCAGACGCAATTATGCTTCTGCCCATAAGAACATTAAATATCCTGTTGAAACCTTTAAAAAAATGTCTTACAAGCAAGTATTAATAGGTGGATTTTAAATAAAAATGCTAATGAATTTAGAGCCAGACAGATCTTGGTTTAAATAGGGATTTTCAGTCTTGGGTAAGTAGCTTGAGCCTTAGTTTCCTCATCTATGAACTGAGAATAGTGGTCCGATTCTTCCCTCAAAGGGCCACTAGGAGGATCAAATGAGATTATGCTTATAATGTTTGGCATAGTGATTAGTGCTAATAAATAGATACTATATATAGTAGTTACATGATAACAGTTATTACTATAATTATTGACATTCAATTAAATTCCAAGATCTCCACCATGACTATCTCTTACATTATAAGATTCTTCTCTGTAGTCATCCTACCTGTGCTAGGCAGGATTATAGCCATCAAGAAGATTTCACACCCCAATCCCCAATCCGAGACTGTGAATCTGATGAGACATCACACTCATGAATATGTTACAGTGAATATGTTTAAGAGACTAATCAATTGACTTTAAAATAGAGTATCATAGATTATCCAGGTGAGTCCAATAAAATCACATGTCCCCTTAAAAGCAGAGCCAGGCAGGCAAGGCAGAGAATTGGATTTACCCTGCTGTTGTTGGCTTGAAGATGGAAGGAGCCATGTGGATAGTGTGAAAAAGAAGTGAATTCTGCCCAGCCACCACTGAGACCCCCTGAGCCTCAGATGAGAACTGACTACTTCCTGACTGATAGCTTGATTTCAGCCTGTGAGAACCTGAGCAAAGAACTCAGCTGTGCCTAGACTTCTGATCCATGGAAACTATGAGATAATAAATGGATGTTGTTATAGGCGCCTAAGTTTGTGACCATTTGTTATGACAGCAATAGAAAACTATCAGAGCTGTCCACCCCTTACTATAACAGGCAGTTTTTGAATGTGCTCCCCTCTTTATACTTCAAGGTCTTTGCACAGACTGACTCCTCCATCTCCAATCTCTTTCCTCAGTCCCTCACCCAGCTAACACCTTTTGTTCATACTTTGTGTCAGGTCAAATTTCACTTCTTCACAGAAGCAGTCTTTGAATTTCTTATCTAAAGTGCCCCCCTCCTCATTTCAACTTTTTTTCAAGACACTATTGGTCTCTCCCTCAGTCTTTGCCAGAACTTGTGATTATTTTCTTTGTCTTTTTTCTTGTTTTTTTTTTTTTTTTTTTTCCGTGCATGTGTGTGTGCTCAGCACTTCAGTTGTGTCTGACTCTTTACAATCCTATAGACTATAACCCACTAGGCTCCTCTCTCCATGAAATTCTCCAAGCAAGAACTACTGGAGTGGGTTGCCATGCCCTCCTCCAGGGGATCTTCCCAACCCAGAGATCAAACTCTTATTTTTCTGTACTTGACTATAAATACGCACATACCATGACTCAATAGATAATTTGTTGAATGAACATAGGTTAATACTTTACCTCACTTGATATTTATGAATCATGTCTACTTCCATGAGGAAGTAGCATTATTTCCATTTCCATGAGTACTATTATTATTCCCATTTTATAGATGAGGAACTTGAAACATAAAGTGACTGAGTAACATTCCCAAGATCATACAGCCCCTAAGTGATTGAGCCTAAGCATGACCCCAAAGTTAATGCTCTCAATCTCTGAACTTTTATGACCCTCTGATGTAGGTTCTTATTGTTGTTGTCTAGTCACTAAGTCATGCCTGACTCTCTTGCAACCCCATGGACTGTAGTCCAGCAAGCTCCTCTGTCCATGGGATTTCCCAGGCAAGAATACTGGAGTGGATTGCCATTTCCTCCTCCAGGGGATCCTCCTGACCCAGGGATCAAACTCATGTCTCTTGTGTCTCCTTCATTGGCAGGTGGATTCTTTACCACTGAGCCACCAGGGAAGCCTGATGTAAGTTCTGCAGATAGGAAAATATTACATCAGAACAAGCTAACAGATTTTATTCCCCCAAATTCAGATATTTGGGTAGGTTTAAGATGTAACACATCCTTACATCCAAAACTTCATGCCACAGCAGTTGAGGTACGGTCTTTGTATCAGTGTCAGTGATCCTGAAACAAAGCAGGTGGCTTAAAACAACAGAAGTTATTACCTCACAGTTCTAGAGGCTAGAAGTCTGAAATCAAGGTATCATCAGGGCTATGCTGCCTCTGCTGGAGAAGGTGATGGCATCCCACTCCAGTACTCTTGCCTGGAAAATCCCATCGACAGAGGAGCCTGGTAGGCTGCAGTCCATGGGGTCAAGAAGAGTCGGACACAACTGAGCAATTTCCCTTTCACTTTTCACTTCCATGCATTGGAGAAGGAAATGGCAACCCACCCCAGTGTTCTTGCCTGGAGAATCCCAGGGACGGGGGAGCTTGGTGGGCTACGGTCTATGTGGTCACACAGAGTCGGACACGACTGAAGTGACTTAGCAGCAGCAGCAGCAGCATGCTGCCTCTGCAACCTGTAGGGGAGAATCTTTCCTTGCCTCCTCTTAGATTCTGGTGGCTTGCTCCAGTCCCTGGGGATCCTCAGCCTATGGGTGCATCACTCCATTCTCTGCCTCTGTCTTTACACAGTGTACTCCCCTGGTGTGTCTATGTCCAAAGTTCCCCTTTTTAGAAGAAAACCAATCACACTGGATCTAAGGCCTGCCGTACTCCAGTATGACCTCATCATTACTTAACTAACGACATCTGCAATCACTCTACTTCCAAATCAGGTTACATTCTCAGTTACGGAAGATTAGGATTTCAACATATGAATTTGGGAGCCACACTTCCACCCCTAACAGTCTTCAGGCTGCTGCTGCTGCTGCTGCTAAGTTGCTTCAGTCATGTCCGATTCTGTGTGACCTCATAGACGGCAGCCCACCAGGCTCCGCTGTCCCTGGGATTCTCCAGGAAAGAACACTGGAGTGGGTTGCCATTTCCTTCTCCAATGCATGAAAGTGAAAAGTGAAAGGGAAGTCAGTCAGTCGTGTCTGACTCTTTACAACTCCATGGACTGCAGCCTACCACGCTCCTCCATTCATGGGATTCTGCTACAGTATATGATTTTGACGTTTATGTCCATGAAGGTCCTGCTCCTCTGTTTGCTGATATGTGGCTCCTCGTTACCGGAGTAGACCAGAGCAGCTGGGGTCAGAGGCTGCCTCTGCTGCTGTGGTGGCTGTGACAGGAGGGAGCAATTAGAGAAAGGACTTGTTTGTGAAAGCCAAACTCTGTGGCCTTATGACTTGCTCTCCTACTTCCTGCTTCATCCTTGCTCTCTGCTCAGGCTCTTGGGTAGTCATTTACAGGAAAGCATGTGATAGGCATGTATCACTGTGAAAGTGTGGTCCACATCTTGGACATTTGATTGTGCAAATGAGAGTTTTACAAAAGCATCTGCAGAAATCTGCTTGATTCCTTTCTTGACAGTTCTAACTGGGAGACAAAAATAGAAACAAGTATAGCAACCACCCCAATTAATGGCCCCAGATTATTAAAACACTAAAATACCCACTCCTGACTCTGCAGCCAGTCACAACTTATATGTTTTATTGTACTAGCAAGAGATCACTGCACAGCTTGAAGTGTGACTCTGAGGTCACTGAATATGGGGAATTCTCCAACTGTTTCACAGCTACCACTGGGTATGTGTGCAGAGACTGCATATTTGTAGAGGAAAGAAACCCGTGATTTAAAATTAGCCAGTCAAAATTTTCCAATAATAGAAAAATGTGAGATGAGACATATGAAATATGCTTTAGGGCATCTACCAGATATTGGATATACTGAGACTGTAACAAAGGACCTCTGGCTTTTAGGAAAATATGCATTGTGTTCTTGAGCTGTTTGTTCCCACTTGTCTCAGGCTTCCCTATAGTCCATGGCTACCAAAAGAAAGCAAGAAGAACAAAACATTCTAATATCTGAAACATGCTACTGGTTATGGAGTCCTGGCATTCTGATTCACGTATTCCAAAGCAATAATTAGATATTTAAAACTGAGGTGGCTTGGACACTGGCAAAGAGAACAGACTCTGCACTTTGTAATATAGGCAGTCATTAACCCACAGTGTCTAGTGGTGGAGGAGGTCTGAGGGGTCCTGAAGAAGGATCAGCATGGCCAGGGTAACAAGGGGTACTCCAGGGACACAGGATCATATTTCCCAACTGATCAACTGTATCAGTGTGAGCCAGGTAAAGATCAGCACTGGGTAAATTTATACCCCAAAACTTGCCTTGAATGTAACTCTTTGTAGACACACCACCATAAAGGATGTTGTTGTTTGGTCACTAAGTCATGTCCAACTCTTTGTGACCCCATGGACTTCAGCATGCCAGCCTCCTTGTCCCTCACTATCTCCCAGAGTTTGCCCAAGTTCATGTCCATTGAATTGGTGATGCTATCCAATCATCTCATCCTTTGCCGCCCTTTTCTCCTTTTGCCTTCAATCTTTCCCAGCAACAGGGTCTTTTCCAGTGGGTCGGCTCTTTGCATCAGGTGGCCAAAGTACTGGAGCTTCAGCTTCGTATCAGTCCTTCCCATGAATATTCAGGGTTGATTTCCTTTAGGATTGACTGGTATGAGCTCCTGCAGTCCAAGGGACTCTCAAGAGTCTTCTCCAGCACCACAGTCTGAAAGCATTAATTCTTTGGCCCTCAGCCTTCTTTATGGTCCAGCTCTCACATCCATACATGACTACTGGAAAAACCATAGCCTTGACTAGATGGACCTTTGTCAGCAAAGTAATGTCTCTGCTTTTTAATACGCTGTCTAGGTTTGTCATAGCTTTCCTTCCAAGAAGCAAGTGTCTTCTAATTTTTTGGCTGCAGTCACCATCTGCAGTGATTTTGGAGCTCAAGAAGAGAAAATCTGTCACTGCTTCCATGTTTTCCCCTTCTATTTGCCATGAAGTGATGGGACTGAATGCCATATGATCTTAATTTTTTGAATGTTGAGTTTTAAGCCAAGTATTTTCTCTGGGGTCCAATATGAATTCTCCCTGTTGTCCCTTGCTATAGTTCTTCAAGTTCCTATTAAGACACTGAGCTGTGGCCTTGTTTTATGTGGGCCTTAACTGTTCATATTAGGAGGGTCTTGCTGATTTGTGAATTCCTTTATCCCTAGCTGGTTAGCCCCTACTTGCAATAGGTGATGTTTTCCCATTTCCAACACAAGTTACATTTTTGTTGGAAGCACTACTTTTACAGGACACAAATATATTCAAAGACATTCATACAAACAGATTTTCTGCTCAAAAATAGGTGACGCTTGCTTAAAACATATCTTCAGGTGTCCCCCAAGTCACTTCCCATTTCATCCTGTGATACAGCTTTCACAAATCAAAACGGAATCACGGCTAATGTCTACAGTTTAAAAAGAGTAATTGGAAAGTTCATAAATTATTTCTTTTATGCTTAAAGGAAGCAAATTAATAGCCATGAGAATAATCCATATTCTTCAATTAGTTGTGAGCAACTGAAGTTCAAATTTCACATTTAAATACAATTTAAATTCCCAGATTGGTTTTAAAACTTAGATGATCTGGTCACCTCGGACCTGCCTCCCCACATCACAGCAGAAATGCAGTCAATTCACTACAGTCCCCATTCTCTTGACTCATTTCTGTTACCTCTCTGACCCCTCTGGGTACTTGATTATGTTTGTACATTTCCAAGGCCAATTTCTTTCTATAAGGAAAGGCCTCTGTATTGATTAGAAGTTTTCAGGACATTAACCTGAATTTTCTTAGTCTTGGTCACTGCATGTGAAATTCAATACTCAAACTATCCCAAAACATCCTCAATTGCTATTCAAGTCAGATGCATTTACTTAAATAAGCAATTAGCCTTGGCAATAAAAGCTTAAAAAGAAATGAAGTTCATGAATCTGCTACTTGTCCTTCCCTAGACGATGCCATTAGTCAGTGTCCAAATGCGTAGCAAATATTGTGCCAATTTTGGTACCAAGGAGATTGAAGATAGGAATGTCTAATGTTCCAGAAACCTCAAAGGGGCAGAAGTGGGGTTGGCTCAGATATGGTAAATGAATTTACTAAATGTCTGCATACATACAACCCTCTACTAGGGAGGCAGTGGGCTTGGGTAAAGGGGTAGAGATGAAGACAATGGACTCCAAGATTACATAGTATATGTATTATAAAATGATTAGTTAACATATAATACATGTATTATATATATATTAATATGAAGCATATGTATTATACATATGAATAGTGAATATATAATACGTGTATTATATAAATATATGAATATGAATATACATATATAGCACATAATGTTCATATATATACACAACATATTTGCCATTGGTTGAAAAATCAAAATAACCATAAAATAAATCTGTAAATCAATGACTGGTATTTAAGATACAAGTATAACTTTAATATTTTATAGCCTAAAGATTTTATAAATAAGAAAAACAAATTGTATTATCTAGAATCTCTTCATAGGAAGATTGATAGACTGTCAAATATATGCACAAACATGCTGAAAAAAATTCAGAAATAGTTATTTTTACCTCTCTGCATAGAAACAACTAGTGTTGCCTGTGGAGTTTTCTCTGTGAAACCTGACTTAGGTTTTGTGAAGAAGGAAAAGAAGGTTCAGTTAAAAGCCATACATATTTTACCAATGGCTGTGGTAAAGTGACTTGTAGAAATCACTCACATGCTCTTATCTCCCTCCTCCTTTTCTCTAAATCCCAATTCCTGCCCTACCCTTGGGGCTTCCCTGGTGTCTCAGATGGTAAAGCATCTGCCTACAACGTGGGAGACCCAGGTTAAATCCCTGGGTTGGGAAGATCTCCTAGAGAAGGAAATGGCAACCCACTCTAGTACTCTTGCCTAGAAAATCCCATGGATGGAGGAGCCTGGTAGGCTACAGTCCATGGGGTCACAAAGAGTCAGACACGACTTCACTTTCACTTTCACTTTGCCCTACCCTTGGAGGTATCTTCCCCAAATCCAACTTTCAGCACATGTCCTGCCCTTGAGACATCTCAAGCCATGAGCTGGAGCTGAGGTGACTGCTTCTTCTCTTGAACAAAAGATACTTAATCTCCAAATATAAGACTTGAAAGGAAAAAACTTTAAGGAATAAAAACACTTCTTTCACAATTAAGCGCAAACTTGACTGAAATATAAGCTCTTGCTAAATCTGAATGGCCATAAAAACACATCTGACTCCGTTGTTTTGCAATAGATAAGGGACAGGTAAGTTGATGTATATTTACATTCCTTAAATTAAGAAATATTTCTTGAGAACCTACTGTGTGCTAGATAATAGGGTTATAAAAAAATACTCTTGACTTAAAAGGACTCAATCCACTGAAGAATCAGACATAATAAATGCTATAATAACAGTATGTATTTTATATATGCCAACAAAGGTCCATATAGTCAAAGCTTTGGTTTTTCCAGTAGTCATGTACGGATGTGAGAGTTGAACCATAAAGAAGGCTGAATGCCGAAGAATTGATGCTTTTCAACTGTCGTGTTGGAGAAGACTCTTGAGAGTCCCTGGACTGCAAGGAAATCAAACCAGTCCATCCTAAAGGAAATCAGTCCTGAATATTCATTGGAAGGACTGAGGCTGAAGCGGAAGCTCCAATACTTTGGCCACCTGATGGGACGAACTGACTCATTTGAAAAGACCCTGATGCTGGGAAAGATTGAAGGCAGGAGGAGAAGGGGATGACAGGATGAGATGATTGGATGGCATCACCAACTCGATGGACATGAGTTTGAGTGAGCTCCAGGAGATGGTGAAGGACAGGGAAGCCTGGCGTGCTTCAGTCCATGGGGTCGTAAAGAGTCAGACATGACTGAGCAACTGAACAACAATAACAATATCTATAAAGCGCTATGGAAGATTTCAGAGAGAGGAATAGGGTGGGATTTCCCTGGTGGTCCAGTGGTTAAGACTCTGTACTTCCACTGCAGGGGGCACAAGTTCAATCCCTGATGGGGGAACTGAGATTCTGCATGCTGCTTAGTGCTACCAAAAGAAACAAAAAAAATTTTTTAATTAAAAAATGGAAATAGGCATAGTGAATTTATCAGTTAGCTACTGCTACATAACAAAGCACCCCAAACGTGAACTCAAGACACCAACCATTATAATAGCCAGGACATGGAAGCAACCTAGATGTCCATCAGCAGATGAATGGATAAGAAAGCTGTGGTACATATACACAATGGAGTATTACTCAGCCATTAAAAAGAATACACTTGAATCAGTTCTAATGAGGTGGATGAAACTGGAGCCTATTATACAGAGTGAAGTAAGCCAGAAAGAAAAACACCAATACAGTATACTAACACATATATATGGAATTTAGAAAGATAGTAACAATAACCCTGTATATGAGACAGCAAAAGAGACACTGATGTATAGAACAGTCTTTTGGACTCTGTGGGAGAAGGAGAGGGTGGGATGCTTTGGGAGAATGGCATTGAAATATGTATAATATCATATATGGAATGAGTCGCCAGTCCAGGTTCGATGCACGATACTGGATGCTTGGGGCTGGTGCACTGGGACGACCCAGAGGGATGGTATGAGGAGGGAGAAGGGAGGAGGGTTCAGGATGGGGAACACATGTGTACCTGTGGCGGATTCATGTTGATATATTGCAAAACCAATACAATATTGTAAAGTTAAAAAATAAAAAGAACAGATAAACTAAAAAAATTAAAAAACAAAAAAAAGACAACAACCATTAATAATTTCTCACGTATCAGAGGAATAATTCTGCTGATCTCAGCTTGGCTCAATCATGAATTTGCAGTCATACCCTGGATGACCAGTCCAGGGTAGCCTTGGCTGGGTCAACTTGGGTCATGACTTGGCTCTGTTTCACATGTCTCATTTCCAGTGAAACTGCCTGTACATGTCCTCAGAGAACAAAATGAAAGGATCAAAGGAGATGGGAGCAGAAATTGACAGAAGGCTTTTTTAAAGCCCTGCTTAAGTCAAGTTTTTATTGTTCAATTAGCCAAAGCATGTCACATGAACAAGCCTAGTGTCAGTTTGAGAAGGAATCAGCAAGTAACAGACCGAAGGACATAGACACAGGGAGGTCATTTAATTAGGGTCAGTGATGTAATCGGGCTCCCCTTATAGCTCAGTTGGTAAAGAATCCGCCTGAAATGCAGGAGACCCCAGTTCAATTCCTGGGTCAGGAAGATCCACCAGAGAAGGGATAGGCTACCCACTCCAGTATTCTTGGGCTTCCCTTGTGGCTCAACTGGTAAAGAATCCACCTGCAATGCAGGAGACCTGGATTCAATCCCTGGGTTGGGAAGATCCCCTGGAGAAGGGAAAGGCTACCCACTCCAGTATTCTGACCTGGAGAATTCCATGGACCGTATAGTCCATGGGGTTGCAAAGAGTAGGACATAACTGAGAAACTTTCACTTTCAATGATGTAATCACTCTACCATAGTGGAGAAAGAAAAAAAGACTATGTGGGAGTGACTTTGTAGGATGAGTAGAATATTAAAAAGCATAGACAGGGGAAGGGTATTCCAGGTATAAAAGGAACAGACATACAGCTTCTCGACTGCAAAGGAGAAACTGGGAAGAAGAGAGGAACTGGAAGCTAGTGAACCACTTAGGAACTGCTGCAGGTGCACAAACAAAAAATGAATACAATAAGGACTTGAGCCAAGGTGACAACAGCAGAGAAAGTAAGAATGAGAAAGACTGAGAGCCATCATGAGAGCAGAATCTATAAGAATGAATGTACATAGGAACTGGACAAGAGAGAAGACTCAAATGTGAGAAGAAGGGTGTACGATGAGCATCTATCTGCGTTGATGACAATGCTAGTTCAAGTCAAAAAAGAAAAGGAAGTTTGGGGGCAAAGAGAAAGGATGAGCTGTTTTTTGTCATGTTGATTTAGAAGTAACTTCAATAGTACTGAGATCTAGTAGTCTACCATATAAAGAAGAAATTTTTCAAAGATTAATGAGCACTGCTGAGGGCAGTTGATAAATTGGAAAGAGCCATGAATACAGAGCTAGAACTGCTGGAGTCTCAGCTCTTCTGCTTATTAATTGTGTAAAAATATGAGGATAAAGCAGAGAAGAAAATGTGGTATCACAGGGGGTTACCAATTGTTCATTTACTGATACGTTTTAAATCCTTGTCTTGCTTTTGCTCTAGTGCTGTCTCTTCTCTCAGCCTACATCCCATGTTCATTTTTAAAATCATCCATGGCTATAAAATTCTTTAGAAGAAAAAAAGCTGTACATCCAGAGGGACAATTATTTTACCTACAGGTTTCATAAACCATTTGGGACTTTTTTTAATATCAATGAGTTCTGTTCAGATAAGCTACTGCTGTAATTTTTTTCTTCAAAACTTTAACTTACTGTAATTTAAAAAATAACCTTAGCTGTTTTGCATTTATATTGACTTATTTTTGCATTATTATTATTTCATCAGGAAAAACTTTTAGATATGATTTCCAAAGGGTTACTGTTTTTGTAAACATGATTTGATTGTATTTGGATGCTAAAAAGTTTACCAGTGAAATATATGTACAATTTTATGTTGAAAGTGTATGGAAAAGCAGAGGGTTATTATACCAAAACTGACTCTACAGACCAACTTTAGAAGTGTATCTACTGCAAAATTTCAAGTTAACTCTAGAGGGGTCTTCCCTGGTGGCTCAGACAGTAAAGAATCTACCTGCAATGCAGGAGACCCAGGTTCAACCCCTGGGTTTAGAAGATCCCCTGGAGAAAGAAATGGCAAACTATTCCAGTATTCTTGCCTGGAGAATTCCATGGACAGAGGAACCTGGTGGGCTACATTCCCATGAAGTCGCAAAGAGTCAGGACATGACTGAGCGACTAACACTTTCACTTTCACTCTGGAGTGAAGAGAGCACAAAATGACTAAGAAGTCTTTGGAATAACCAAGTCTAGTCAGGCCAGTCATATTCCTGAAGGAGCAGAGAGATGTAGGCTGAATGAGAGAGAAGACAATGCGGAACTGGCATGGACGAGTGTCCATTATGTGTGGTATAATTAGCAAGCCTTTGCAACTGGAATAAAGATGTGAGTTGAGGGCAGAATCCTGAAACCATTGAAAGCCCCCTGAACTATATATGAAGATCAGAAACACTTGTTTGGCCTTTATGGCCTTCCTAGACCTTCCCCAGTGCCTCTCAAAGCTTCTCAACTCCAGTTAGATGGGTCCGCCGCAGAATCCTACCAGCTCGCTACACTTCAGAACTATCAGCCCAGATCAAGAGTATGTTTCTCATCACTGGCTATGTATTAGCGTCATTTGTGAAGTTTTGTCAGACTTGCTATTTGTTTTTAACGTATCCATCTTTCCTCTCCAAAAGAAGGACAGATATATTAAATTCCTCAGTGTCAGAGTCTAGGTCTAATGCAAGTTTGTGGAGACAATGGTGAAGAAAGTCAACATTTGTTCTGAGGGTGATTTTAATGAGTGTGATATTGATTGACACCTCCCTACAGAAACACAATACCTAGGTCACAAAGAGAGACACACATTGGTCCTGGTGGCAAATGAATGACTTTTTGAAAGCTACTATCTTCAAGAGGCTGAGAGAAGTATCATAGCAAGAGACCAACAAAGAGTAAAAGTCAATGGTTCTCTCCCAATCTTTCAGCATCCTGAAGATAGGCCAGCTTGGTCTGTAAGTCAGTGACGTTCACAAAAGAGACTTTCAGCTCCTGTTGTTCTTTTAAAAGGTCTAGAATGAGAAGGTCTTGTAAGCAGGAGAAAACAACCCAAGTTTGGTTGCCAGATAGTCTACCTGTAGGTGCAAGGTGTTTATAGGAGTTGTTGTGAACACGAGCTGCAAGGACAGCCCCTCCACTGGAGGGGGGTGTTGTGGAAGGTTCCCCACTACATCCTCAGGTTCACAGATTCCTAGGACTCACAAAACTCAGAAGAGCTGTTATACTCAGGGTCACGTTTAACTACAGAGAAAGGATACAGATTTAAATCAGCAGAGAGAGCAGGCACAAACTTGCAGCTATCCTTTCCCAGTGGAGTTACATGGATAGTACTTGAAACTGAAGCTCCAAAACTTTGTCCACCTGATGTGAAGAGCTGACTCATTGCAAAAGACCCTGATGCTCTGAAAGATTGAGGGCAAGAGGAGAAGGGGACAACAAAGGATGAGATGGCTGGATGACATTCAATGGACATGAATTTGAGCAAACTCTCAGGAGATAGTGAGGGCCAGGGAAACCTGGTGTGCTTCCACTCATGGAATCGCAAAGAGTCGGACATGACTGGCTGAATAACAGCGACAACTTAATTCTCCCAGAAACAATGTGCGAGAACACATAGACAGCGTCATCAACCAGGGAAGCCTTACTGTTCAAGGCTTTATTGGGGGTCAGCCACATAGGCATGGAGCACTCTTGTGACTGACCTTTGTTTCTCAGCCTCCAGGACTTCCAGAGGGTAGCACACTGTCCCAGGTCCCCACCGTAAATCACACCGCAAGTATAAACCATCCGGTGTGGTTCAAGGCCACAAGAAAACAATGATACTTCTGTTAAGTATCCTGTTCCAAGGTCTCAGAGGTTATTTCTCGGGACCCAGTCAAGAGAGATGGAACGTGCAGGGTTTGTTCTTTCCAGGCCTGCTGAGTCACACTTCTGTACCACCAAAGCGGAGCCACTGGGATGTACTCTCAGGCCTGCCCACTTGTCTTTCCATGAAGGGAAAGAAGTGCTGCTCTGGGGCCCCCCCATTCCTTATCTTTACAGCAAAAGCCCAAACTGAAGTCTGATCAGACGTATCTTTGAAGTCTTGGTTTTAGATCTATAAAGCACAATACTTTGCAATCCCACATACAACAGAAGAGCACAGTGTATAAGAATGAAAACTCAAATCCTTCAACATTTTCTCTGCTAATTAACTCACTTGCTAGGTGGCACTAGTGATAAAGAAGCAGCCTGCCAATGCAGGAGATATAAGAGATGGGGGTTCAGTCCCTGGGTTGGGAAGATCCTGTGGAAGTGGGCATGGCCAACCCACTCCAGTATTCTTGCCCAAAGAATCCCACAGACAGAGAAGCCTAGCAGGCTACAGTCCCCATAGGGTCACAAAGAGTTAGACCTGACCGAATGACTTAGCATGCAAACATTTTGAAAAGTCAAGAAATAGTCTTTAGCCTTGAAATAGTCTTTGATTTTTCAGTATTTTCTTTCTTTCATATACTTGTCTCTGAAATATTTTAAAATATGTTTTTTATAGAAAAATCCAGTATTAAAGTTTTGGGAGATCTGCAAGTCAAAACATCTTAATACAATCCTCCTAAAGAGACTAATATAATGTATACAAGACAGTCCTCCTCCTCAGATTATCCCCTGTCTGTGAAATCTCTCTGTTGTTCTTTTTTAACACAAAACTCTGAAGACCTTTATCTATCTTTTTGCTGCCTCCTTTAAAGTACTTGCAAATTAAATCTATGCTCTTTGATCCGTGTTGATTTCTTTGTATGTATTTAATACTTTCACCAAAGGGCAAAGACAGCTTCCAGATATGTTGAGAATCCTATCTTTTTATGAGATGAGAGGAAAACAGTCTGCAAAGCTGAGGGAAGTGAAAAGAGATCAGAAGTTTGCATTGAACCTGAGACTCTCCTGCACTGTACCCAGGCCCGTGCCAAATTTGTACAGGTGTACACCACAGGAACAGATGAACAAATGTGATTATAAGAACTCTCAGGACGTTCCTGAGCCCATAACGTACCTCTCCCAAAGCGGACTTGTGCATCTGTTATGAAATTAAAGTATTTGTGTACTTGCCAGCAAAAAGCTATTTAAACTGCTGAACTTGTACTCTATCAGGTCTTATGGTTTTAAAAAGAAATGATGAGATGATATGACAGCGGTGTCATGGTGTGCTCAGTGTGAAGGGAAGACAGAGCCCAGTAGAAGAGGCACAAGATTTGAGGTGTCCTAATGCACAGAATAGTATAGTGATTAGATTTCCTTCCTTTTGTGCTGGGAATGCATTGTTTCTTGGAAGGAATGTTGAATTGTAAAGGTTTTTTTAATGTGTCTTTTATAATAAGCTTTGTTGAGGGCAAAAAAAATATGTTTATTTGGAAGATAAATATGGGAAGGATGTCCCCCACTCCAGACCGTGGATACTTTCAAACAGTCTCTCCGTGTGGCGCTTAGTCTCCTTCTCAGTAATACCCGTGCCCTCAAATCTTACTCCTCTCCCTACTTTGTAGTCTCCTAAGCCTGATTTTTTTTCCATAAATTTCTCCAATTTTTCATTCATTTGACAAATGGTTTATAGTACCCAATTACTCCCTGGCCCCATGGAGCTTAAATTCAAGCCGGGCAAAACAGATAATTAACATAATATATATGCAAATGAAGTATGTTAGAAGGCACTGAGTGCTATGGAGAAAAATAAACAAGGTGAAGGGGATGTGAAAGTGCCAGAGGGTTGAACCAAAACTTTCCTGTGTTCTTTCCGTTTTCCTTAAACTTTCAGCTGTTCTGATACACTGATTCTGCTTGATTTGCTGCTGGGAGAAAGCAAATTCTTTTCCTTTTTCTCTTGCTTTCCCTTTAAGATGTGCAATGTGTAAATAATAACTAATATTTGAATGGAACCTTCATAACCATTATTTCTTTTAATCCTTTATAAGCTTCAGAAAAGTGAATCACTTGGTTCAGTTCAAATTGCTATTAACTAGCAAATAGGAATCTTGATCCTAGGTTCTCTGAAACCAAGTTGCTCGGACTTTTGTACATATGGTCACTTCCATTGTTTGATTCCCCAAAGAAAAACTAAAGGTATGAATACTGGGACAAGTGGAGGAGAGAATATCTTAAATAAAATGGCAAAAGAATCATTCATGAGAGCAATAGATAAACTGTCTTAGTGGGTATTATGGCTGCTCAAACAATCATTCAACAAATGTTTCTTGAGTGTCTATTATGTGCCAGGTGCTAAGAGTCATCATCTGCATATAAGATACTTTAGATTTAACAATATACAGTGTCAGACTGAGGCATAAATGTTTTATGGGTCTATTAACTTTAAGAAGGGTCAAGAAAAAAAAGTTACTAATATATGAAGTTACTAAAAAGCATCTTGATGAAAGTGAAAGTGGAGAGTGAAAAAGTTGGCTTAAAGCTCAACATTCAGAAAACGAAGATCATGGCATCTGGTCCCATCACTTCATGGGAAATAGATGGGGAAACAGTGGAAACAGTGTCAGACTTTATTTTTCTGGGCTCCAAAATCACTGCAGATGGTGACTGCAGCCATGAAATTAAAAGACGCTTACTCCTTGGAAGGAAAGTTATGACCAACCTAGATAGCATATTCAAAAGCAGAGACATTACTTTGTCAACTAAGGTCCGTCTAGTCAAGGCTATGGTTTTTCCTGTGGTCATGTATGGATGTGAGAGTTGGACTGTGAAGAAAGCTGAGCGCCGAAGAATTGATGCTTTTGAACTGTGGTGTTGGAGAAGACTCTTGAGAGTCCCTTGGACTGCAAGGAGATCCAACCAGTCCATTCTGAAGGAGATCAGCCCTGGGATTTCTTTGGAAGGAATGGTGCTAAAGCTGAAACTCCAGTACTTTGGCCACCTCATGCGAAGAGTTGACTCACTGGAAAAGACTCTGATGCTGGGAGGGATTGGGGGCAGGAGGAGAAGGACATGACAGAGGATGAGACGGCTGGATGGCATCACTGACTCGATGGAGGTGAGTCTGAGTGAACTCCGGGAGTTGGTAATGGACAGGGAGGCCTGGCGTGCTGCGATTCATGGGGTCGCAAAGAGTCGGACACGACTGAGCGACTGAACTGAACTGAATATATGAAGACGTAGAAATAAAGGACACAGGAAGTGTAATAAACTAAATTTAAAACCAAGGGCAGAATTAAGTGTTAAATCAGAGAGTATGCCTGTTAACTTAAAGTTAGGCTATAGCATTAGTCACTATAAATTTCTTTTGAAAAATCTTAAAGACAGACGTTGCATGAAAGAGATGTGGTGTAATGGACCAAGCACAAGACGTAAGACTTTCCAATCCTGACTCTGTCATTTACCAGTTTTGTGACCTTTAACTGTAAAATGAAATTAATAATCCTTACCCGGCAGGGTTGGGATTGCATAATGTCAAACATATAAATGTGGCACCTAGGTGAGAAGTTTTGTCTGAGCTCTTACAACTGCAGGGGACTGAAATACAACTCCAAAGGTTATTTATTGGCTTGCATGAATAAAATGCAGTGCTGGGGCTTTAGGCATGTCTAGAGGCAAGAACTCAAGAGTATTGTCACCAGGAGCCCATCTCTTGGCTATGCTCTCATTTGTGCTAATTTATCCTTAACTTGGCACTTCCTTGAGGGAACAAAATGGCGACTGGCAGCTCTACACTCAATTCTTCCCAGTTACAAAATTTTTCTCCATAATTCTACTCAAACCCATAAGTGGCCCTGGTTGGACTTTGGGGCTACTTCATTAGGGACAAGGAGTCACTGTCCCTAATGATTAGGGACAAGTTAATCATTAGAGATGAAGAAATCAGCCCCCCAATATTCATTGGAAGGACTGACGCTTCAATATTTGGAGCTGAAGCTCCAATACTTCAGCCACCTAATGCAAAGTGCCAACTCACTGGAAAAGACCCATTTGCTGGGAAAGTTGAGGGCAGGAGGAGAAGAGGGAGACAAAGAATAAGATGGATGCAAGGCATCATCATTTCAACGGACGTGAGTTTGGGCACACTCTGGGAGACAGTGAAGGACAGGGAAGCCTGGTGTGCTGCAGTCCATGGGGTCACAAAGAGTCAGACACAATTTAGCACTGAACAACAACAAAGGGACAAGGCAATTTACTGCTCTGATTTGCTTGGTTTGGTTAATATGCCATCCGGAGATAAAGTCAGCCCAATTGATCTACAGATACTAAAGGAGAGAAGGCTGATGTTCCAGAGGAACCCAGAAGACTCTAGTGAGAAGGGGGAATACAAAATGACAAAAGCAAACTAACTCCACCAGTACAGAGGTTCAGTTAGTATTTGTTGCTTTAGATCAGTTACATTTGGGTATCATGTCTCTGGGTAGAACAGAAAGAGAGTATAGAACTCAGTCCCTGTGCTAATCATGTTTTCTAAATAATGTTTATTCTGCAAGAAAATGTAATAATTAAAACAATACTGTTTTCTCTGAGCACAGAGAGCCCACTCAAATAGCCCTCTGCTTTTCAAAAAAAAAAAATTCATTGCTATGAAAAATGCATTTCTTGCTTGGCTCATGAGCTGGGAAGAGAATATTGAAATATTAATATTTAGTGCATGCACCTAGAAATGACCCCGTATGCATAAATACACCTTAGCATCTCCATTTATACCTACATCAAGGAAAAAATTAAATTATGATATACTGCTGTGAAGAAATGAAATGAAACACCAGACATATATTAAACTTAAAGAATAGAAATGAACCCACAACACAAGAAAATTTGGAATCTCACACACTCTGCTTTCCTTAATATGGATCTCTGTGCTTTCTTGTATGTTTCTATTGACTATTTCCGAACTTGGTGATATATAAAATTAATAGCTTTTTAGCTTTCACTTTGCATAAAGAACTTGATAAAGCAGGCCTCTCCCATCTTAAATACAGTATTTTTTCTTTCTTCCACCCCTTTTCTCCCTTTCTTCACAGCGACAGTTCTAGAAGAGGCAGTCTATACTGGTTGTTTCTACTTTCTCACCCCTGCACCCATTCACACAAATATCATGAAAACCTGATTTCTGTCTCTAACACATAGGAACTGCCCTCATTAATGAGCTTTATCCAAGTCCAATAGAACCTTTTGTACTCTTACTTTATTTAATGTGTCTATAACATTCTCTCTTCTGGAAACTCTTTCCTCGATTTCCATTGCACCAATCTCTCCTAATTTTCTACTTCTTTGCATGCTTCATTTCAGTCTCCCTCACACCACATTTTTCTCCATCTATCTCCTAAATATGATTTCCCTTACTCTACATCATGTCCCCTAATCCTGGGTCTTCACTTTAACCTAAAATGCTGATAGCCCCCAAATTTTATATTTCAAGCCCAGACCTCCAACTATATCAAACTGCTCCTGGACACCTCTCCACTAGACTGGCCCATGCTTGCATAGACTATTAAAAAAAAGAAGAAAGATGCCTGGAAAACAGCAATATCTAACAGATATATGGAGGAAGAAGAACACTGAGGGCTCAGAGACAAAAATCCAGAAGTGAGTGATATCCTAACAGCCAAAACGAGAGAGGATTTTGGGGGAAAAAAAAAAAAGAAAAGACGGCACAAAAGTATTATATACAAGATCAAGTGACATGAGGACTGAAGACCATCCCCCTAAATTCAGAGTTAGCATCTTGTGTTAGTGATCTGGACAAGAGACATTTCAGAGGTTAGGGCAGAAGCTAGACTCCTGTGGATTATAAGCCCATCCATATTTTTTTTCCTTCATGTGCATTATTATTTTGATTTCAAATGAACTTTAGAAATGAATATAACCACAAAAAATTAGGTAAGCAAGTAATTAAAGATCTCACTTAAACAAAGAAGTAAATAATTAGAAAAGCACATATAGAGAACATGAGTCATTCTTTTAAGAACCTGACTAAGGGTAAAAAGCAATGGAGAAGGCAATGGCAATCCACTCCAGTACTCTTGCCTGGAAAATCCCATGGGCAGAGGAGCCTGGTGGGCTGCCCTCTATGGGGTCGCACAGAGTCGGACATGACTGAAGCGACTTAGCAAAACAGTCAAATGCAGATGAGGGTTTAGGGACTGCTTGTTTTTCCGGGTTGGTTGAGTGGGTAGCAGTTTTTTTTTTTTTTATTTTTTTTCACTGTTTGCTATATTGTTTTTATTTTATAAAGAGAGAATATCTAGAATATGCAAATAAAAAAGATGATTGTCCTGTAGTTATTCTCCCTTTCCCCAAAGCCCTGAAGCCGCCAGGGAAATAAATGACTTCAGGAATCCTGATGATTAAGCAGCAAGAGAAAATGACTGGTAGTGGGCGAATTTAGATGCCTGACAACTCAAATGCGGATTGGTTACATCAGTCACAGCTAAAACAGTGGACTGACTTCAGGAATAATCATGACTTGCCTTCTCAAAGATTTCTCTTCAAATCATCCTGTTAATGGGTTCTACTATTGCGTTGCTGTCAGTTCAATCCATTAACAAATACTTGTGATTCCTCGCAGGACTGAAAATACATGCTTTTAAATTAAATTTGGTGGGTGATTGGGGCTGGGCTTAGCATGGAGATTTTGGAATGATTTTATTGCGGGAAGGGGACCCCTTCCAGGACCTGAGAGTGGGCTCTTGTTTAATCCTCTGACTGAATTGTCTGAAGAGACACACAGGCTGACAAAGACTTTATTGGGAAGAAGTGCCTGGGAGAAGAGAGAAGCAAGGTAAAGGGACCCAGGAGGACAGTTCTGCCATGTGGCTGGAAGTCTTGGGTTTTATGGTAATCGGGTTAGTTTCCAAATTGTCTCTGGCCAATCATTTGGACTCAGAGTCCTTCCTGGTGGCTTATCACTCAGCCAAGATGGATTCTAGTGAGAAGGATTCTGGGAGATTGGAAGGACTTTTGGACTAGAGTCTCTTCTCTGCTTTTGACCTTTCCTGGATTCTTCTGGTTGGCGGTAGTTTGTTAGTTCCACCTTCCTTCCTAGGACCTCTGGTTGTAAGATAATTCTTACATGTGGTTACTACAGTGCCTGACCAGGGGGAGTGGTTTCAGTCACTGGTTCCCTTAACAATTTAAGTCTCACCCGGAGCCCTCCATGAAGCAGCCACTGGTCCTGCAGAAAATGCTCTTCCCCTTTTCCCAGGAGAGACTTGTATTGGTGTCTGCAAATATTGTCATATGTACAGTCCTCTTTCTTGCCCTTTCCTTCTGCTTCCCTCCCTATGGCATCATGTTGGATCAGGTTCTTAAAAGCATGTGTGATATTGGTGTGCCATGAAGAATAATTTTGAGTCTTTGTTGGTTCTTAAAGATTCTTCCTGCATTACTCTAACACTTCTATCTAAAGTATTGCTGATAGCAGTTTTTAAATTGGGAGAAAGTTGAGGCTGTTTATTAAAGGAAGAAGAGCCATATGGAATTAGAAATGGAGGAGTGATACAACGGCCGAAAAATTTCCAACCACTCTGTCGGGTTTTATCAAAACCATGGCTTTGCATGCACTTTATCCACTTCACTTCCCCTGATTTCAGTAATTCTTTATTGAACTCAGGTTAAAATTTAATTCTCAGCCTTGCATTTAAATGATGTCCTCAAAGTCTGATTTCCTTTCTCCCATATTATATCCCACAAGTCCTACTCAAAACAATGCCAGGACCCTCTCCTCACCTCTTCCTCATCTCTCTGATTGTTTATAAACTCTATTTCTTAAGACCTAGTTCAAGTTCAGCTTCCTCTTAGCTCTCCCTGATTACCTCAGTTCACAGCAGTTACTCCCTGTATAGAGCCACCATGGGCATGAATATATGGTTCTTCGTTTTTGCTGACTTGCATAACTATTCGCCCATTTATGTACACATTCTTGTGTACAATCTGATGTAGACACATGAAGGACTTTACCACTCCAACATCTGGAGAATCCTTAGCTTTCACTGTTGGGCCCTTGTAATAGGCACAGCTGCAACAAAGTGGTTTTGTGAGCATTGGCAAAGGCTGTGAAGGTCATTGGTGACCTTTTGAGACTAACTGACAGGTAGACTAGGGAGCTGCTGCTGCTCAGTCATGTCCGACTCTTAGCGACCCCATGGACTGCAGCCCACCAGGCTCCTCCGTCCTTGGGATTTCCAGGCAAGAGTACTGGAGTGGGGTGCCATTGCCTTCTCCAGACTAGGGAGCAAAGGGAGCCAAATAAGTCATAAGACAGCAAAGGGAAACACACAATCCTAGGAGGACCTAAGCATTCAAACATTTGTTGAGCAACTACTATGAACAGGACATTGCCCTAGATATGAAAGATATAGCAGGTTTCTGAACAGAACAGGTTTCTGCCTTCATGGAGCTTTCAGTTCAGAATAGCAGACATGTAATTTCAAATGTGACATGTGGAAGAAAAAGAAAAGAGTACTATAAGAGACCATCATATCCGATACATTTCTGGTGGCTTGATCACAGCCTGTTACACAGCAGGCACTCCCTGTCTGAAAAGATGCAGAACAGAAAGGGAGGTCAGGGAAGGAGAAAGGAGAAGGGACATTAATTAAAAATTTGAATGTCTCATAAGTTATTTTTTCACTTTTTGTTTAAATTGGAGGATAATTGCTTTACAATGCTGTATTAGTGTCTGCCATACATCGACATGAATCAGCCATAGGTACACACATGTCCCCTCCCACTTCAACTTCCCTCCCACCTCCTACCGCATCCCACCCCCCTAGGTTGTCACAGGACACCAGGTCTGAGCTCCCTGCATCATACAGCTAATTCCCACTGGCTATCCATTTTCCAAGCTATAAACTGTTTCAATGCTAGTCTCCGATTTCATCCCACCCTCTCCTTCCCCGACTGTACCCACAAGTGTGTCCTCTGTGTCTGCGTCTCCACTGATGCCCGGCCAACAGACTCACTGGTACCATCCTTCTAGATCCCATATACATGTATTAATATGCAATATTTGTTTTTCTCTTCCTGCCTTACTTCACTCTGTATAATAGGCTCTAGGCTCATCCACCTCATTAGAACTAACTCAAATGTGTTCCTTTTTACCCTCACATTAGTGCTATGCAGCTGCTGCTGCTGCTAAGTCGCTTCAGTCGTGTCCAACTCTGTGCAACCCCACAGACGGAAGCCCACCTGGCTCCCCCGTCCCTGGGATTCTCCAGGCAAGAACACTGGAGTGGGTTTGCCATTTCTTTCTCCAATGCATGAAAGTGAAAAGTGAAAGGGAAGTCGCTCAGTCGTGTCCGACTCTTAGCGACCCCATGGACTGCAGCCTACCAGGCTCCTCCGCCCATGGGATTTTCCAGGCAAGAGTACTGGAGTGGGGTGCCATTGCCTTCTCTGCATTGGTGGTATAAATATTTACAAATAAAATCTGCAAACTTAAAAAAAAAGGTTCCATTCACTCATTCATGTAATAAATATTTATTAACTACCCTACTATATGTGAGGTACTCAGGTGGAGTTATTTTCCATTTCTTACAGGGGAGACATATAACTGAATAAGATTTTAGCTTATGGGTGGAAACAAAGGGAAGTTTTTGAGCTTGGTGGCTTCTAGAATCTCTTGCTACTTCTATAAAACCCTGGACCTTAGCCGTTAACTCTAACAGGGTCCTACAGGCATTAGTCCTACACAGATGCCTGTTGGGTTGAACTGCTTACATTAAGCTGAGCTTTTTCCAAGAACCCTAAATGAAGCAGGTGATTTGTAGCCACTCACTAACTTCAGATCCTCTGTTTGTGAAGCAAAGGCATATCCTTCTCTCTTATTTCTAAAAAAGACCAGAATTGGGAATTCATGACTATCCAATTCCTGATAAAGGAAAGGATGAGAAGTGAGACACCTTCAGTTGAGCAGCTGCTGGTACACAGTCAGCTACCATCTCAACACATGAAACTGCTTCATGTGTCACATTATTTGTCATTTTACTGCAGTAATATAACCACAAGATTACAAAGTTAAATTTATGTAAATCATGTTTTGGAAATTACTGAAGCAGACTGAGGGGCCTGTTTGTACTCAATCTGCTAATGAAAGGACCCATCTCACCAACAGAAAATCAAATGAAGGAAATATTTTTGCTGTACTTCCTTTGGTCTGTTTTGAAGATGTAAAAGGATTCTGCTAAGAATGTTCCCCCTAAAGGCTTTAATTTGGAAGAAACAGGGAGGAGAGAGAGAAGTCTGTGTTCAACCATGGTTAAAGAGGCCACCTTGGGAGCTGGGGAATGTTCCCTTTGGTTTATTGTCTTTTCAGCAAGGCTGGTGGTGTTTTTGTTCCCAACTGATTACTCTATCAAACCCCTAATGTTTTCAAGCAACCATAGACTATGCAGGCAACCCTTATAAGGGTGATGTTCCTGCATCATGAATCTAACACTCATTTCCATAGATGGCAGCATGACTAATGATGAGGCTTCACATTTCTATAACAATTTACAGTTTCCAGACCACTTTCACATTCATCATCTCATTTGATTCTCATGACAACCCTGTGAGGTCTGGAGGGCAGGAATTATTGTTCTTATATTTCAAATGAGGAAGAAGAACTCAAGGCTCAAAAGCGATGTCCCCTCCCCAACCTAGTAAATAATGAAGTCATGACTCTAACATAGATCTGATATTGATTTCAGTGTTCTCTCCATGGACAAATTTCCAGATTTTTCCTAAAGGACCATAGTTTGGAGAGCTATGTCATGAAAACAAAAGCACTTCCAAGCAAATAAGATGTGTGTATGTGTTTATAAACACACCACATACACACTATACACACACACACACACACACACACATATATATATATATATATATATTTCCCTTTTATCAGCTGAGACTCAGTACAGGAGACAGAAACCCCTCTAAGTGTTTCAAGCAGAAAAGAAATTTAACATGAGAAATCCAGTGATTACAAAACTTTTGGAAAGGCTGAAGGAGCAGAAGTCAGGGGCTGCCCCAGGCTATTCAGCTCAAGAACCCATCACTGTGCCCACAATACCAAAGTCTGGAAGCTGCTACTATCACACGACAAGGCCAAAACTGCCTATAAATAATAATGTCCCTCTGACCTCACTTGCCAGCATCAACAACAGCAGGAAAATTGCCTGCATTTCACTTTTACTTCTCAAAGCTTCTAGGAATGCAGGTGATTGGCAGAAATGAATTCTCAACCAGAATTTTTTTTTTCTCTAATTTTATTTTATTTTTAAACTTTACATAATTGTATTAGTTTTGCCAAATATCAAAATGAATCCGCCACAGGTATACATGTGTTCCCAATCCCGAACCCTCCTCCCTCCTCCCTCCCCATACCATCCCTCTGGGCCGTCCCAGTACACCAGCCCCAAGCATCCAGCGTCATGCATCGAACCTGGACTGGCAACTCGTTTCCTACATGATATTTTACATGTTTCATTGCCATTCTCCCAAATCG